>NC_044356.1:2786664-3156664 GCF_007364275.1 Archocentrus centrarchus
CTCCTATTACAAGTGTGGTGTCAGAGTGATCTGAGAGTGAAGTGAACAAAGCATGAAAGAAGGAGGGGTCATCAACATTTGGTCCATATATACTAACAATACATAAATCTGTATTCTGTATAGATAAATTAAGTATTATAAATCTACCTTCAGGGTCTATTGTACTGTTGCTAATGTTAAAGTTTATCTTCTTGTTAATCAATATAGCTACACCTCTTTGTTTGGAGTTATAGCAGGCTGAGTACGTGTGAGGGAACTGTGGAGAGGAAAGAGTGAGCACAGATGTTTTGGACACATGTGTCTCCTGTAGAAAAACAACATCTGCTTTTAAGTCTTTTAACCGATTAAAAATTTTTAGTCTCTTTTCCCTCGAACCAGCCCCGTGCACATTCCATGAGACAAATCTGAGTGTGCTCATATTTAAACTAACTGATGGACTGTTGTGTGCTCACTAAGGATGTGTGTGTGTGTGTACATATGTTCTGTATGTTGGCGTGTGCCCTTTATATTGATGTGTGCTGTGTATGTGCGCTGTATGTTGGTGTGTGTGCATCTGCGCTGTATGTTAGTGTAGTAAACTGTAGCATTGTAAGTGACGTAAACATATTGCTGAGTGCAGAAAGAAAAAAGACGTGTAAAAAGTGACCTAAGTGACATAAGAATGAAATTAGATGAGGGGAAAACAAAACAGAACAAACAAACAAACAAACGATCACGGCACTATGCTGACTCGTCGGCGTTAATGGTACTACTTAGACAGATTTAGACTATTTAATGGTACTGTTTAGATGGTTGAAAAAAAAAACTCAGAAAAGAACGTTAATATGGACACAGATCACCTGATCGATCAGCAGAGCCATGGCGTGGTGTTTTTGTCTCGGTAAAGCTGTCCGTTTACATACAGTTTGTCCACGGCGATGACAGCCCGGGAGCCTCCCTGCATGAACTTCTTCCGGATGGGGAATAGAGCCTTGCGTCGCTCCAGAATCTCCTTTGGAAACTGGTCGTTGACGCTGAAGTCCGTCCCTCTCAGCTCCCGGCCGCGGCTCTTCACCAGCTCTTTTTCTTTGAAGTGTTCGAATTTGGCCACGATCGGTCTGGGTCTGCGTGCTCCGGGTCGCTTCCCTCCCAGGCGGTGGACTCTATGGAAGGCGATGGTCTTCACGGCGTCCTCCGGGAGCTTCAGGTGAGTTTGGATAAATTCCTTCACTGTAGCCTCCGGGTCCTCCTCTGCCTTCTCCGGGATACCTGAAAACACAAGATTTTCTCTCATGGTGCGGGCCTGAAGCTCGATAATCGATTCTTTAATTTTCTTATTTTCTTCTGAGAGCCGGGTCGTTTCCTCGGTGAGGGAATTCACCGACTCTCTGAGGACAGCGTTTTCAGCAGCCAGTGTTTCCACCTGATGCTGGCTGAACTCGACTGACTCCCGCAGGGCCTGAAACTCCTTGTGAAGGATTTCAACCAGGGCCAAGCGGGCGTCAAAGCTGGACAATTTGTTATTAATGGACTCCAGAATGTCCACAATATTGGTGGTGGGTGGCGAAGTTGCCTCTGGGGAATCTTCTGGGCGGCTTCTTTTTGTGGACGGCGTTGCTTTGCTGGTGGAGGGAGTCGGCGTCTTGTCTGTTTTCCCCATGACGACTCGCTCAAAACACCCTTCGATGTACCGCAGCAAACTATCCAGGTCCTCTTCACCGTCCTCCAGATTGTTGAAAATAATTTAAGTTAGGCTAAGAAACTACCTATATTTTTTAGTTTTAAGCCTGTCTAGTTATAAATTGGCGAAGAAAAAAAAAGGCTAATCACGCAAATGTTTGCTGATAGAGTCACGCCGCCATTAACGATATTGCCGAGATTCACAAAGTCTCGCGTGACTACAGCATAATATATATAGTATAAACATGTTTATATACCTGCTGTTTCCTCTGTGTGTGTGTGTGTGTGTGTGTGTGTGTGTGTGTGTGTGTGTGTGTGTGTGTGTGTGTGTGTGTGTGTGTGTGTGTGTGTGCGTATGTTTATAATACCTTGTGGGGACAATTTTCCTGACATATACTACGTTGTGGGGACCAATTGCTCCTTGTGGGGACTGGAACCTTGTCCCCACAAGGGGAAACCCTGTTTTTGGGTCAGGGGTCAGAGTTAGGGCTAAGGTATGAATTGAGTTTAGGTTAGGGTTAGGGTTAGGAATGTGATGGTTAGGGTTAGGAAAAGGGTAAAGGTAAGGTTTAGGCTGTAGAAATGAATGGAAGTCAATCGAAATTCCCCACAATTGTGTGTGTGTGTGTGTGTGTGTGTGTGTGTGTGTGTGTGTGTGTGTGTGTGTGTGTGTGTGTGTGTGTGTGTGTGTGTGTGAGTCTGACTGAGGGAGGTTTTTGTATGAGTGTTTTTCACTGTGTGACTGTAAGTTTACCGTGCACCCACTGATGGGTCTGACAGTAATAAACTCCTGCATCTTCAGCCTGAACTCCTGTGATGGTCAGAGTCAACTCAGTGTCAGATCCTCTTCCACTAAAACGATCTGAAACTCCACCCTGGCGACCTGTGGCTTTATAGATCAGGAGTTTAGGAGCTTCTCCAGGTTTCTGAAGGTACCAGTGAAGCCATTTGTAACCATCCATATTAACACTTGAACTGGATCTACATGTGATGGAGACGGTCTGTCCTGCAGCAACAGGCCGAGCTGCAGCAGACTGAGTCAGGATGTTTTGTCCTGATGAACCTGGAAGAGATGACAAAGAGGAGAAGGTTACTGAGACACGTCCAGCTTGGAGAACGATGATCAGCATCCAAACAGAACAGGATCATTTCTTTAACACGGAGAACCGATGGAAGGAGGTCAGCGCTGCTTGTTTCAGTGTTTCTCCAGAACATCATTGTGGTGACCCTGACTGCATCCTGAAGCAAAGCTTTCACAGAGAGTCTCACCCTGAATGAGGAGCCCCAGGGTGGCCAGCAGCAGAGTCAGTGACATCATCATCATCATGGTGCTCTGAAAGGCCTCTGATCAACGCCGGCCTCTTAACGGCTCGGAGCACAGAGGCAGGAAACACATGCAAACAGAGTCAGTCAGCTGCAGCCGTCCTCAGCTCATCACCACGTTTCCTCCTCACTGCTGGGAGAAACGCTTCGACCTACTTAGATATGAAAATAATAAATAAAATAAAACTATTTTTATGCATCAGGTTAATTTTTTTAATCACTGAGCAGTTTTTAACCTGATAGAAACATATAATATTAATTAAAATTATATCAGACATTTTTCCATGTTCCAAAATGAATTTTGTTTTTAATTAAAGTTTTTACATTTTGAAAAATATTCAGTGTACCTGAGATCAAAATCTGTATGCACTACAAATGGTCACACAACAGTTTATTCATTATTAATAATTTTTCCTGGTGGGGTTTCTTCCTCTGTTTTCACAGTGCTATTAAACATTACCTTCTCTTTTTAAACTGTTATATTTACCTCATACACCGTTCTCCCACTTTGGCCTCATTTGAGCTCAAATACAAGAAACATGAAGACAAAATATTTTGAACATATTTAAACTCTTTGAGCTGTGGCTCTGCTTATTTTGGACACAGACAAAAATTAATCTGTCAGCTGTGGACCTTTTTTAGTCTCATTATTAATATGCATTATTACTTTATGAGTCAAGATTTCTGTTTTTCATCCATTTCATCAACCAGAGGTCCTCACTGTTTCCTTCCTCTCCTTCCCAAATATCTGGTCCTGCATCTCATCTCAGTTGAAATCACAGCTCTGTTGTTGGTGTTTGTGGTGATGATGAAGACAGAGACAAGAACATCATTTGAGGGAATGAATGAGTGGACTGTTTTACTGGTGATCTTCTCTTCATCTGAGGAAAATATCTTAATGTATCAGTGTGTGCAGTATCTTCCAGCTGCAGCAGTCAGTTCAGGTTCTCTTGAGTGAAATCAGTCCCAGATCCTCTGCATGAAAAATAACCTGGAGTCGTCTGCTAATAGGAGACTCAGGTGCATGGAGGGACTGGGATCTGTGGGTTGGCTCCTGGCCAGGCCCCTCCTGTGTCTCCCCAGTGCATTGCACCTCATTCTCCCACTACAAAAATTTCATTTGGGCCTTCCACAGCTTTCTGCATGTGCACTTCATGCTTGTGGTCAACCCAGTTCCAAGGGTCATTAACCTTTGGTCCGTATTTCTTTAAGGCTTTCTGTAGTTTATTACTATTACTAGACTTCTCGTCAATGTACACTCAGCACCCCATCTTGACAGAAAGAAACAGAAATGTAGAAATTTTTGCAAATTTATTAACAAAGAAAAATTGAAATATCACATGGTCATAAGTATTCAGACCCTTTGCTCAGTATTGAGTAGAAGCACCCTTTTGAGCTAGTACAGCCATGAATCTTCTTGGGAATGATGCAACAAGTTTTCCACACCTGGATTTGGGGATCCTCTGCCATTCTTCCTTGCAGATCCTCTCCAGTTCCATCAGGTTGGATGGTCAACGTTGGTGGACAGCCATTTTCAGGTCTCTCCAGAGATGCTCAATTGGGATTAGGTCAGTGCTCTGGCTGGGTCAGTCAAGAATGGTCTCAGAGTTGTTCTGAAAAGACTCCTTTGTTACTGTATCTGTGTGCTTAGGGTCATTGTCTTGTTGGAAGGTGAACCTTTGGCCCAGTCTGAGGTCCTGAGCACTCTGGAAGAGGTTTTCTTCCAGGATATCTCTGTACTTGGCTGCATTCATCTTTCCTTCAATTGCAACCAGTCGTTCTGTCCCTGCAGCTGAAAACACCCCCATAGCATGATGCTGCCACCACCATGTTTCACTGTTGGGATTGTATTGGGCAGCTGATGAGCAGTGCCTGGTGTTCTCCACACATACCGCTTAGAATTAATGCCAAAAAGTTCGATCTTCGTCTCATCAGACCAGAGAATTTTATTTCTCATAGTCTGGGAGTCCTTCGTGTGTTTCTTGGCAAACTCTATGCAGGCTTTCATATATCTTGCACTGAGGAGAAGCTTCCGTCGGGCCGCTCTGCCATAAAGCCCCGACTGGTGGAGGGCTGCAGTGATAGTTGACTTTGTGGAACTTTCTCCCATCTGCCTGCTGCATCTCTGGAGCTCAGCCACAGTGATCTTTGGGTTCTTCTTTACCTGTCTCACCAAGCCACTTCTCCCACGAGTGCTCAGTTTGGCTGGACAGCCAGGTCTTGGAAGCGTTCTGGTCGTCCCAAACTTCTTCCATTGAAGGATTATGGAGACCAATGTGCTTTTAGGAACTTCGACCTCATGATTCTCATTTGCTCTGACATGCACTGTGAGCTGTGAGGTGTTATATCCACGGGTTTCTGGAAGAGCACAAGTAGGCTGCCATGACAGACTGCTACTTCCGTTGTTCGGTTTTATACTTCCGGTTACCCAAAGTCAGAGCCAGAGTTAATGACAAAATTCGGTTACTTTGTGCTGTAACAGGCGGCTTTATTAGTTGGAACATGAGCTCGGATTCAACTTGTGCTGTTGTCGGTTGTCACTACATCAGTCTGTACATTTTTTCAAATCATTTTATTCTGTAAATTTGTTCTTTTCCCCCCAAATTATACTACCCAGTTGCACATCCTATTACTGTATTTTTTCCTTATGTTTTAAGTTTTCCTTTAATGTACAGCCTCTTATTTTTTTACGTTATTTTATTTATAGTGTGACACTACAGCATACAGCCTACACAAAGCTTAAACAATGCCTGCCTTCATGTAAACACGTAGCAGTTAGCAGGATGACAGCTGCGTGTCTCCTCGATCACAGCCTTCAGCCAGTCCAGTGTTTCTGTTTCAGTGATCTGAACACTCTGATATCCAGATCAGTGATTTACCTTCCACAGAATAGCTGCAGCATCACTACATGATTTCCCTAATCAGTGATACAGGAACAGCTGACTGTCTCCTCCACTCCACTTTCCCTTAGCATGACCCATGCTAACGATTAGCTTGGCCGATGCTCTGGTTCGGCTCTACAGCTGCTTTAAGGAAAACAACGTTGCCTTGTTTGTTCAGCATTACTTTATTGATTTTATTGCTTTGAAGGTAATCTGGTGCTCTTATAATTACGCGATTTCCCCACCATCAACACTTTAGGAAAAAACAAGGTAACTGATAATGTGGATGTAGCTGACTTTAATTTCATGTCATTTACACAGGTGACGGGTGAGGCACTGTTACCTCGCTGCTTTTTAAAACATCCTTGCAATGCTTCCACCTCTGATGTGGTACCATTTAGGCCAGGTAAAAGAAACTGCAGTGTTAAAATGTTAAACTGAACGGCAAGTGTGTAAACCTGCAACCGTGAACAACAGCGCAAACAGAAATAAACAACCGGTTTCCGCTATGAATTATGGGTAGTGGGGCGGAGTCAGGAATACTGTGGATAGACAGGTGTGTGCCTTTCATAATCAAGTCCAATCAGTTTAATTAAACACAGCTGGATTCCAATGAAGGAGTAGAACCATCTCAAGGAGGATCAGAAGAAATTGACAGCATGTGAGTTAAATATGACTGTCACAGCAAAGGGTCTGAATATTTATCACCATGTGATATTTCAGAATTTCTTTTTTTTAATGAATTTCAAAGATTTCAACATTTCTGTTTTTATCTGTCAGGATGGGGTGCTGAGTGTACATTAATGAGAAATAAAATGAACTTTTTTGATTTTAACTGCAATGAAGCAAAGAGTAGAAAATTTAAAGGGGGTCTTTATTGAGTCCCAGAAACCTTGAAGTTCGTATGTATCAAAACATTTTCTGCTGTAGGCTATGCTGTAGGATGCTGTAGGCTATGCTGTAGTCACGCGAGACTTTGTGAGTCTCGGCAGAATTGCCAATGGCGGCGTGATTCCATTTGCAAACATTTGAGTGATTAGCTTTTTTTCCGCCAATTTATAAAGTAGACAGGCTTAAAACTAACAAATCTAGATAGTTTTTTCAGCCTAACTTAAATTTTTTGCAGCAATCTGGAGGACGGTGAAGAGGACCTGGACAGTCTGTTGCGTTACATCGACGGGTGTTTTGAGCGAGTCGTTATGGGGAAACCCGACAAGACGTCGACTCCCTCCACCAGCAAGGGAACTCCGGCCACGAAAAGAAGCCGCCCCGAAGATTCCCTAGAGGCGGTATCGCCACCCACCACTAATATTGTGGGCATTCTGGAGTCCATTGACAACAAGCTGTCAAGCTTTGACGCCCGCTTGGCCCTGGTTGAAATCCTCCACAAGGAGTTTCAGGCCCTGCGGGAGTCAGTCGAGTTCAGCCAGCATCAGGTGGAAACACTGGCTGCTGAAAACGCTGTCCTCAGAGAGTCGGTGAATTCCCTCACCGAGGAAACGACCCGGCTCTCAGCTGAAAATAAGAAAATTAAAGAATCGATTATCGAGCTTCAGGCCCGCAGCATGAGAGAAAATCTTGTGTTTTCAGGTATTCCGGAAAAGGCAGAGGAGGACCCGGAGGCTACAGTGAAGGAGTTTATCCAAACTCACCTGAAGCTCCCGGAGGACGCCGTGAAGACCATCGCCTTCCATAGAGTCCACCGCCTGGGAGGAAAGCGACCCGGAGCACGCAGACCCAGACCGATCGTGGCCAAATTCGAACACTTCAAAGAAAAAGAGCTGGTGAAGAGCCGCGGCCGGGAGCTGAGAGGGACGGACTTCAGCGTCAACGACCAGTTTCCAAAGGAGATTCTGGAGCGACGCAAGGCTCTATTCCCTATCCGGAAGAAGCTCATGCAGGGAGGCTCCCGGGCTGTCATCGCCGTGGACAAACTGTATGTAAACGGACAGCTTTACCGAGACAAAAACACCACGCCATGGCTCTGCTGATCGATCAGGTGATCTGTGTCCATATTAACGTTCTTTTCTGAGTTTTTTTTTTCAACCATCTAAACAGTACCATTAAATAGTCTAAATCTGTCTAAGTAGTACCATTAACGCCGACGAGTCAGCATAGTACCGTGATCGTTTGTTTGTTTGTTTGTTCTGTTTTGTTTTCCCCTCATCTAATTTCATTCTTATGTCACTTAGGTCACTTTTTACACGTCTTTTTTCTTTCTGCACTCAGCAATATGTTTACGTCACTTACAATGCTACAGTTTACTACACTAACATACAGCGCAGATGCACACACACCAACATACAGCGCACATACACACGTACACATCAATATAAAGGGCACACGCCAACATACAGAACATATGTACACACACACACACATCCTTAGTGAGCACACAACAGTCCATCAGTTAGTTTAAATATGAGCACACTCAGATTTGTCTCATGGAATGTGCACGGGGCTGGTTCGAGGGAAAAGAGACTAAAAATTTTTAATCGATTAAAAGACTTAAAAGCAGATGTTGTTTTTCTACAGGAGACACATGTGTCCAAAACATCTGTGCTCACTCTTTCCTCTCCACAGTTCCCTCACACGTACTCAGCCTGCTATAACTCCAAACAAAGAGGTGTAGCTATATTGATTAACAAGAAGATAAACTTTAACATTAGCAACAGTACAATAGACCCTGAAGGTAGATTTATAATACTTAATTTATCTATACAGAATACAGATTTATGTATTGCTAGTATATATGGACCAAATGTTGATGACCCCTCCTTCTTTCATGCTTTGTTCACTTCACTCTCAGATCACTCTGACACCACACTTGTAATAGGAGGAGACTTCAACCTGGTACTTAATGCAGATATTGACAGGCTCAGTACAGCAGTGAGTCAGAGGAACTGGCAGTCTGCAGACATTCTTAAACAGTACATGAAGGATTTTGGACTTTGCGATGCTTGGCGTTCACATCACCCTACTTTGAGAGATTATAGTTATTTCTCACCAGTACACAAATCTCATTCCCGCTTAGATTACTTTTTAGTTAGCAGCTCCATAATGATGGATATCACAGACACTCAGATTCACCCTATCACTATTAGCGATCATGCACCGGTGTCTATGTCTCTGACACAGAAAAGAGTCACACCACCAATCAGGAACTGGAGATTTAATACATCATTACTTAAAGAAGAAGATTTTATTAATTATTTCAAAAAGGAATGGTCAGCATACTTAGAATATAATGATATTCCAGGAATATCACCATGTGTTCTTTGGGAAGCAGGAAAGGCAGTAATGCGGGGCAAAATAATATCTTACTGCTCGCATAGGAAAAATAAAGAAAAAGCACTTGTGTTAGAATTAGAACAAAAAATTAAATCTTTAGAAACTGCCTATGCCGCTTCACCACAAGAACATACAATTATCAGCCTGAGGAAACTGAAACTGGAGCTAAATGAAATAATTGATAAAAGGACACAATTTATGTTGCAGAGGCTGCGTTTGGAAAACTTTGAGCATGGAAATAAATCTGGAAAATTCCTGGCCAACCAATTAAAACTGAATAAAGAAAAAACAGCTATTTTTTCTATTAAAGACTCGACTGGTATTATTACTCATGACCCACAACAAATAAATAACTCTTTCAGAGACTTCTATGAAGCCTTATATTCACCACAGATTAACCCATCTGATACTGAAATTGAAGAATTTCTTAATAATATAAATCTACCAAAACTAAATGACAGCCAGGCTGCAGCTCTGGATTTACCTCTTTCATTGTCTGAACTTAGTGAAGCCCTACAGCATCTCCCAAATAATAAAGCCCCAGGCCCAGATGGTTTTCCAGCCGAGTTTTATAAAGAATTTTGGTCTGAGCTAGCTCCCATTTTTTTCAGAATGGTAACTCAGATTCAGAATGACCACATCTTATCTCCAACCTTAAACTCTGCTAACATTAGCCTGCTTCTTAAACCAGGCAAAGACCCCACACTCCCATCCAGCTACAGGCCAATCTCTCTCATTAATGTAGATCTTAAAATAATTTGCAAAGCCCTTGCCAAAAGATTAGAAAGTATTACTCCATTTATTGTACATCCAGATCAAACAGGCTTTATCAAGGGTCGGCACTCAGCCAATAATACACGTCGACTGATAAATATAATAGACTATTGTTCTATTAACAAATTAGAGACGACAATCGTGTCTTTAGATGCAGAGAAGGCATTTGATCGGGTAAATTGGAAATTCTTACTAGCAGTTCTGCAAAAATTTGGATTCGGTTCATCCTTTATAAACTGGATCAGAACACTACACAGCTCTCCGAATGCGCGTGTTAGGACAAATGATCTCATTTCACAAAGTTTCAGTCTGCAGAGGGGCACTAGGCAGGGCTGCCCACTCTCTCCCTCTCTTTTTGTAATTTTCATTGAGCTGCTAGCAGCAGCAATCCGTCAAAATGTAAATATTAAAGGGATTCAAACTGAAAATATGGACCATAAACTTAGCCTTTATGCTGATGATGTATTACTTTTCCTTGGGAATTCACAAGGCTCTCTTTTGAAGACTATCACACTGATAGATAAGTTCTCATCTATATCTGATTACTCTATCAATTGGAGTAAATCAACAGTTTTGCCTCTGAATTGTAATTTCCAGAGAACCTCTAGGACCCCACTAAAGTCAGGAAATATTAGATATTTAGGCATAAATTTTTCCGCCAGGCTCTCAGACTTGGTACGATTAAATCATATCCCCTTATTAAAAACAATAGAGGATGATCTCACACGTTGGAACAGTTTACCTATATCACTCATGGGGAGAGTTGCTGCCATTAAAATGATGGTTTTACCAAAAATTAATTATCTATTTTCATTGATCCCTAATAAACCTCCTATTCCTTGGTTCAAGTCACTAGATTCAAACATCTCAAAATTTTTATGGAAAAACAAACCGTCAAGAATAAGCTTAAAAACTTTACAAAAGCCAAAACACAGTGGAGGTCTAGAATTACCAAACTTTTATTACTATTTCTTAAGCAGTAGATTGCAGTATATTTCAAAGTGGATCAAATCCAATTCATTAGACAACCCATGGCTGGATCTAGAACAGGCGTTTTGTGGAAAAATAAAAATCTCAGATTTACCTTTCATTAGTTCCAGTATTAAACATCATAACTGCTATAAAGTCCTTAGTATAAATACCTCTCTGACAGCCTGGTGGGAATTTTTAAAGATAACTAAGTCTTCACTCATCCCCTGTAAACTAACACCCATTTGGAACAATCCAGATATTTGTCAGAAAAAGAAAATGCTGAATTTTCCGTTATGGCGTGATAAGGGTATAAATAACTTAGAACATATTATCCAAGATGGAAATTTTATCACGTTCCAAGAACTTATATCAAAATATAGAATTGGCAACGGTAGATTTCTGGAATATCAACAAGTTAAGTCCGTCCTACAGGGAAGATTTAATCTTAATCAATTGAATCTAGAAATGCCTACTTGGGTAACAGAATTTCTTAACCTCTGTACCCCAAAATTGTTATCAAAATTATATAAATTATTAATAAAAACTGATGATTCAGTTTCCCTCCCAATTACAAAATGGGAGCGTGATCTTTCTGTCAACCTGGATCAAAATTTATGGACAGAAATATGTTTAAATATCTTCAAAATGACTAAAAGACCCCAAATACAACTTGTACAATATAAGATTCTCAATAGAACATACTACACTGGACAAAGGATGTTCCAAATGGGCCTTACACACTCAAACATATGCACCCACTGTACAAGCAATTCAGAGGATAATCATCTACACGCTCTGTGGTCTTGTGTACCAGTTCAGAGATTTTGGCAGAGGATTTGTGAAGATCTATCCACATGGTTTAGCTGTCATATCCCAACTTCCCCCAGACTATGCATCTTAGGTGATGTCAGTGAATTAATTATGGAGTTAAATATATCACACATAGTTCTTACTGCCTTGTGCATCGCTAAGAAGATGATCCTCATGAACTGGAAGACAAAAAATAAACTATGTATTACTCAGTACAGAAATTTATTAGTAGATCATGTTAGTTTAGAGAGAATGTCTGCTTCTTCTAAAAACAAATTGGAGGAATTTGACTCTCTTTGGTTCCCACTGCTCAGCTCCATTACTTAGTGGGGGTGGTGGGCTGCGGGCTCTGCTCCTGATGTGCTTTGTGGGGGGGTGGGGGGGGACTCCGGGGGCCTGGGTAGCTGGTAGCCTCCTGAGGCTGGGGTCCTGGGGCGACCTTCTGGTGATGTCTGTGTGCCTGTCCTGGTTGATGGTGGTGGGGGCTTGGATGGTGCTGCCTTCGGTCCTGGGGTGTGGGCGGGGTGCTTGGGGGGGTGGTGCCGGCCCTCGGTCGGTTGGCTGGTCTTCCCTGTGTGGCTTGGGGGCTGGGGTCTGGGGCCCCGGCACTGGGGCCACGCCGGCTCCCGGTGGGCCCCCCCTGGCGCGGGGGGGGCCTCTGCTGTCCCGGCCGCGCCGCCGGGTGGGGTGGGTTGGCCTGACGTCGGGATGTCCGGTCTACGCTTTTGGGGCCCTGGGGTGCCTGCATTGCAGGGGGGTGGGGTGGGGGATGGGGCCGCGGTGGGGTGGTTGGGGGGGACTGGGCACTGCATTTCCATGCCCAGGCCAGTATGTCCTGTCGCCTGTTTGTGTCTATTGTTGAGTGAATGGGCATCTAGGAGGAGCGGGCCGCCCTCTGCGGTGGGGGCGAGGGCGCCAACCTCGGGTGCTGCAGTGCTCCGGGATGCTGTCACCGCGGCCCCGGGCTCACCTCCCCCTGCCCTGTGCTGGGGTGTGGGAGGTCGGGGTGCCTATTGAGCCAGCGGACAGCTGGCTCTCTTCTTCCAGGATTTTTCCTGGTCATATGCCCCCCCCCCCCCCCCCCTCCCCCTCCCCATACACAAACACACACACACACACACACAGAATACACATCACTCACAGATGTAGGATGGAGAGGCCACGTGGAGAGCTGCACCACCACTTGCCTCTCCGTTTTAATTGCACTTTAGTCATTATAACTCACAACACATACACACTTACACCCTGATACACATAGGACCTTTGGGGCAGGCATGTTACTCAGAGGTTGATGAGATGGGCCGCTGAGGCGGCCCCACTCGGATCCTCGTCACTGTCTGTCTCCAAATTTTATTTGCACTTTAGACATGGAGGGTTTTGGGGGGGCAGTGTGGGCAAGCGCTGACGACCAACAGTTGGCGCTTGTGGCATAACTGTCCCCTCAATTTTAACTGCACCCTATACACCTCATTCACTCACAAACATTAACACATAGACCTACAAGTTGGGGAGGAGGAGGGGTGGATGGGTCATCTTACACCCCGATTTCTTGCGTCTCGCCCGGGGTAGGGGTCGGGTGGTTCCTTGGGGACCGGGCTGGTGGCGTCCTGGGGTCGCTGTTGGCCCTGGGGTGGTTTACACTTGCCCCGCCTTCAGAGGGGGGGTAGCTATGGATGAATGTGTGTCTTTGTGTATTTGTCACCGTCTCCGTGAGTATGGGTGGGTGAGTGAATGTGTATGTATGGCATATCTGTGTGTGGGTAAGTATGTATGGGCATGTATGAGTATCTGTGTATAAATGTGTACACGGGTGTCTGGGTGTGTTTGTATGTATGGCTGGACCTGGGTCTGGGCCTTGTGCCTTGCCTCCTGGCCGCTCCTTGCTGGTTGCCTCCTCCCCCCTACCCCCCTGGGATGGGGGTGCCTCGGGGTTCCTGGGTGGGGCTGGGTGTTCTGGCGTGGGTACTGGCCTGCCCCCCTTGGGGGTGCGGTGCGGGGCTGCGTTGGCTTCTTCGGCGTGGGGGGGGGCTCTGTGGAGGGTCGGGCGGTCCTTGGGTGCCGTGGGCCCGGGAGCCCTGCCGCCGGCCAGTGCAGGGGGCTGGCCGCTGGGGGGGGGCTGGCTTCTCATCGCCTTGGGTTCCCTGGAGCCCTCGCTCCTCGACTGGGGGGGCTCCGTCTGAGACCACCCTCTCCCGTCTGCTGGGGTAGGTGTGCGGTTGTCTTTGGACTGAGTGGCCGGGGGTCTTCCTGGCTCTTGGTGGGCTGCTGGTGGCCTGGGGTTCCGGGGGCTTTCCGTACCTGCCTCTGGCTTCTGATGGGTGGAGCTGCAGCGTTTTGCCCTCATTGGTAAGTACGTTCCATGACACAGACACAAACATGACACAGACACAAACGCCCACTCAATCACAACTCAACAAAATTGTTGGTGTGCGTAACATGCTTTGTTAGTTTTGTTTTTCACACACAAATTTATTTTTGCAAGTATTGATAGTATTTTTTTATATGTTAAAGTGATGAACTATCTGATTAATAGACTTGTGCTCTTTCCCCTTTTTTTTTTTTTTTTTTTTTTGCTCCCTTTCTCTCTCCCTTTTTCTTCTCTTTATTTTCCTCTTCTTCAGCCTGTCAGCTCTGGCTGTTACATAGTATGTGGAAAAATAACTCAGATAAATAAAATAAAGGGTTAAAACATCAACAAGAAGAGCCTATTGAGAACCTATAGAGCTCATCTTGAAATAGCAAATATGTTTGGCACAACAACGCATTCAGATCACAGTTCTGCTTGCAAGATCTACCAGACATGACAGGCTAAAAAAAAAAAAAAAAAAAAAAAAAAAATAATATCTTACTGCTCGCATATGAAAAATAAAGAAAAAAACACTTGTGTTAGAATTAGAACAGAAAATTAAATCTTTAGAAACTGCCTATGCTGCTTCACCACAAGAACATATAATTAACAACCTGAGGAAACTGAAACTGGAGTTAAATGAAATAACTGATAAAAGGACACAATTTATGTTGCAGAGGCTGCGTTTGGAAAACTTCGAGCATGGAAACAAATCTGGAAAATTCCTGGCCAACCAATTAAAACTAAATAAAGAAAAAAACAGCTATTTATTCTATTAAAGATTCAACTGGTATTATTACTCATGACCCACAACAAATAAATAACTCTTTTAAAGACTTTTATGAAGCTTTATACTCACCACAGATTAACCCATCTGATACTGAAATGGAAGAATTTCTTAACAATATCATTCTACCAAAACTAGATGACGATCAAGCTGCAGCTCTGGATTTACCTCTTTCATTATCTGAACTTAGTGAAGCAGTACAGCACCTCCCAAATAATAAAGCCCCAGGTCCAGATGGTTTTCCAGCCGAGTTTTATAAAGAATTTTGGTTAGAGCTAGCTCCCATTTTTTTTCAGAATGGTAACTCAGATTCAGAGTGATCACATCTTATCTCCAACCCTAAACTCTGCTAACATTAGCCTGCTTCTTAAACCAGGCAAAGACCCCACACTCCCATCCAGCTACAGGCCAATCTCTCTCATTAATGTAGATCTTAAAATAATTTGCAAAGCCCTTGCCAAAAGATTAGAAAGTATTACTCCATTTATTGTACATCCAGATCAAACAGGTTTTATCAAGGGTCGGCACTCAGCCAATAATACACGTCAACTGATAAATATAATAGACTATTGTTCTATTAACAAATTAGAGACGACAGTCGTGTCTTTAGATGCAGAAAAGGCATTTGATCGGGTAAATTGGAAATTCTTACTAGCAGTTCTACAAAAATTTGGATTCGGTTCATCCTTTATAAACTGGATCAGAACACTACACAGCTCCCCAAATGCGTGTGTTAGGACAAATGATCTCATTTCCCAAAGCTTCAGTCTGCAGAGGGGCACTAGGCAGGGCTGCCCACTCTCTCCCTCTCTTTTTGTAATTTTCATTGAGCCACTAGCGGCAGCAATCCGTCAAAATGCAAATATTAAAGGGATTCAAACTGAAAATATGAACCATAAAATTAGCCTTTATGCTGATGATGTATTACTTTTCCTTGGGAATTCACAAGCTTCTCTCTTGAAGACTATCACACTGATAGATAAGTTCTCATCTATATCCGATTACTCTATCAATTGGAGTAAATCAACAGTTTTGCCTCTGAATTGTAATTTCCATAGAACCCCTAGGGCCCCACTAAAGTCAGGAAATATTAGATATTTAGGCATTAATTTTTCCGCCAGGCTCTCAGACTTGGTAAGATTAAATCATATCCCCTTATTAAAAACAATAGAGGATGATCTCACACGTTGGAATAGTTTACCTATATCACTCATGGGGAGAGTTGCTGCCATTAAAATGATGGTCTTACCAAAAATTAATTATCTACTTTCACTGATCCCTAATAAACCTTCTATTCCTTGGTTCAAGTCACTAGATTCAAACATCTCAAAATTTTTATGGAAAAACAAACCATCAAGAATAAGCTTAAAATCTTTACAAAAGCCAAAACAAAGTGGAGGTCTGGAATTACCAAACTTTTATTACTATTTCTTAAGCAATAGGTTGCAGTATATTTCAAAGTGGATCAAATCCAATTCATTAGACAACCCATGGCTGGATCTAGAACAGGAGTTTTGTGGAAAAATAAAATCTCGAATCTACCTTTCATTAGCCCTAGTATTAAACATCATAACTGCTATAAAAGCCTTAGTATAAATACTTCTCTGACAGCTTGGTGGGAATTTTTAAAAATAACTAAATCCTCACTTATCCCCTGTAAGCTAACACCGATTTGGAACAATCCAGATATTTGTCAGAAAAAGAAAATGCTGAATTTTCCGTTATGGCGTGATAAGAGTGTAAATACTTTAGAACATATTATCCAAGATGGAAACCTTATTACATTCCAAGAACTTATGTCAAAATATAGAATTGGCAACGGTAGATTTCTGGAATATCAACAACTTAAGTCCATTTTACAGGGAAGATTTAACCTTAATCAGTTGAATCTAGAAATACCTACATGGGTAACAGAATTTCTTAACCTCTATACCCCAAAATTGTTGTCAAAATTGTATAAATTATTACTGAAAACCGATGATTCAGTTTCCCTCCCAATTGCAAAATGGGAGCGTGATCTTTCTGTTAACCTAGATCAAAATTTATGGACAGAAATATGTTTAAATATCTTCAAAATGACTAAAAGACCCCAAGTACAACTTTTACAATATAAAATTCTCCATAGAACACACTATACTGGACAAAGGATGTTCCAAATGGGCCTTACACATTCAAACATATGCACCCACTGTACAAGCAATTCGGAGGAGAATTATCTACATGCTCTGTGGTCTTGTGTACCTGTTCAGAGATTTTGGCAAAGGATATGTAAAGACCTATCCACATGGTTTAGCTGTCGCGTTCCAACTTCCCCCAGACTATGCATCTTAGGTGACATCAGTGAATTAGTGATGGAGTCAAATATGTCACACATAGTTCTCACCGCCTTGTGCATCGCTAAGAAAACTATCCTTATGAATTGGAAGTCAAAAAATAAACTATGTATTACTCAGTACAGAAATTTATTAATAGATTATGTTAGTTTAGAGAGAATGTCTGCTTCATCTAAAGATCAATTGGAGGAATTTGACTCTCTTTGGTTCCCACTGATCAGCTCCATTACTTAGTGGGGGTGGTTGGCTGCGGGCTCTGCCCCTGAGGGGCTTTGTAGGCGGTCGGGTGGGAGCTCTGGGGGCCTGTGTAGCTGGTAGCCTCCTGAGACTGGAGTCCTGGGGCGACCTTCTGGTGATGTCTGTGTGCCTGTTCTAGTTGATGGTGGTGGGGGCTTGGATGGTGCTTCCTTGCGGTCCTGGGGTGTGGTCCGGGGTGTTTGGGGTGATGGGTGCCGGCACGGGGACGGGGCACCGTATTTCCAACTCAGGCCAGCATGTCCTGTCGCTTGTTTGTGTCCATTGTTGAGTGAATGGGCGTCTAGTGAGAGTGGGCTACCCTCTATGATGGGGGCGGTGGCACCAGTCTCAGGTGCTGCAGTGCTCTGGGATGCTGTCACCATGGCCCCGGGCTCACCCCTCCCTGCCCTGTGCTGGGGTGTGGGAGGTCGGGGTGCCTACTGAGCCAGTGGACTGCTGGCTCTCTTCTTCCAGGTTGGGTGGGGTTTTTTTTTTTTTTTTTTTTTTTTTTTTTTTTTTCTTCCACCTTCCTGGTCTTACCCCCCCTGGGGGCTGCGGCGCGGGGCTACATTGGCTTCTTCGGCGTGGGGGGGGGGCCCTGTGGGGGCTCGGGCGGCCCTCGGGTGCCGGGGGCCCTGGGGCCCTGCTGCCGGCCGTGCGGGGGGCTGGCCGCTGGGGGGGGGCTGGCTTCTCGTTGCCTCGAATGCTCTGGTGCCCTTGCTCCTTGGCTGCTGGGACTCCATCTGAGACCTCCGTCCTCCGTCTGCTGGGAGGGGTGTACGGTTGTCTTTGGAATGAGTGGCCGCGGGGCTTCGTAGGTCTTGATGGGCTGCTGGTGGCCTGGGCTTCCTGGGATTCTCTTTGCCTGCCTCTGGGTTCTGATGGGCGGGGCTGCGGCTTTCTGCCTTCATTGGTAAGTACATTTCATGACACAAACACATACACCCACATAATAACACAAAATGGTTGGTTTGTATAACTATTCTTCTTTTATTTTTATTTATTTATTTATTTTTTTTCCCCACACAATCTTTAATTTTGCAGATATTGTCAATATCTTAAGTTTAACAAGTGGCTAACTATTTGGTTTACTTACTTGCACTCTTTCCTGTTTCTTTTTTCTATTTTCTCTCCTTTTTTTTCCCTTTCTTCTTCTTCCTCTTTCCCTTTCTCTTAAAGAAAATTTAAAGGGGTCTGAGTAGTTTCCATACCCACTGTAAAGGCCTGGATGACCTCGAATTTTCTGGTTCAAAATTCTGAGAAAATGGAAGTTATTGTGCTACCTTGGCCTCCAGAAACACTGTGAGAACTCTTGGAGTCATTTTTGACCAGATGATGGTCATTCACATTTTAAGTAAATATGTAAGACTGCTTTTTTGCATTTGCGCAACATCTCTAGACCAGACTACTGTAATTCTTTACCATCAGGGTATCCTAAAATTTCCTTGAAAAGGCTCTTGAATCTGAGGTTTGACTAAAGGTTGAACTCTTCTTTCGAGCACAGACTTTCCCAAGGGAGGCTGAGGAGTGTGATCCCATGATAGTTGGAGCACACCCTTCAGTCCCCCTTCTTGAAGATGGGGACCACCACCCCAGTCTGCCAATTCAGTGGCACCACCCCAGATCTCTACACAACGTTGCAGAGGTGTGTCAACTAAGACAGCCCTACAACATTCAGATTCTTCAGGAACTTAGGGCGACCCTTGTCCACCCCAGGGGCCCTGTCACAAAGTCTCAGTGATGAGCGAGTTGTCCTCTTCATCCCAAGACTCTGCATCGTCTATTTCAGGGAATGTCAACTGGTGGCCCACGGGCCACATCCATCCCGCCAGAGCTTTTCATCCGGCACCCTGAAATAGTACTGCCACATGTACTATATGCCACATTAAATACCCATCTCTGACTAGTCTGAATTATCAACAGCCTCCAAACTCCACTTCCCATTGCCCGTAAATGCCTCCACGTTGCTAGAATAGCATTTTCTGGCTGCACTGAGTAGCTCGCTTTTGTTGGTGGTGATCAGATTGTAATCACAGCTGAAGGTGAGTCTAACCCTGTTTTTTGTAGAAAAATGTTTGGCGATTAAATTTGTCTAACTAAAGGAAGTAAAAGTTGTAACAAGATTTCTGTTCGTTACTGGCTGCCGAGCATACTCCCTAGCCCGGGTCTCTCACACGGGGGACCAGATGGGTGGGTTGCTCGGCAGCTCGGCATGTACCCGCATGCAGTCACAACCCCGCAATATGCGTCCGTCCCTCGGTTGTCACAAACCCTGAGGCTTTGTATCTACCATTGTGCTGCTATTTTGTGCCATTGGGGTTGTACTGTGTGTATCTATGTGGAAATCTTTTAATCAGAGTCTGATATTTGGGCCTTTTTGCCTTCACACAGTGGGTGGAGGACAAACTGAAGATTTTTCTGGCTATGCCACAAAACAAAATATTATTCATTAAAAAGTAGGTAAATTGCTATATTTATATTTGTGAAAAAAGGCACCTCACCATCGCCTGTGAAATGAAATGACTGAACTTTACTATAAGATCCAGATAAAAACCAAAAAATAAAATGGCTCCAGATTTAGAGGGTTTTGGATCTGAACTCTTCATATGTTCCTATATTCATGTAAAAAAAATCCTTTAAAGCACCCTGTGATCCAAAAAAAAAAATAAAATACAAACAAAATAAAATTGAAAAAAATCACAAGACTGAAATACTCGCTCTTGGTTAATGGGAGAAGGCACATTTTCCCTCTGATCTTTTAACACTCGACAGCTCGACAGCTGTCAGGCTGATGCACAAACTGTCCTCCAAAGACTTGTTTGATAGTCGGTTCCTCTCACATGTTTTTTAGCTTCACAGGTGTATGTTGATCCGAACATGGTGAGCACATACATGGCCAATGTCTTCAGTGTGTCATGCTCTTGGGGCCAAGCAACCCAAAAGGCACTCAAACTTTCAGCACCACGGACAGCAGCTTTCACGTCACCAGCAGCCTGGAAGTCACTCAGTTCACTCTGAACAGCCGCCTCATCCAGCGGTATCACCTTACACGTGTTGGTGGAGAATTCTCCAGCTGGGCTGATAGTGAACAGGTCACACATGCATTCAATGATATCCCTGGAAATGGCAAAGTCATCAAATCTGGCAGAGAAATGTTCTCTTAGGCTTCGGGTTTTTCCACCATATCAACCACGGTTTTATAGTAGGGGTCGTCAGATGTAGCTGATGACCCGTGCTCTACATCAACTACATTTGTCCAAGGGCCAGAATTTTTCTCAGCAGACACAGTGAGAGCCAGAAGCGCTCTGTAAATCTAAAACTACAGAGGAAGGAAAAAACCGTGGTTGGACGCTTAAGACGGTGGGTGACAGCAAGGTCATAGAGATCTACTGAAGATATCAGCATGCCAGCTAGACAGAACTACACATCTGTGACCATGGGAAACAAGTCTGCTCTTGTTTGTTTTTCACTTTTAATATTGTTGTTATATTGTTATCATGATTCAGTTTGTGTACTTTATACCACAACATGCGTCTGCTGGTACCAGTATAAAAGGTCTTTACCACTTAGTCCTCCAAAAGCAACTGCAGGGCTGACTGCACATCTGATGGTGACAGTGTCGCTCGGAGCAGTGCTCATGGCTCCAGGCTGAGTCACTGTGACCTGTCCTCTGGACTCTGAGGAGACAGAGACACAAACAGAAAGCAGCTTCATGGTTTTATCAGCTTCATTTCAGAGAGACGGACTTCACCATTTATGGCCACAACAATCTCTTCGGTCTTCTGGGTGCCGGTGGAGCACCACGCCTCCAGGTGTGACACCTCATCCCTGTGTGCAGCGCCACGATGGCCGGTGATCAAACCAATCAGCAGCAAAACACATTTTGGCAAAAATTTTTTTAAAAGTGATTTCAGGGCACAGTTTGTTGCTGTATAACGGAAGTGGAGTCGTTCTTTTACTCACAGCCACCAGACTCCACTGAAAAGTACATAACCTAATACAGCCTCGATTTGATGTTTGTGTAACTGGTTTTTAATACATTCATTTTAAATTAGACTGTGTTAAACACCAGAGTCCACAGCAAGCGTGTCCTCAGAGGGGAAGTTTGTGTTGTGTTTTCAGTGAAGTCTGCTGGGTTTAACAGAAACGTCACAGCTCCAGTAAAACTTTAAAAATCTCTGTGCAGCGAGTAAAGTAAGAAAATGCTGCTGACACTATATACAGACTAACACTCTGATGTTCCTCTATCACCTCAACAACCTGTGACATTCTTCAGATGACAGTTTTCCCACAGGAACAGTGCTGGGAATTCAGAAATTCGATGTCCGAGCAGCTTCACCTACTCTGACTTCACAATCCAAGATGGCAGCAGCATGTGCAAAGAGTAGCAGACCTGTGAGACTTTAACTCTGCACTACTGCTGTTATCAGAGGTCAGAGGTCAGGGGAAATGAAATGCTGGGATACAACCATGAGCTGTGGAAGAGTCGATTTATTGTAAAGACTGTGTGTGTGTGTGTGTGTGTGTGTGTGTGTGTGTGTGTGTGTGTGTGTGTGTGTGTGTGTGTGTGTGTGTGTGTGTGTGTAGCTTTTTTGTTGGCTCTTTGTTTGGTTCCCACCTACTCTACACTCATGTCCACTGCACTTTAACACGGCCAAATTCACAATAAATCTGTTCTCATCAACACATTTTTCTGTTCCTGCAGTCACACAACAGAATATCTGTGAAATACTGAAATAACACAATCAGTAAACTGCAGAGGAAACCTGTTAACACTGCTAACTCCAGCAAGGCTGCTTCACTCTGCAGAGCTGAAATCTGGATTTGTTAAAAACAAAGATTGTGCTGATAATTCTTCTGTTTCTGTCACATGTAAAATGAGTCAGTTAAGCTGCTGACAAAGAGTGCTGTATACCAACCAGCTAAACAGTCTCAAGGCCGAGCAGAACCAAGGTCTGTCCACAAGAAGCACACAGAACCATCCGGTTTGGAGGCCGAGGACAGGAGAACGCTGCTGCTGTCAGGAACCAGGGTTTGTGACAATGACAGATGTTGATAGGGACCAATCATATGATGTCTGTCACAATGCAGGTAATAATGAGACGATATTAGTGGGTTACATTAATATCTGAATGTTACAATATGTCCAGTACTGTGCAAAAGTCCTGATCCACCACTAATTCCTTTACATTTTACTTCCAAGCAGCCAGACATGAGCAACAGTTCTCCAGCTTCCTGAAGGTCTTTCAAAGTTCTTCTTTGGACATTGGCTGCTTTTTCACTCACTGTCAGTCCAGTCCTTGAACCTGACCATTTTCACAGGAATGTTTTAGTTTGTTAAACCTCTGAACTCTGACCTATGACTCATTCAAGAATAAAAAGGCTCCAAACTCAGGATATGAAGCAGTGTTGTGTTGACACATAACGGACGACTGAGCAAAGAACCAGTTTTAAATTAAACATATTTAGGCTCTGTGTTACCAGCAGTCTGTCACAAAAACATGTCATTTGTTCCATTTCTTCAGTTGAATCTATGAAAAATTCCAAAGATAACACAGTTTGAAATATAAAGTTGCATTTTTGCAACAACAAGGTGATTACCAAAGAGCTGTTAGCTGAAAACTTGGCATATCTCAGCATAGTGCAGTGTGTCCTTAAAAAAAAAGCCTGCAGAGACCTGACACAGGACCTGAGAGATGCATCTGGACCTTCAGCCGACCCAGTTACTGTTCACTGAAGCCTCATCAGAAATGCTCTCAGTGGAAGGGCGGCTGTCAGGACGCTGTTCTTAAGAAAGACAAACAGGGAGGAAAGGCTGAGATCTGCCACATCACACATGAACTGGACTGTAAGTCACTGGCAGCAGGTCTTCTACAGTCAGTGTCTACAGCAGGGGTATTCAACTTCAGGCCTCGAGGGCCAGTGTCCTGCAGATTTTAGATGTGTCTCTGCTTCAACACACCTGAGTCAAATATAGAAGTCATTAGCAGGACTCTGGAGAACTTGACTGCATATTGAAGAGGTCATTCAACCATTTGATTCAGGTGTTTTGTATCAGGGACACATCTAAAACCTGCGGGACACCGGCCCTCGAGGCCTGAAGTTGAACACCTGCGGTCTACAGCCATGTGTACAACTTAAAAGCTCTGAGCTTTGAATGTCCTTCAAAAAGACAGAAGAACTATTCATGAAGACTACTCATGTTATCTGTGTGACAGTGAAAGCCTCTGCTGTGGTTTCAAATAATATAATAATGTTGTAGATTGAAGCATGTATAAAAAGTATTGGTGTGAAGAGGAGCTTCAAGACTAAGTGTGTGAGACTCCTCATTTATGTGAACAACTTGTGTGTGTTCTAGTCTCAAAAACACTGTGATATCAAATACTGCACTGAGGTCACACAGGACAAACACAGAGACCAGGAGATGGTTTAAGCTTATTTAAACATTTGTTGCAAACTAAGATGAATATTTCAAAGCAAAGTTATGAATTAGAACATAAAATGTGTTTTGTGAGTTAGTGTTCAGTGAACTGTATCAGTGTATGTGGTATCTTCCAGCTGTAGCAGCAGTTCAGACTCTCTTCAGTGTGACTGAGGGAGGTTTTTGTATGACTGTTTTTCACTGTGTGAACACATCCTGACTGTTGATGCTGTGAAAACTCTGACAGTAATAAACTGCTGCATCTGCAGCCTGGACTCCACTGATGCTCAGGGTGAAGTCAGAGATTGATCCACTGCCTGAAAATCGTTCAGAAATCCCTTCTTGTCTCTGATCAACTGAATAAATAAGCAATTTGGGGGCTTCACCAGTTGTCTGTTTGTACCAGGAGAGATAGGGCTTGGTATTTACTTCATAAAAATAAGTTCCAATATCGCTGTCATCCTCAACTTCCTGACTGGTCCTACATGTGATGGTGACGGTGTCTCCCGGAGCAGCGCTCACTGCTCCAGGCTGAGTCACTGTGACCTGTCCTCTGGACTCTGAGGAGACAGAGACACAAACAGAAATCAGCTTCATGGTTTTATCAGCTTCTTTTCAGAGAGACGGACGTTCATAGAGGAGAGGAGTTTGATTCTCTGGACTTTACCTGTGAAGCAGCAGCAGCAGAGGAGAGTCCAGATGAGGATGCAGGTCAAAGCCATGTTTTTGATGAGGAGGATTTCTGTGGCTTCTGCTGTGATGAAGGACAGCTTATAGTCCTGACAGTGTTCAACTCTCAGGACTATAAAGTCTCCCAGAGGGCTGCAGCATGCTGCTGCTGCTGATGCAAAGTGGCTCTATGGAAATGCTCTGACTGACTGCAGCAGGGACGTGGACGACTCTGATGATGCTGTTTGTCCCTGGATCAATGAGTTCATCACAGGATTCATCAGGAATGGGTCATTATGTATTTTTAATTTTAATATGAATTTATTCACTCTGAACATTTTGTGAAATAAGAGTTTCTTTCTCCACAGCTCAGAGAAAATTAAAAACAGAATAAATGTGTATTAATGTCATTTGTGTCTGTTTGAGTTGATGTTCCTGTGAATCAGCTGTTTTACACACTCAGATGTTTGTGTGCAGTTTGTTGTGTTCAGAGTCAGAGAGCCGTGTCTCTGCACAGTGAGAGGTTTTTGTACGACGCCTCAGTCAGTTTGTATCACTGTGGTACATGTTTGGTGGAGGAACCAGGCTGGATGTTGACTGTAAGTACCTTTGACTTCTATATGAACTCAAATTCAAGATTTCTTCAGCTGAAAAGTGAAAAAATTCAGGCTTCATTTGATGACTTTGGCTGATTATTAATGTAATATTACTGCAGTGACCTTTGCAGACTTCACTGTGATGCAAGAAATATTAAATCTGATGAAGGAAATTCTCATTTTCACAGTCTTAATATTTATTGGAAAATACTGTTATTTATGAAGTTATTTATGGAGTTATTTATGGAGCAAAGTTTAGTTTAAAACATCTGACTCAAATATAGAAAAGTGATAAAATTATACTTTTCTTTGCAATAATAAGCAAAGACCGAGTCTGTAATGATTTTTGTTGGAAACACACGTTGTCCTCAGTGTTCCTCCCAGACTGAAGAATTGAACCACATGTAACATCTTCATTCTAACATGAACATCATCAAATAACTGCAGCTAATTGAAACACACACTGTAAACACTTTGATTAATTTCTGAGGCCTAAAAAGTCTTTGAGGCTTTAAAAAGTTTGTGAGTCGTGAAGTGTGTCTGCTGTCAGCTCAGTAGTGATGCCTGTGTAAATGAGGAGAACATCTCTGATGGAACGTGAAGGAAAAATGCAGCAGATCTAATTAAAGCCTCACACTCGGCTTCGGTGCTTCATTTTAAGTCGTTTAGGTGAAACTAAAGTGAAGCTTTTCTCTGTGGTTGTGAAACCTGTCTGTTTTCATGGTTGGTGAGCTCAGAGGGGGAAGTGAAACACTGAAGACCAGTTTGATCCAGTCTGAGGAAGACCAGCAGAACCAGCTGCAACCAACAGGGTGGAGTTTCTCTTCTCTTTGCATGAACTTTCTTGTCTCTCTGTTTCCTCCTGCAGTGGGTCGAGTCGTCCCCACCCTGACGGTGCTGCCCCCCTCCAGAGAGGAGCTGCAGCAGGGGAAGGCCACGCTCATGTGCCTGGCCAACAAGGGCTTCCCCTCAGACTGGAGTCTGTCCTGGAAGGTGGACGGCAGCAGCAGCAGCAGCAGCAGCAGCAGCTGGGAGGAGAGCAGGAGCCCCAGGGTGCTGCAGAAGGACGGCCTCTACAGCTGGAGCAGCACCCGGAGGCTCCCTGCAGACCAGTGGGAGAAGGTGGGCTCTGTGACCTGTGAGGCCACCCAGGGCTCCCAGGCTCCGCTCTCACACACACTGAGGAGAGACCAGTGTTCCCAGTCCTGAGCTGACTCTGCTACTGGTTTCCCTCTGCCACTGCTCTCTCTCTGCAGGTGTCTCTGTCATCATCTCATCTTTGTTTTGGAATGTTCATCATTTCACTGTTTGACACAATAAAGATTCATTCAAAGAAATTCTGCTTCCTGTGGTCTTTCTAACATCCACACTGAGAAACTTTGACCACAGCTACACTTGTTCTTCACTGACAGCACGACTACATCAGCGTCTGTTCTTCTTTTATTTCCAGCTCCAATCCTACGCTCCAAAATCATTTTCAGCACAACTTCATGAGTTTGTATTTGGAGGATTTTAGCAGCACTGATTATGGCTGCCACACAGAAACTGCAGGTCCCTTCACTCAGGAACCTTCCTGTTGCTGCACGTCTTCAACTAACATCAATACTGCAAGTAACACATGTAAAACAGGATATCGATGCAAATGTGTTCTGAGTAATTATGCAGCACATTAGTCATCAATCACACCTGCTCTCCTCCAGAGAGGAGCTGCACAACTCTGCAGAGTTTTGGTAGAACGTAAGGTAAATCCTTATTTTCCTAAACATCCAAACTCACCAACACACTCAATTATTCACATGTATACAGCGTGCATGAATCCACATGGTACAAACACCAACAACATCCACTCCCACATTACTGAGGAGTCTCGCATACTCGGATCCTCTGAGCTCAGCAGGTTTATTTTCCTAAGTCCTTGAAAAGGGTCCTTCACATCTTCCCTTCACCTCACTAACACTTCCTGCATAGGAAGCAGATTTTAATCCAGTCTGGAGGTTTATCAAACTCTTAAAAGTCTGAAACATATCAGCATATTAGCAAGTTACAGAAGAAGATGGAGACCCAAGCAGGAGCTCACACCATGATCTGCAGCACTTCTCAGAATCAGAATCAGGATCAGAATCAGAACCAGGATCAGAATCAGGATCAGGATCAGAATCAGAATCAGAATCAGAATCAGGATCAGGATCAGGATCAGAATCAGGATCAGAATCAGAATCAGAATCAGAATCAGGATCAGAATCAGAATCAGAATCAGAATCAGAATCAGAATCGCTTAATTGTCAGTATATGTCAAAAATAATGAAATTACAGGTTCTTCTCTTATTGTGCACCATATTGTACAGAATACCTAAAGCAGAATAAATAAAGTATAATACGACATATTAAACACTTTGTACACATATGTTTAAATTATATTTACACAACTGTGGAATTATTATTTACACAGCTGGGAAAATATTAAAAAAATAAATATGCTTATTGGGAGTATGAATATGGATGTGTATGAGTGAAATCAGCATTAGCAGCAGTTTGTTTGGTATTGCAGAGTATAATCAGAATTATTGCACATGATGTAGCAGGGTGAATGACCACATCATCTTCAGTTATTTAATGTCCTGATGGCCAAAGGAAAGAAACTGTTTCTTAGCCTGGATGTGGGGGCTTCCATTGACCTGAATTGTTTGCCAGAAGGCACCTGTTCAAACAGGTGATGCTCTGGGTGGGAGGGATCATTGAGAATGGTCGTGGACCAGCAGTTTTTTTAATGAGAACATCCAGGATGATTGTTTTGAAGGCTGAACTAAAGTCTATGAACAGCAGTCTGACACAGGTCCCAGGTTGTTCCAGGTGGCTCAGCGTCGATTGGAGGGTGAGGGTGATGGTGTCCTCGGTGGAGCGGTTTGCCCTGAAGCCAAACTGATGGGGGTCAAATGCTGTGGGGAGGCAGTCTTTGATGTGGCTTGAGACTAACCTCTCAAAGCATTTCATCACTGATGTGGGCACGATGGGCCTGAAGTTGTTCAGACTGCTGCTCGTGGCTGATGTGAGGCAGGCGGGGATGTGGGCTCGGGTCAGGGACAGCTTGAATAATCTGGTGAAGACATCAGTGAGTTTGCTCAGTTTGGTTCATCATTATTTTTGTGAATCTTCTGATTTCTCAGCATGAATTATGAATTATGGGACGTCATTGGCTCCTTTCCTTTGATGGAGGCCCAGCGTATCCGTGGCTCAAGAAGGTAATGAAGCAGCTTTGAAGCATCTTTATTTTACTTGCCTGCTGTTTGGGCTGCTATGCTGACACTTCCAGGTCACTTCAGCCAGTCAGGTAAACACAGGAGGTCATTTCTGTGACTGTTAGATGGTGAGTCAGGGAGCAGCCATCCTTCACCTGTTCTCTATGTTTCTTTGCCTGCCTGGTTCCACTTCTGCAGTCTCACATAAACATGTTTATATACCTGCTGTTTCCTCTGTGTGTGTGTGTGTGTGTGTGTGTGTGTGTGTGTGTGTGTGTGTGTGTGTGTGTGTGTGTGTGTGTGTGTGTGTGTGTGTGTGTGTGTGAGTGAGTCTGACTGAGGGAGGTTTTTGTATGAGTGTTTTTCACTGTGTGACTGTAAGTTTACCGTGCACCCACTGATGGGTCTGACAGTAATAAACTCCTGCATCTTCAGCCTGAACTCCTGTGATGGTCAGAGTCAACTCAGTGTCAGATCCTCTTCCACTAAAACGATCTGAAACTCCACCCTGGCGACCTGTGGCTTTATAGATCAGGAGTTTAGGAGCTTCTCCAGGTTTCTGAAGGTACCAGTGAAGCCATTTGTAACCATCAAAATTAACACTTGAACTGGATCTACATGTGATGGAGACGGTCTGTCCTGCAGCAACAGGCCGAGCTGCAGCAGACTGAGTCAGGATGTTTTGTCCTGATGAACCTGGAAGAGATGACAAAGAGGAGAAGGTTACTGAGACACGTCCAGCTTGGAGAATGATGATCAGCATCCAAACAGAACAGGATCATTTCTTTAACACGGAGAACCAATGGAAGGAGGTTAGCGCTGCTTGTTTCAGTGTTTCTCCAGAACATCATTGTGGTGACCCTGACTGCATCCTGAAGCAAAGCTTTCACAGAGAGTCTCACCCTGAATGAGGAGCCCCAGGGTGGCCAGCAGCAGAGTCAGTGACATCATCATCATCATGGTGCTCTGAAAGGCCTCTGATCAACGCCGGCCTCTTAACGGCGCGGAGCACAGAGGCAGGAAACACATGCAAACAGAGTCAGTCAGCTGCAGCCGTCCTCAGCTCATCACCACGTTTCCTCCTCACTGCTGGGAGAAACGCTTCGACCTACTTAGATATGAAAATAATAAATAAAATAAAACTATTTTTATGCATCAGGTTAATTTTTTTAATCACTGAGCAGTTTTTAACCTGATAGAAACATTAATTAATATTATTAATTATTAATATTATTAATATTATTTTTAAACATTTTTCCATGTTCCAAAATGAATTTTGTTTTTAATTAAAGTTTTTACATTTTGAAAAATATTCAGTGTACCTGAGATCAAAATCTGTATGCACTACAAATGGTCACACAACAGTTTATTCATTATTAATAATTTTTCCTGGTGGGGTTTCTTCCTCTGTTTTCACAGTGCTATTAAACATTACCTTCTCTTTTTAAACTGTTATATTTACCTCATACACCGTTCTCCCACTTTGGCCTCATTTGAGCTCAAATACAAGAAACATGAAGACAAAATATTTTGAACATATTTAAACTCTTTGAGCTGTGGCTCTGCTTATTTTGGACACAGACAAAAATTAATCTGTCAGCTGTGGACCTTTTTTAGTCTCATTATTAATATGCATTATTACTTTATGAGTCAAGATATCTGTTTTTCATCCATTTCATCAACCAGAGGTCCTCACTGTTTCCTTCCTCTCCTTCCCAAATATCTGGTCCTGCATCTCATCTCAGTTGAAATCACAGCTCTGTTGTTGGTGTTTGTGGTGATGATGAAGACAGAGACAAGAACATCATTTGAGGGAATGAATGAGTGGACTGTTTTACTGGTGATCTTCTCTTCATCTGAGGAAAAGGGAGAAGGCTGATGTTTGATCAGCATCATATCAGTTGGAACATATAAATGATGGATGAAGTGTGTGTTTGCACAGTGTGTGTTCAGTGAACTGTATCAGTGTGTGTGGTATCTTCCAGCTGCAGCAGCAGTTCAGTCTCTGTTCAGTGTGACTGAGGGAGGTTTTTGTATGACTGTTTTTCACTGTGTGAACACAGCCTGACTGTTGATGCTGTGATAACTCTGACAGTAATAAACTCCTGCATCTGCAGCCTGGACTCCACTGATGGTCAGAGTGAAGTCTAACCCATTTCCTGCTCCACTTCCACTGAATCTGGAGGAGATTCCTGAAAATCTGTCTGAAGTTAAGTAGATCAGAGCTTTAGGAGCTTCTCCAGTTTTCTGGTGGTACCAGAACAGGTGGTATTTTGGAGCAGAGTACTCAGCTACTTTAGTACTGGCCCTACAGTTAATAGTTACAGTCTGACTGAGCTGCACTGATTTGGCTGTTGGCTGAGTCAAGACAACATCTTGTCCGACAGACCCTGAGGACAGAGAAGAAGAAACACTGGACATGAGATGGTGAATCTCAGCTTCACATGACAGAAAAATGATTTTCCTCACCCTGAGTGAAGCAGAGGAGAGTCCAGATGAGGACGCAGGTCAAAGCCATGTTTTTGATGAGGAGGATTTCTGTGGCTTCTGCTGTGATGAAGGACAGCTGTCAGTGAGCCAGTCTTCAACTCTCAGGACTATAAAGTCTCCCAGAGGGCTGCAGCATGCTGCTGCTGATGCAAAGTGGCTCTATGGAAATGCTCTGACTGACTGTAGCAGGGTGTGTTTGAGAAGTACCTCCTGTCTCCACTCTCTTCATTATCCACCTGCTGAAACCACAATGTGCAGGAGATGAACTACACAACGAGCGTCTTACTTCACCGCAGTGCGTCCTTACCCTGTTATTCTCTGCAGGTCATGTCAGCGAGAACAGCCTGTGAAAATACGCCTTCATTAGAGAGGCTGGAATTTTAAAGATGAGGGACCGTAAAGGTGTCAGTGCTGTGATGAAACTTGTAGACACATTTTTGTGGTGAGCCTTGTCACATGTGTATTTGTAGGAATCACATGTGTATTTGTAGGAATCTCCCTTTGAGGGCGAGAATATTTCAGTGAATCATGAAAACACAATTTCCAAAGTTTGCAGCAGAAATTTAACATTGTGGTAAATTTACTTCTGATTGAGAGACAGGACACATGTTCAAACACACAGTCAGTCAGCTGGAGCGCTCCTCAGCACATCACCACGTTCCTCCTCACTCATCCAACTACTTGCTTCTTTTTTAATAGAAACTGTGACACGTGTCAAACTCAAGGCCCGCGGGCCAGATCCAGCCCACAAGGTAATTTAATATGGCCATGATTAATGGCCTGCTGGTGAATAGTACTGCCACATCTTATACTACAAATCCCACTATGTGCTGCAACTATTATATTTTCACTTATGCTCCAGTATTCCCAGCCTGTGTGCTAAGTTCTCAGTAAGTTTTATAGTTTCCAGTTTCCCTTGTGTATCTCATATTTCACCTTTTTCATCAGCCAGAATATAACAACTTGTCTTTTCTTAGCTCTGATTGAGCATCTGCATTTGGTTCCTAATCTCCACTACACTTAGAACAGCTTCCTCTATAAAAGGACAGAAGCTTTTGGACCTCTCTACAGGTCTGTGGTTCTGACATCACACATCACAAAGAGAAACTCATCCTGGACCAGCTGCAGCCCATGGTCAGCTTACTGTTAGACCCCCCCTCCAGGTCACCTACCAGCCTTTAACACCATCAGACTGACTTTACTGGGTGGTAAGCTGACAGCATTGACTGAAAGACCACAGTTTGTGCTCCTGGAGCACTGTGTGTGTGTGTGCGTGTGTGTGTGTGTGTGTGTGTGTGTGTGTGTGTTGGACAGTGTGGTCAGCAACACCTGGACCCTGCGGGGGGGCCGTCCTATCTCCCTTTCCCTTCACCTTCTACATCACAGACTGAGGAGGAATGTGTCATAGCTTGAAAAAATTGACTCTTATGGATTTGTTGATTCTGAATCATTTTTGAAATGAGGAGGATTTCCTTATCAGCAGCTCAGGTGTAATCCAAATTATAACCAATTATATAAAATATACAATAAATATAGAAAAACATCATTGTTATTGTTCTCCCTCTGATTTAATGTTCTGTGAATCAGCTGTTTTACACACTCAGATGTTTGTGTGCAGTTTGTTGTGTTCAGAGTCAGAGAGCCGTGTCTCTGCACAGTGAGAGGTTTTTGTACGACGCCTCAGTCAGTTTGTACCACTGTGGTACACGTTCGGTGCAGGAACCAGGCTGGATGTTGGAAGTAAGTAAAAACTTTTACATGTATTTTCTAATTTCATAAATATTACTTTGCTTTAACATCCCAGTTCTTCACTGGAAGCTGAAAAGTGATTCTGAAGTCTAAAACTTAAATGTGAATATTTTCCACCAATTTAAATGTAAAATAGAAATGGCCAAATGAAACATCATACTGTAAATAAGTAACGTATTCATTAACCAAAACATTAGATCAAATTTAATGACTGAAACTTGAGGACTTTAACATCGCTCAGGGTGTGTCGGTCAGAGAGCCGTGTCTCTGAGACGACTCAGTCAGTTTGTGGTGGACGTTCGGTGCAGGAACCAGGCTGGATGTTGGAAGTTAGTTTTTACTCACATGTTAAATAATTACCTTCATATTTCTGTAATTATCTATAAGATATCAGTTTCCACTGAACTAAACTCCAGTCCGAATTGATGTTCAAATGCATTAGAGGACCTTTCTTGTCCTTTAAAATATTTGAATATTTAGTCTTTAAATCAGCCGCTGAGTTAGAACTGTTCAGGTCAGAGGGACCGGAGGTCGTTTCTTATTGATCATTAAATCTGAGATGTTTTAAAATGTTTGTCTTTTAACCACAAATGGAAATAATTCCAACAGTTTTCTGAGAACATTTGCTTGTTTAAATCAGTGACTTTATATTTGCTCACTGGACGTGTTTGGTTAGTAATGAGCTTCACAGTGGTCTGATTGACCTTTGCCCTTAAAAAACACAATTGATGATGTTTGTATGAATATAACAGGACTTTCATTTGAACTGAAGTCACATCTTTGTTTTAATTTTCTAGTGCAGTTTGTTGAGTTTCAGGTCTGTGAGGACTGTGTGTGCAGATGTGCATGAGAGGTTTCTTTAAGAGAAGTGAAACTGTGTGAGTGACGGAGCAGAAAACATCTGTCAGAAACTCCTTAAAGGAGGAAATCTGCTCTCCCACAGTGAAGGTGTCACTGTGTGCTGTGCTGCGTGCTCCCTGTCCTCTAAGCTGATTGGTGTCTCCTAGGTGATGCCCCTCCCACCCTGACGGTGCTGCCCCCCTCCAGAGAGGAGCTGCAGCAGGGGAAGGCCACGCTCATGTGCCTGGCCAACAAGGGCTTCCCCTCAGACTGGAGTCTGTCCTGGAAGGTGGACGGCAGCAGCAGCAGCAGCAGCAGCAGCAGCTGGGAGGAGAGCAGGAGCCCCGGGGTGCTGCAGAAGGACGGCCTCTACAGCTGGAGCAGCACCCTGAGGCTCCCTGCAGACCAGTGGGAGAAGGTGGGCTCTGTGACCTGTGAGGCCACCCAGGGCTCCCAGGCTCCAGTCTCACACACACTGAGGAGAGACCAGTGTTCCCAGTCCTGAGCTGACTCTGCTACTGGTTTCCCTCTGCCACTGCTCTCTCTCTGCAGGTGTCTCTGTCATCATCTCATCTTTGTTTTGGAATGTTCATCATTTCACTGTTTGACACAATAAAGATTCATTCAAAGAAATTCTGCTTCCTGTGGTCTTTCTAACATCCACACTGAGAAACTTTGACCACAGCTACACTTGTTCTTCACTGACAGCACGACTACATCAGCGTCTGTTCTTCTTTTATTTCCAGCTCCAATCCTACGCTCCAAAATCATTTTCAGCACAACTTCATGAGTTTGTATTTGGAGGATTTTAGCAGCACTGATTATGGCTGCCACACAGAAACTGCAGGTCCCTTCACTCAGGAACCTTCCTGTTGCTGCACGTCTTTGCTCACTTCTCTCCTGAAATATTACATTTCTCTCAAACACGATCACTCCTCCTCTGATTCGAGCTGAGTTGCAGTAAATGTGGAGGCACACATACTGAACATGTCCTAACAGTCTGGAGGAAACCACAGACACTCAGTGTTGATGTGTCTTTGCCCACTCTGACCACACAAACACAGCCAGCCTGTCAGGACTGAAATCTGCTGCACACACTTTCAGTTATTAAAAATGATCAGCTCTTCACAGCTGGGAGCACGGCTGTCCTCAGCACATCAGCAGCTTTGCATCTCACTGTTTACAATAATCTCCATCAGTATAAAGTAAAGTCCAGTCTTCTAAAGATTCAGTGCATTAAATCTAATAAATATAAAGTTTGATTAAATGATAGCTGTCCTGTATTATTTTGTACACTCATTCATTAGAACTTAATAAAGCAATCCTTAAAGTGATCAGCACTTTGTATTTTATCGTCTTTTCTGCTCTGCGGTTTAAATATTGTGCTTTTGGATCCAGCAGCCTGTAATTATCTGTAACATGCAGCGCCATTTACATTTTGATTACAATCTCACCTGTGTGCACACAACAGCTGCTTTATGGCTCGGTGATGATCTCTCTGCCAGGAAAGAATAATTCTGATTTTTGCAGAAACATTAATGACAGCAGTTTTGGGGACGCTGATCGCTGCAGCCACCGTTTCTCCCGGACACGGAGCAGCTGTTTCCTGCTCTTTAACGTGGACTGCGAGGCCGTTAGACACGCGTCTCCGTGACTCTCACGTTAAGCCGTTACTTTGTGTCTCCTCGCTTCAGCTGCCGGGAGCAAACATGTCCGCAGACCGGCAGCTGCGTGAAGCTGACACCCCATCCACGTGAAAAATTACAACAAATAGATTGAGCGGTTAGTGCCCCGTTTGTGCTGTTTGTGCCGTTAAAGGTATTGTTTGTGCTACTTTCGTTTCTGAGATATGAATTATAATTTTGGCCGATGATGTCATCATCCCCCCGTCTCGCTCCAAAACAAACCACGGTGGTCTCCTTTTTTAGTGCTGGTTTGTGCCATTAAAACTGTCCTTTGTGCTGCTTTCTTATTCCTTTTTTATTTAGTTTATTGATGGTGGGCAAGGAAATTGGTGCATTACCGTCATCGACTGGTACGGAGTGTGGACCAGAATGTGTCTCAAGGGTTATGTGTTAATTTTGGATAACAAAATGCTGTCTGATAAATTTTCATCTCATCAGGCATGGCTATTTTTTTTTATCTATTTTTTTACCTGTTTGCTGCAGAATCTGCCGAAAATAACAGTCATAGTCTTAATGGATAGGATTATTAAGTCCTTTTTATTCAAAAAAGTGCAGTTATTTTAAAACATTTTCAAGTGATAACAGAACAGTTGCACAAGTTATAAACATTACATCATAGTGGTCGCAGACAAGAGCGTAGGAATGAGCTTACTATTGGGGGGACACATATCGGAAACCCGACAGATCGATAAATACTCTGAGCAAAGCATACAAAAATGCTATATTGATCACGTGTCTATCGCAATACATATTGCTATTGAATTATTGCCCAGCCCTAAGATGTATACATTACATCTCATACGCTGTCAGCTCTGTTAAAAGCATCACCTGACCCTTACAGTCAAAGTAAGGCTCTCCTCTTCCTGTCTCCTTTGCTGCTCCTAAACATACAAAATGTTTTCAGAGATGAGGCGCAGCTCCTGAACCTAAAGGTGGCTCATTTTATACTCAATGAGAAAAAAATCCACTTATTGGTCACTATGGAGCAGCATTTCACCAACTCTACTGAGGTGTTTTACTGCACCTGGCAACCTAAACCTAACCTAACCCATACTCTTATAAGTACTGTGGAAATAATGAAAACATTATTGAAAATTTATCTTGGAAAAAAACAATCAACCTGACATCAGTCCTCACCTGTTCTTTCTGGATCTATTATAGTTAATATGGTTTTTAAAGCTGACCTCACACCCTGAAGCTCCACCTGGCTCTCCTCCCTGAACCCGTTCTTCTCATGATCAAACTGTTTAGTTTTATATTTAAAAGTAATAAGAGGCTAATACATATTTCACTAAACTAATTTCAGACCTCGTCTGAGCTTCTTCAGCCTCTCCACCTTTCATTGCTTCAGCTGAGTCATTACTACCATTTTCCTGATAGGATATTATTACACATATCTAATATACTGTCGTACATGTTGATAAATTATGATCAGGTGTTGAACTTGTGTTGTGTGACTGTTACTCACACTGACGTTACTCTGTTAAAAGAACAAAGTGAGTCCTGCTGCTGTTTCAGCCTTTTCGTTGGTGGGGGGGCATTGTGCTGAAATGAGATAATAAACATGTTGCCAGTTTAACTAACTTCTAGACAAAGTCAGCAGTTAAATATTGGACGAGTGACCATCCCAGGATTAAGATGACTGAAAAAGATGTGGTTTCTATTTATGAAAGTAAACAGACAACAATGCGTTATAAACAACCATATTCGCGGCAACATTCCCGACAGACCGTTTTACCTCATTCAGAGTTTCTGACTTCTGTCTCCGCCTCCCAAATACTCCCAAACACACTGTTCAGAGGGGGGCGGGGGGAGCGCAGTGACATGATGCTATGTTGTGCCTTCAAAATAAAAGTACGCGAGTTACAGATTTTTTTTTTTTTTTTTTTCCCTCCGCGGTGTAATTTTTGGATGGGACAAATGCGCTTGTCTTCAAACCCCCCCCCCGGTTCCTACGCCTATGGTCACAGACCATGTCAGGTTTTGGGCAAAGTATGTGTAGGCTGCAGCTGGCGGTCATTTGTGAGAGGATAACATTAAATTACTGTGGAGAAAGCTAAATGTATTGGTGACTTGGTTGACACTGCCATCTAAAGCACATTTCTTTAAATGAGACAAAAAAATATATTTTTTAAAGGAATAAAGTGCAAAAACATATAAGAAGGCACACATTTTACAACAGAATTTAACTTGCATGATGACAGAAATTTATAACTGATTGCTTTGTGGTGTGGGCAGCACGGTGGCGTAGTGGTTAGCACTGCTGCCTCACAGTCAGAATAATATCTGGAAGGCCTGGGTTCGATTCCACCTTGGCCCAGGCCTCTCTCTCTCTCTGTGTGGAGTTTGCATGTTCTCCCCGTGCTTGCGTGGGTTTCCTCCGGGTACTCCGGTTTCCTCCCACATTCCAAAGACATGCACTTACTGGGGTTAGGTTAATTGGCTACTCTAAATTGCCCATAGGTGTGAATGATTGTCTGTCCCTCTGTGTTGGCCCTGCAACAGGCTGGCGACCTGTTCAGGGTGTACCCTGCCTCTCGCCCTATGACAGCTGGGATAGGCTCCAGCCCCCCCGCGACCCTTAACAGGATGTGCGGAAGCGAATGGATGGATGGGTGGATGCTTTGTGGTGTTGATGTGCAGTGCAGACCATAGACGTCATCAATTTAAGTCGTCAGTGATGGCCTGAAAGAAAATTATATCTCATAAATAAAAGAGGCACAAACGGAGCACTAAAAAAGTAGACACCGTGGTTTGTTTTGGAGCAAGATGGGGGGGGATGGTGATGTCATCGGCCAAAATTATAATTCATAATATCTCAGAAACGAAAGCAGAACAAACCATAGTTTTAACGGCACAAACGGAGCACTAACCGCTCAATCTATTTGTTGTAATTTTTCACTTGGGTGGGGTGTCAACTTCATGCCTGGACCAGACAGACGGGTGCTGTGCCAAAAACTGATTTCCGATATTTGCAGAAAAACATATATATATCACTGGAAACTGAGTATACAGTGACAGAAAAGCTTATTTTCACTTTTCTTCACTACTGACATGTTGGGCCCTCATCTAAAAATATCAAGGGTCAGACAGATAATTCAGTGATTTCAAGTTCGTTAGCGATGCTAACTTACCTTAACCGATGGTTTATTCATGTAAACTCAGCCCACTCCCAAATCTTACTTGGTAAAGAAGCCTATAAAATCCCCAAATCATGCAGTAGTATCCGGAAAGATCCAAAAGTATACAAGCCAATGGATTTGTCAAGAATCCATGATATTCACAGAGAGAATACAGTTTCTGATGTACGACAATATACAATCATACAATATGATTACTCTAACATATCCATTAGTATTAGTAAGACTTGTACATTACAAAGGTCATTTATCTGGCAACATGGTATCATTTATCTGTTACATGGCACTGATTTTCTGTTACATGGCACTGATTTTCTGTTACATGGCACTGAACAGGAGTGGCCCTCCAATCTCATTGTACATCCTGTATAATGACAATAAAGGCATTCTATTCTATTCTAAATAATTTTGAGTTAAATATAGAAACATAAAAGTATGATTCCACTGTACTATTTTCACTGAGCTGAAATACCAATTTGGAAAGCCAAAAAAATCCATCCATAGGATTAGATCTGACCAGTGCCTAACCATGACACAGTCATAAATGTGTATCAAAATGTTTTAAAGGTAAATCACAATTAATTTTATTGACAGAGTTAGGTATAAAATATTACAAAAGTAAATTCTAATCAAATGATTTGCATATCATACTGGGAAAAAACAATGAGTCAGTGGTTATTATATAATCAATAACAAAACAAGAGCACATTTGATGATTCAAAACAAACTATTAACCAGCACCTGAACTGTACAGGAGAATGGTACTGTGTCTGTGTTTCACCCCAAACAACATACAAGATTGCAATTTACATAAGACAGAACAAATATGTACATGCAGTTCCATATGTCCTACAAATTTCAGTTTTTAGAACATTTACTTAAAAAATAATAATGCTCAGCAAAACTTTACAAATAATTCTAAAATTGCAACACTAACTTACAGTGAAGGTGTGCCTTCTGTATCCACACCATGGAAAGTGTGAAAATCCCAGTTTATTAGATAATAAATGTGTTACCAAATATTTTTTTCTGATTATTCTGACATCAAACACTGTTTTCAAATAAACTCTCTAATTTTCAAGGTTATCTACATGGTATTATGTGGGCCACAACACAACGTTGTACCTAAATGCATCTTATTGATGACACTGGAACAACAGCGCTTGCAGTTTCCTCCCTGGTTCTTGAAAAGCAAACCTTAGCTTTGGTATATTCACAATAACCAGCCATTCTCTTCAGTGGACGGTATGTTGCATAAGAAAATGGCTCAAAGTTCGTGTCCCACACAGACTATAAGTCATTGTGACTATAAAAGTATCTGTCTCCATGTTGTTTAAACCAATTAACCTCTGCTACAGTATGTTCAACTTTAACTTTTTTACCATCTTTTTCCAAAAAGACAGTAACCTTCAGCACTCTGGAGATTAGTGCTGGTCGAGCATCAGCTCTCAGATCGAGAACACGTTCTCCAGTTATTATTGTGGAACCACTTTGCACTTATACATGAGGTGGCATCAGCTCTATACTCTGCTGATGAAAATAATTCGCCACCTAGAATATATCTGTTGAACTGTATGCAGCGGTAGGACACTCTAAAAACGCAGTCATTTTCATATAAAAACCTAAACATCAAAAGCAATGCTTGGCTTTCATCATAAGAAATACTACCATATTTTAGAGGTGGAAGCAGTGTCTCTAATGTGCTATCATATCGGAAATCATGCTGGAAATTGTCACTTTCTGACAGCATTTGAAGCCTGTTCAACTGGTCCATATGTAATATGTATTTCTGTTGTGATGGCTTCCTTTCAAAGAACTGAGTAATAGAAGGAAAATGTTCTGTAAGCTGTATCGGTACACTCTTATTTTTCTGAGAATCCTGCCAGTCTAGCAACCATTTGTGAATTATGATAACCTCAGCTCATTGGCCTGTTCAAAAGAAAAGTGCCAAAATCCATGAACAGCAATGATACAAGATTTCAGGTGCAAATGCAGATGCATGATCATGGTGCACCATTCTCTTCCATATTTGTGTTCAAAAGCATTAGAGAAACTCTGAGACACCGGTCTGCATCATCCAACTGACTTTTTGATATGACTCTGGAACAAAGTATTCTTGCAGCAGAAACAAAGCACTTCCAGATATTATAATCTGTGTCATTCAAAAGACCTTTAAGGGCATACAAAGAATAAGTACATACCCATATCTTCCACGGGGATGCAGCGAAATCCTCAAATGATGACTCAGTTTTTCCAGGAATCCCAGGATCAAGATCACTTGGGACCTTCAGGGAATCTACTCTAGACTGCAGAATTTGAAATGACTGACTGTCTAGAACACCTGCTTCTTTCCACATCTGTATCACTCTTTTGGCTGTGCCTTCTTAGATATTGGGCATGGGATCTATAACATACATTTGAACTACATCAAAATAGGGCAATTCATGAAGTACACTATACCTTGCTCCATAAACCCCCTCTAATCTTGTCTGCTCTGCCTTAGATTTAGCTCTTCTTGCCTTCCTGGCATGGAATACATGGGTTTCTTTTGACCGAGGGACCCACTGATCACACTGAAAACCTGAATAGTCAACTTTGTTATCAGATGTTTGTGGAAATTCCTTTAACAGCTTTGAGCAGCCCATATTTGCCATGTGGCCTAGAAATCCTCCAGTCTTGTGAGATGCTGGAATGTCACTAGACCAACACAGTAAAGCAGCTCCATATAGTTGTAACCTTAGTTATGGCACGTATTTATTTTTGGTCACATTTAATTTGTGTGGTTTAGAATATAAATTTGTGTTGCATATTAAGTTTTGAAATATTCATGATTTTACCTAATTGAGTTTATTATATAATTAATTATCATTTGCCTCATCTTATAATTTTATGTGTAACATTTAACTTAGTTATTATTGAACCTTGTGACAAGTAATTTTAGTTCCTACAGTGTACTGTTTACGGTGGGACTGTTTTTGGTGCAATGTTGGTTTTTCCGTGTGCTGTGCATCGGAGTGACGACAGAGTAAAAGTTGAGATCACACTGTCCTGCCGAGTTGGTGTTTATTATAGAAGATTATTTTTAAGATCATTTGTAACCCGCCATACACCCACCGCCTGAGAAGGAGAGAGACCGGAGAACACTACCTCAACCAGAAATCAGGGTTACATAGTTGTTTTCCTAAAGGAGAAGAGTCTGAAAGCTAAAGCCCTTTCCATAGCTCATTCACAAGAGGGCCCACATGGGCCAGGAATGATCCCTGCTAAAATATTTTCCTCCTTAAATCTTTCCCCTCGAGGCAGATTCATTATAACAAGATACATAACACCTACTGAATCATTAACTCGATCATAGTGCTGAAACCAATCAACATTAAGCATGACGCCCAGATTACATGCTTCAGACAGGACTGGCTTGCCGAATACAGGACTGGAAATCTTTCCATATCTTTCCATCATATAATCACCATATACATTGTCAGACACATTACGTTCTCTCCATTTTTCACATTTTTCACTGAAGTCTGGTCTCTGAGTTATGTCCTCTAAACTCTTGGTGATATTTCGATAACAAAAAGGTACATTGTGGAACAATGCTTGCACTTCCCTGTGGAATTTATCTCCAGCGGCTTTGGCTGCTTTCCACACCTGCTGCGCCGCACTCGCAGCCTGTTCCTGTCTAATATCATCAGTAGCGTCTTTCTGTGAATCGATGAAGGCCTGCACTATTGCAGACCACGCAATAGTGCAATGGTGTGAATGGCTCGGGCATTGGCGGTCAGGTCAAATTACATAGTTCTGACTGACATTTTCTAACTATTTGGAAAGCGTCCGGAGGGTGTCAACCCCTCCCCCCAGTGTATGGTTTGTACGCCTTGGAAAATGTTCATAATTGTGAATGATCCCAGACCTCATGACTTTGATGAAAGATAAACTTTCATACGAACCAGGGAAATGGAAATTGAAAAGCATTTGAATAATTTAAAGTAGCTTGCAGTAATGACTAGTTTACTTTTAGTTAATCTCTTCACTAAGCTTACAACAACCCCACCACAGATCAGAAAGCAAAGTGAAAGAAGAAGGAACAAAGTTCCCGCATGCCACTTAAACCATAGTGATGGGTCGGTCGTGAATAATCCGGTTCTAAGAGACGGCTCTTCTTTAGGGGCTGAGCCAAAAGAGCCGGCTCGCTGAAAAGAGCCGAACTTCCCATGACTACCATATGATCAGCCAATTATCCATTAAGGAGGCCCTTCAAAATACAATAATCCAAAGATGGCAATTTTTTCCCTATTCACTCTCAGTCAGGCTTTCCGCTCAATGTGATAATGACGCTATCCAAACGGAAACAGGTTATGCATGCAGACTCAGGAGACAGTGAAATGGAAACCCCAAAATGTGGGTCCTCTGGGCAACCAAAACGGCGCTTTACCAGGACCTGTCATCAGACTGTGCTGGGTGAACGCCAGACGGGGGACACTGAGGTCACAGCAGATGACATATGGAATTAAGTAGCAAGCTGGTTTCCAAAGTAATTTAACAGTTCTTGTTTATCTTAATATGTTTAGCTGTTTGGACAATAAGAGATGCCTGATGGTGTTGCCTCCAGGGCTGCTATTGACCCCGATTTTGACGATTAGTCTGTTACCCACCCAGCTAACACTAAAGGCCTTTACACACCGGACGTGTTGCATTTTTGCGAATCCTCATAAAGCACTGGCGCACTGTGAAAAGCATGCAGTCGACATTAAGCGGTGATGTAATGAGGTCCTGATGTTTCCAAACAAACAGATTCAGGGTTCATCCCTCTCGAGAAAGCAGCAGCAGGGAGAATTTCATGGTTTGATCCCGGAGTTAAAATTGCACAACGACTGCTTTCACAAGCTTTCAGCAGTGAGCTCAAAACACTGCTCACATGCAGTGCTCTGATTGGGCAGATCAGTTTATTCGCTTACGAAAGTCAGAAAGATCGAACTTGATCGGACAAATTAAATGCCGCAAATTCGTTCTGTGAAGTGAGGCAGTGGCATTAAGAACAGGTGAGCCCATACAATATTCCCTCCTCCGGTGTGTAACGGCCTTTAGGAAACATCTGCTATATAGTTCATGTGTATTTCTATATTAACGTGTCATGTCTGTGTGGTCCACTGGTTCTATTTGTGACCACACATCATTTAATTATGCGGATGAGTTTGGGCAAATATAGCCTACATTTGATTCGATTTCTGTCATGTTGTTCTGTAACGTTTGGCTGTGATGTCTCAGTGTGGCTTAATGTCAAAATGCCAACTGTACTTCAGAGCATTGTCGGGCATGCACAAAACCATGGCTAAATTGGTAGAAAAACTGGATGCATTAAATGAAAAGCTGGTAACCTTGAAAGAGGACATGGACCAACTAAAAGAGAGGGCAGCAGCACGAGCTGCTCACCCATGCACTCCACAGCACATTCCCAGGGCCTTATCTGTAAGTTGTCTGCTGGCTAGAAGAGGTTTTTAGACAGGATATGTATCCATCTACAGTGCTTTGTCCTCTGCATTTATTAGTTTACAGAATTATCATGCATTACTAGTAAATTGATATTGTTATTATAATAAGGTTAGGCTTAAATAAGTAGTAGCCATGGTTGTGGTTAGAGTTTTCTTTGTCTTTTTTTTTTGTTAACTTGTCACCCCCCCCCCCCCCCCCCCCCCCCCCCCCCCTTTTAGCGTGAGCTGAAAAGGATCCATGCTGCTCTTGGGGACGAGCACAAGTACAAGGGCAATGAGAGGTAAGGAAAAATGTATCTAAATTACTTCTTAGATCTGAGTGTCCATCTTTCTTTGTTTGCAAGAACTCAGGGCTGTACTATAAAGCAAGTTCAACATAGCCAGGCTTTCTTTGACAAAACCTAAAACCTTGGTTGGAGATACTGGATATCATAATGATCATTACCAATGTTCTCAGTTAACCCCAAAATACCTCACTGACCTCATTTGGGAGTGCATCGCTCTGCTCATCAGAACTGATATGAAACCTGTTTAGTATTACACGTTTCTGTACGATGTAAGATGAGTTATGTCATTTTCAGAATGTCTGCATTTAGCACAGTTTTAATTTAGTTTGTTTTATTTGATATAGATATTTCCAATTTAAGGCTGTTTTCTCATCTGTGATGTTTTAGGCAGTTTAAATTAAATTCAGGTATGTTTCCACCTTGGTGCAGTTTGTTTGTGTGGATGTGAACATGGCAATCACACTCATGCAGACCAAAAAAACTGAAACAAGACCTCTGCACAAGGTGGTCCTTGTCTAGTTCCAGATTAACTCCAGAGCAGTCGTTTATGGTGAGACATGCCTTACCATAGCCAGGTATGCCTCCCATTCTGGGAACCATCAGGGTAGCAAATTAACCAAGTTATCCACCAATCCAGATCACGGCACCTTCTTCCTGTATTTTAAATTTGTTGCTCCAGCCCCAGGCACATCTGGCCTTTTTGGATTTGGACCAAATTAAACACATGTGAAAACATCCTTAGTCATGATTCATGATGTCAGACTAGTCTAACTCTTGCTTTGTAACCTGCAGGTTTGCCTCACAGCACAACTCAGAAGTGAGCAGAGCCATTTCACAGGCAATCATGGATGGAGATGACTTTGAGGCTTCTGTGATAAGGAGTGAGTTGACCTTTCTTAGATTTGTTTTGAGTAAATCATAAAAATGTTAATGTGTAGCCTTGAAATTACATTATTACATGTTCTAAGATGACAGGCACTGAGTGCAGTTTGATTGACCACAGTACCCACGAGCAGGGGCTGACTTTGTAAGTCCTGGGTTTATATATTTTCCAGGTGTGACGATTCATGTTCGTCTGCTACCTCAATAACAAGCTCTGTCCATGCCTCTTTTATGCTTCAATAGCCAATTGACATGCAAAATATCAAAGTCATTTTATGAAATAAATAGTGGCTTTTTATGTTCATAGGCGCTTGCAACAGATATTATGAAAATGTCAAACGGGAGTTCAGGCTTCTTGTGGAGAACAAGAAAGATGAGGATCGGTGGGTCAAAGCCCTCAACAACAGGAGACACACAGTAAGTTGGATCATATGTGGAGTCTTTATCTCCATTAAATTGTTCATGTAGTTTTCAAAGTCAAGGAAAGAAATTTGATTTCATGTTGCACTCTATTGGTGTGACAGTGCTGTTCAGTGGATACCAAAGAATCAATAGAACTATTTGCTTAATAACTCAAGTAGCTGCTCAGGTAAAACACCTGGACTGTGCTTGCCATATGCTTTTTTGTTGATTGGAAGATCTGTCATTACTGTCATTGCTTTGGTCAAAAATGACAAAAGGAATGACAAATTGCATCTGTAGTGCCACCTAGTGGCAGAGGTTCTAAAAAGAAAGTCAGTAAGTGGTCTTCAAGTTTCTTTCAAATTCCTTTAAAAGGTAATAAAACAGTTTAAAAATCAAAGTAAAGACATTTAAATTGGACTGTAAGAAGATTGATTTAAGGTTTCTTTGTGAGGCTGCAGTAAATGGATACTGTGAAGAGAATTATGCAGGGGTGGAAGGTACATTTACTCAAGAACTGTGCAATTTTAGTATTTATACAACTTCAGTATTTATATTTTATTTGATGTTTTGACCTGAAAACTGTGGGAGGGGACCTACAGAGGGCGAACATGCAGAAATATCCCTGCCATGGTTCAGACAAGGAACATTTTTGATGTGAGTGACAGTACTAACCCAGCCCCTATGAGGCTGTCCAGTCTACCATCTTTGACCTTTTTTTTATTATTATAGATTTTTTTTTGTGGTGCAAGTGGAATACTGCTTGAATAGTTGTTGTTCTGTTTCAGCTTTTGAATGTCTGTAAGCCTGTTGCCAGGGAAGTGCTCAGCCAGTATTTGAAAGACGTGCCTGCACGCCTCATGAGTGACGAGGAAACAGATGAGGAGGACAGACAGACGTGGGTAGTCAGCCAACCTGAGTGGAGGGCCACCAGGCTCCATGACATACTCCACAATACCATGATTTTTAAAATAATGAACATGATGCAAGTTATTAAAAACAAGCTTTTCTCTTAATCACATTTATGAAACTCTCATCTGCCCACCCAGGAAAGCATTAAACTATTACCATTAAAATGCAAAAACTGCTGAAGCACATATATTCTTCTTTGTGTTCAAATATAATTGAAGTATTATCTCAACATTTTCACCCAGTTTATCTCTTGTGTATCAATCCCAGCAGCCACGTCATCTCTATAAAAACATAAAGACAGAGATATAGAGTATGACCAGCAGATGGCAGCACAGCACTGCAGGTCAGCTTAAAGACGGCTGTCCTCGGTGGTCAGGAAGACTGAGGATAGGAAAGATTTAGCACCACCTCCACAGAGATCTCTATAAGTTCTTACTTTGAAAGGTAAAACTGAAGTTTTTGTGTTTTTATGTTCAGTCCTCAGCCAGTGTTCAGACTTTAAACCTTTAACTGTCACTGTGAAAAAGAAGAATGTACAGCCTTCACTTATTTTTTTTAATCATTATTCTATTGTGGTCATTGTTCAGCTCCCTCTGGTGCTTCATGCTGTAAAAATTAGCCTTTTAATTCCCTTTTCAGTGTTGGCTGATCAGCCACCTGTAAAACACTTTGAATTACACTGACCTACAAAATGTACTAGACAAGCAGTTTGGCTGATCCGAGCAATTACTTCAGGAATTATCTGGAAAACAGTTGGGAATCTGCACATTTAGATATTTTTAAGAATCGGTTTCCAGAACATCCTCACAGTGCCCATAATTCCTCCAAAAACATCTGTATACATCCGAGGACTCATTTTACAAACGCTCCTCATGACATCTCAGGCATCATTGTATTCACTTGGGAAAACTTGTGGGACCTCCTCAGGATCACTGAAGCTGCATTTAGGACTCTTGAGCCTGTCAAACACTCCAAAGCAGGAAAAGCTTCATACAGTCAGACTACATGAACCTCAGACCTTTATCCCTTCAGAAGAGCACTAATGGCACTGCTGCATGGCAGCAGAAAAATAATGTGCCACTGTATGTTGTTTGTCTCTGGAGGTCTGAAAAACTCATTCATATCCATTTAATTAATTTGGCAGAATTGAAATGAAAAGAAAATTTTCCATCAACCAGCAGGGATTTATACTAATCTGCAGAGGATGCTCGCAGAATATAAAATACACCGCTCACTTTAACCATCTACTTTTGGAGAATACTCTTTTTTCCAGTTTTTGTGTCTTAGGAACTTTGTCAAGGACATCTGGATGTTTGGCAGGAACAACTGGTCTTGAGTTTCTTTCAGACACAGGAAATCCTTTTAGAAGTCCAGAATCCTCCCAAAGATATCTCAGACAATTCATGACTCATCCAACAGTCTGAAACTCCTGTTAACGCCTTCAAAGCCATTCAAAAGTTTCCTGAAGGATTTTGGAACTTGGAGAATTTGTAGGTTGCCTCAAGTGAACACTGAAATATTCTCAAACACTCGACTCAACTTGAAAGACCTTATAGACAACCTAAATCAGTAGACTCCTGAAGTCACCCAGTGTTTTCCAACAAAGACATCTGGACCTCTGCATTACCCTGGAGAATCTTTACAAAGACCCCGTAACACCACTCAGACCTTTGAAAAACATACTTTGAAACATCTAAAGGACCTCAGAATGTTTCAAACCCCTAAGAGATTCTTTGTGGCCCCTTTTCCACCGAGTTCCGGTGTCGGTATTTGAACCATTCAGTGTTTTTTCCACCACAAACACACTCGGTGCTCAGCCGAAAAATGGGTTCATCTCGGGCCCCGCAAGCTAGCTGGTCTCAAACCAAGAATGCATGACGAAAGCAGCAGAAGGGCGTGACTCTGCTGTCTAAAGTTTTCTACCACTGTTTCACTGCATGGTGTGTATTACAGGAGAAAAGAGATGCAATTTTCACGGCTGTGAATTAGGTTGGGCTCTAAGGCTGAACTTGCTGCTTTGTATCAGTTCATATCACAGATAAAAGGACACAAAGTGCGTACTTGTCGTCTTGCTCTAATCGCTGTCTGTGTTTCCCTCTGTGCTGCACACAGATGCTGCAATAGTTTGGTTTGGACTGTAAAATGTTTGCAGCACAAGAAAGGGGAGCGTGTTCTCCCACGTTTGTGCGCTTCGGCTTCTGTGTCCAGACGAGGACCCGCCCACGCTCATACGTAAGGATCAATTCACAAAGAACGTGGAAACGCGAGACCGTTCTTGAGTGTTTCACCGGTTCATTGAAACCGACAGCGGCACCGGCACGCGAACTGGCACCTCAGTGGTGGAAACCTAATAAGAGTGTTGTAGGAGTCCTCCAAGCGGATTAAAATTTCTCCAACTTGGTAACCCTGCAGATCCCCCTCAGGCATACTTTTGGGCATTATTGGACTTTTGGGAGATCACGAAGATAACACCCCAAATTAATTTTCACAAGGACCTCTGTATCTTCATTAAACTCCTTCAAAACCTTTATCCCACAAGACCTGCTCAAGAACTGCACTTGTAGAGCATCCAGAGAACTTCTGAAGCCCACCTCTAGAGAGGTACCATGAGTCCTTTTGGGAAACGTAGTCCCCAAATATTGAAACACATTCAGGGTACGAATTGGACAGGGTAGGTTAATTTGACACCTGTTAAAAGAACTACCAGTCCACTGAGATTCATTCAAAAAAGACTGAAACACTCATAAAATGAGTTTTTGAGGAGGCCCATGAGTTCTCCAGAGACTAAAGAACCTAATGTAATACTTGGGCAATTCTTGAAACTCTTGGAAGGACTTTTGAACCACAATGAAGACTGTGATGCATTTAAGACTTATTTTTTTGCTGTGGACCCTGTAATCCAGATATATATTGGAACCCTGGAAAGAACTTGGCACATCTCAACCATCAAGACGTCTTTTGGCTCGTAACACATTAATTATATATGACTGTCACAGCTCTATTTCCTGTTCATCACCCATAACTTCAGAATAGGAGTCCACACAAAGAAGAATCTACTCCTTGTAATATTCCACAGTAGTCTTTATTTACACCATCATCCACACTGTTAATTAATAGCAGTAAGGTAAACATAATAGTGTTTGACATTATTACATTGTCATTCCGGTGTGGCCCATCGGGTGGCGCTGTGATTCCATCTCAAGTCACATCACAGCGTCTCTGTTCCCCCTCAGCACCTCAGAGGACGAGAACCGAGAACCACAAAATGAATAAACAAATTTATTTTCAAGGTTACAAGTGCATCCTCATACAAAACCCTTTATAAAATGAGCCATAGTCTTTATGTTCTGCAGCGCCCCCTAGCAGCACCCAGTGAAAACATTCCTCAAGGACCTTTGAAGATTCTGTCGTATCACAGGCGACCATCAGCATCTATGATAATAATGAAATTTCTCCACCTTCTGACAGATTCTGAGGTGGAAAGTCCTGTTCGTGCTCTTCGTTGTAGCTTCTGGGAAGCGAGGCTGTCTGAAGGTTCGATCTGTTCAGTGCTGAAGTGACGTTACTGCAGAGATACCTAATTAACTATTTAAAGGACCATTCTGGTACTTTTGCCCTTTTTGAGCCAATTAACTGAGTCCAAACCAATTTGTGGGACTTGGTCATTGATAGTTTTTGGTTTTACTGAACTTCTGCATGCTTAAAAAGCCTGAGCTGCATGTGAAGCTCTCAACTTTAAAGTGTTTTTAGACACAAGCTGAAAAAGTACAAGAACACTGTCTTAAAAAAAAAAAAAAAAAAGAAAAAGGGGCAAAACTGTGAATTTACAAAAAGCTGGATTTGACACGTGTTTTTTAATTCTTCCACTGATTGGACAAATGTTAAGAGACTGGTGAAAATATCTGTTACACTTTCCACGGTGACAGATTCAGATGCCTTTGTTCAAACCACAGCATCAAAGATGTTCAGTTTATAGTGAGTAAAATGGAGCAAATCAGCACACTGGAGATACTGGGAGCAGGAAACATCTGGCATTTTAAATGAAGTGATTATCAAACCTGAAGTTTTCAGTCATTTTCTCGCTCAGCGCAGAGCCACATTTCTGTTCTTAGCTAGTTTATCAAAAATCAATTTGCAGACATCAAACACAAATCTATGATTTTATTTTTTTAAACAAATGCTGAAAACTGCATGGTGATGTGTTCAGGAAACTCTGACATCAGAGCTTCTAGATTCAGCTGCCAGACTGAATCCTTTTCACCAACATTTTCCCGACATCTATATTTACTGTCTTCCTGATCTAAATATCGCCAGCTGACTGAGACCTCTCAGATATCAGACGTGCTCGAAAGCACCACAGGGACAGTGTGGTCACTGCCTGGACTGCAAAATCACAGGAATCTAAGTTTTATGTCATTTTTTTACATCTTTGCCCAAAGAAGAAAGAGGCTTTGTTTGTAATTGTCGTCCAGCAGAAGTGTTAAATTTCAGCACTCTGTATTTAAAAATGGGTTAATATTTTCAAATCTGCAGCAAAGTGCACAAAAAGAGGATTTTAAGCTTCTCGTTACATTTGGCTGGTTTTAAAATGGTGTTTCTGAAGACTCTGGAATCCCCTGCTGGGAGCTGAGGATGGGATTTGCCATTAGACTCTGACTCCTGCAGGCCACCTCCTTCCAGTGACCAGATCCACTGTAATCTCTGACAACTACTGTATTTCAAACAGTTGGAGTCAGGCGAGAGATTCAGGCCGAGATGAAAGATGCTGATGTAACCACCTCAAACACTGGCTGTGACATGAATCTGCCTCCACAGTGAGCAGGAATCATCAAACTGCTGCTTTATCCTCTTTTATTTAACCTCAACAAAACGTCTGATGCACTGCGACTCTCTCAGCTGCCGCCTCGCTCTCGGTTACGTGGCACCGGCGGACTCGTAGTTGCATCATTTTGGTGCAGAGCTGCTCGGCCCGTCTGTAGCTGACAGGGATGCTTCACTAACACTCCGCTGCAGCATCACCGCAGATTCCTTACTGCTTAATCTGCTCCAAGAGAGTGTGTCCAGCCAGCTGAGTCAGATAGAAATAAAACTGCTGGATGTTTAACTAAGAGCCAAACAGAAGCTTAGAAATAAACCAGAAAAAGTTTGACACTCTCCTGCTGTTTATTTAGCTCCTTTTCTCAGAGCACAGATCATTCTTCTGCCTCATATTTCAGAAATATGAATTTCCTGCAGGTTTTTCCACGATTTAGCCCAAAATGAGAAATCGGTATCTCTTTTTTTTTTTTTTTTTTTTTTTTTTTAAAGCCTGTCATGTCTGGTAGATCTTGCAAGCAGAACTGTGATCTGAATGCGTTGTTGTGCCAAACATATTTGCTATTTCAAGATGAGCTCTATAGGTTCTCAATAGGCTCTTCTTGTTGATGTTTTAACCCTTTATTTTATTTATCTGAGTTATTTTTCCACATACTATGTAACAGCCAGAGCTGACAAGAAATCGGTATCTCTTTAACATCAGAGCTTCAAAGCTGCAAAGACACCCTCGTTAAGTTAACTGGTGATTCCAAATTGGCTGTAGGTGTGAATGTGTGTCTGTCTCTCTGTGTTAGACCTGCAACCGGTCCAGGTGTGCCCCACCACTCACCCTAAAAATGCTGTGATGGGCTCTGGCCCCCACAATGCCAGTGCTACAGTCACACCAGTTCAATGCAAACCATGTGCAATGAACTTGCACTCTCATTGAAACAGATGCTTCAAATCTGTGAGCGCTCACAGTCAGCTGGCGTTTACAAGATGACTTTGGTGCATCAATACGGCGGCAAAATGTGATAAGAGGGAGTCAGTCTGCAAGTGAACAGAGTCAACCTATATGTAATCTGTGGCGCTGAGTGACTGCAACGTGTTTATAAATCAGACAGCGGATTTTTGCAAACCTTCCACAGTCAGAGGGATTGCAGTCAGTCTGAGTTGGACTGTGATCATTTGGAGACAGGTTGCCTCCCACCAGCCAACCTGTGCAAGTGCCTTGCAACCAAAAGCGGTCACATAGAGGTTGAGGGTGCTGCTGTTCAGCATGAGGTAAAGTCAAGTTATTTCAACACAGGCTCTAGAGATGTCCAAAAAAAAATTATATTTAGAATTTCTAGACCGACACTTCCAAAACTGGAATGAGCACGATACGATAACTTAGAAATAAGCATCATGCAAAACCAGATGCTCAAATGAAATTATTCAAAACTTCAGATGCAACACGCGGCAAAGGAGCAGAACACTTGTACTGGTGTCTGTTTTGCACTTATAGATCTAAAACCATTAATGTGGTTTTATGCACTGAAACTGCAAATGTAGAAATGATGAATCATCACAAAGCTTCTTTCTTTTTTGTGTCGTTTTATGGCAGTCGGCTCATTGGTTGATTTGTGCCGTGTTCACTCAGCTTAGTTATTAAATCTTAAATTTCAAACAGCTGCTGCTGCCTTTAGTAAATATACCTTCTTTGCTAAGCTCAGCTGCTGCAGACTCTTTTTGTGACAGGTGTTTATTGCAAAAACCTGAATCCATCTGAAGTCGTGTCTTTGGAACAGTGAAACTGTCACTTGTGCAGCTAACAGACCTGAACGTGCAGACGCAGCAGCGCGGCCGGGACGGTTCACAAAGAGTCGACATCAGGATCAGTGTTTTTCAAACCTGCGCGTGCTGAGGCAACACGGAGAGGCAGCTGCTTGGATTCACCTCATTTCCTCACAGCTCGTTTATTTGCAGGGACCGTGTCCCAGTCCATCAACTTTTATTGCTGTTGCCGGCAGCATCACTCATCCGTGTTGCTTCAAAATGTTGCCTGGACTGCTGCAGATGATTGTTTAGTCTTAAACCGTTTGCAGGCTGAGAGCACAAACTGAACAGAAAGTGTTCTCAACCGCTAATAAACACTGAGGTAAAAATAAAACAGGAAACAGCAGATTCACTTCACAGCCGGATATTTTTGGAGCAAGTGTGAAGAAACCCTCCCACAGACGGCACACTGCAGAGTGTGGAAAAGTGAATGAAGCAAAGTTGCTCAAAAAGCCACACGTTCACCCAAATTACCACCAAAATAATCTGCCTGCGTGTTCTCACTGAATACTGGGACCTTATTAGACTGAACTTCAAGTTAAAAACAAGCCTGAGGACATCTGTTGGTCCTGTTAATGCAGGGTCAGGTGTACGGAGGCTGCAATGCAACATCAGGTGAGCCAGACCGAAACATTTCAACTGCTGGATTAATGCTAATAAAATCTGCTGCAGACAACAGGTCAGTTTCCACCTCAGAACACTTGAGCTCTTTTAGGGCAACGCCCCCTAACAGAAACACGTCCTAATCCAGTTCAGCCTGACTCAGGTCCACTGCATTAAATAAAACTTCCACTTAAAGTCTGCGCTGATGCAGGATTACGAACTACTTTTCTGTTTCGTGATTATTTCAGGACTACAGACAAAATGAAATGGCTTCTGTTGAGATTCTGTGCATGTGTCTGCAAAGTGCTTCTAAAGAAAAGCATGTCGGAACATTCTGGAAAAGCTGTAATGAAACCTAATCTGGAGCATTTTCCAGTAAGTGATGGACACGATCTGAATCCATGTGATAGCGATAAAATCGCTGTCCTCTGAACAAAGGCGAGGGCCCTACATTTCCACTTTACCCTGTAATTGAGACCCCTCAGCAGCTGTAACTTTGACCCCGAGTTACAGTAGACGGAAGGAGAGTGTTTGGGAATGAATTAGAATTTGGACAAAATATCTACTCCGGGACACGAAGTGACGCTGAAAAAAACTGATGGAGTTTAAGAAAAAGGTCAAACTTGGAATAGCTAACCGGTAAGAATCTCCTCTCAGACGCCACCAAGATAACACGACACCTCATCTGTGTCGATGATCAGTTTTTGGTTTGACACCAGTTCGTAATACCTGATGCTGTTTTGGTACACTCACACCTCTGGTCAGAACGCCTCAGTTTCCCATCCGGGATTTTGGAAAAAGCTAAATGGTGGAGCTGCCCTCCGTCAGCCCCGAGTTCCTGCAGTTTTTATGATCATCACCATCATCATCATTATTTTGATTTTACCTTTTTTTTTCTCAGGTTTGACAAACACCTGGAGAATTAATCACGCCTGGGTTACTCACGGCTGTAGCTCATGTGCTGAAGTTGTTGTGAAAGCAGGAGAGTTTGGAGTGTGTGCTAATGGATGCTTCAGTCTTATTAAACACATTTTACTGTTTTACTGAAAGGTTTAATGGGCCGTCCAAAGCGCTAGTCTGAACACATCATTTCCTGTATGCAGGGAGTCATGAACCTGGCATTAGCATTAGCTTAGAGCAGAGCCTCACGGAGCTTCGTGCAAGGCACGGACACTTCAGAAACTCTGATTATTGCATTTTCTTGTCTTTCTGTCATGTCAGAAAACAAAGTATAAGTTGGTGAAATTATGGAAATGAGCGACCCTTCCCTCACCTCTGGTCTGTCCTCACTGTGGCCCGGCGGGCCTCGACACCCACTCTGGACGCCGCGGCCCAGGAGATGAATAAGAACACGAGTGTGGTTGTATTTTGGGTGAAATGCCATTTTAAGACCAGACTTCATTCTTTCAAAAGTGTGACGCTCAGCTGGTGAAGAGAAAACACGTCTAATAGTTTCCCCTCAAATTACTGAAGGAAAGGCCTGAAACGACCTGCTGACGTTCAGCTGTTAAACATTCTTTAGATCCTGCGGATGTCCTGGGGTTCAGGGGGAAACGGGCTAATAAGTCATTTGAGGACAGTTTTTCATTCAAGAGGATCAATTAAGTGGTACAAATCATTAAAGTGAAGCATGAGTTAGTAATTTAAGGGAATCTATCAGAACTCCCTCCTCGATCTCCTGCTGGGCTCCACTGATGCTTTTTGTCGTTCCAGATACCAATATGGTATAAAAAGGGTCATTGATGGAGCTGGCGTGCACTCTCGGGCCGATCGCTGACACCCTGGAGCTCACTGAGTTTCTCTTCTGCCTCAGAGTGCTGCTGATGTGTCGGTCTGCACAAATTGCAGCCACGAAAACAAAAATCTGCAGTTTTTCCCCCACAGGGAAGGGGAGTGAACCTTCCTGTCAATTTCAATTTTCCAGCCCACATTCACACACAGACAGACAGAGAGGAATTATCCACTGGGTTTTTCTTAAAATATGATTTTTGTTTGATTTCTCCGGCGGCCATCGTGGGACTCGGAGTGATGCGGCGGTCCCAGGATCAGGTCATGTCAGGTCTGCAGCGGGCCAGCTTCCTGCTTTTTAAATCATTGCAAATGAAATCTGGGCCCAGTGCCAAGGTGCAATAACCAGGGACGTCAGATCAAAGCACTCCTAAGAAAACTGCATTAATCTGGAATTTTCAGGCCACCTCGAGCCTCAGGGACGCTCCCTGCTTTTGGAATGTTTTCTGGTTCGTGCTGGTTTTGAGCCCCGGCCTCAGATGGGATGAGTCAGTGATGCTGTTTGAGTGGCGACTCACCGAGGCAAAAGACGGTGAAATAACCACAGCTGAGGGGTTGTTGCGAGGAGTGATGGGGACAAAAAGCTCCCGGGTCTCTTTTGTGTCTTTCTGGCCCATCAGCGCTCTCATCTCGTCCTTTCTCGCAAACCCAGCAGGCGTTTGCGGAGCACTTTACTCAGTGAGGACTGTAGCAGTCATGTTGGCGGGGCGCCCAGCCTCCTGCAGTCTCAGTAGTTGTACTTTCCCGCCTCTGCTACCTCTGACGTGGCTGTGTTTGGCAGGAAAAGCGGTTTCGGTGGGATTTGGGGTTTGAGTGACGCCGTTCTCCGGACGATCGCCGCCCGCTGAATGTGTGGCCCTTCGCTGTAGCTGTGCTGCCGTGTCAGGCAGGCGCTGGCGACCGACGGCTGCTTGCTCTCACCGTTGGTGCTCCTGGCCCCGCCGGCGCCTGCGGGGCTGTTGTTGTTGTTGTTGTTGTTGCTGCTGCTGCTATTGTTGGTGTTCATTCTGGCGAGGAACTGCGCGTGCTGCGGCCCCCGCTGGTTGAAGCTGTGGTGGCGGGGCACTGCGCCACTCCCGCTGCCCATCTTGATGAGGGAGTGACGCTGAGAGTGGTGGCGCGTCACGGAGACGCCGCTGCCTCCTCCGGGTCTTTCTGGAATCACCTGCTGCTGGAGCGGAGTTGAAGAGGAGGAGGAGGAGGAGGATGGGATGGACGTGGAGGAGGTTGGGTTGTTGGAGGACGAGGATGATGACGATGAGGAGGTGGCAGAGGAGGAGGTGGAGTTTTGAGGAGGTGGTTCGATGCGTTTGGGGAGGCCATCGCTCGGCAGTGCAGAGGTGCTGTAATACGACGTGGCTGCGGTCTCGGGGATCTGCTGCTGGTGAGGCCCGCTGGTATTATTGTTGTGGTGGTTGCTGTGGTGATGGCCGTGGTTGTAGTGGTGCGTGCGGGTCTGTCCGTGGTGACTGTGATGATGGTGGTGGTGATTGTGATGATGCCCTCCGGAGGAGCTGGACGGCCCGGGGAACAGGGAGGACGAGGAGGTGGAGGTGAGGACTTTGATGCCGCCGGTTCCCGACGCGCTGACCTCATGGATGTGTTTGAGCAGCTCGTCCAGCGCAGACACATCCACCACTGTCTGCGGGAGGGACTGCTGGGAGTGGTGGTGATGCGGGATGACTCCTGCTCCTCCCGCTGCTGCTGCTCGCTCATCATTGGAGATCTTCCTCTCCTCAGGGAGGTGCAGTGAAGTCGAAGAGGCGCCAGCTCCGTGAGCTGCCCCGTTGCTTAAACTGTTACTGTGGTGATGAGAGAAGGGAAACACTTGTTGAGTCAAGGAGTTTCCAACAACGGCCATGAATCCCAGACTGGATCCGGAGCAGCTGGGCCCTGATTTGGGTTTGTCTATGGCGTTGTTGCAGTTCTGGTTCTTCTCATACTGATGGTGCCGCAGGGCCTTCATGTTCTTGATGGGGAGCTCTGGAGTGGAGTCTGGCGTGGGCAGGCCGGAGAGCTCGCCATCCCCCTGTGACAGAGACTAAACAGAGGTTAGACCCATGGCTGTCAGACCTCCTCAGTTTGAACATCTTAGAGCAGCTCGTCGAACCGTTTATCAAGTTTAAAAACGCTACACGAGGTTCAGAAAAGCCACAGAGAACTTTCATCCAAATTTAGAACAACTGCAGAGTATTTGCAAAAGAAAACAGAAACAGGTTCCTGTCATTTTTGTGAAGTTTTGATTGTCTATCATTTGGATACGTCTCCAGGGAGTCTCTTGTCGTGCCGACTCCATCGCTTGGGCTGCAGCTGGACGCTCTGCAGCCTCAGTGAACCTGTCGTGGCAGCACATGAAGGTTGGAGTGACGCTCCAGCTGCAGCCCAAGACGGTGAAGGTGGGGTTCATCCACAGGAAGACACGCTCAATGAGAAGGCTAGATCAGCCTGCAGCAAGCTGGCTGCAGGGAATTAAATTTCAAAATAAAATACATATAACATCTTGAACATAGTGTTACCTTGCTTACCTACAGGACTAATGAGCTCATTATTAGCAGCTATATTGTTTAGGGCTAATTAACTAATATTAGCATGCTAGCACACTAATCAGAGCAGGTGATGTTAGCTCGTCTGTGTTAAGCTTAAATCACCACTGTGTCTAAAGCTGTGATCGATGCTGAGATTTTGAGCTTTGAGGAGTTCTATGACATAAATACTGACTGTAAACAGTCGAATGGATGATTACAGCGGGAGCCTAAAGCTAGGCTAACCACACCTTGATCTCTCACAGAGAAAAATGATGATAAGCTGTAAACCAGAGTCCCCGCTGAACAGGATTCGCTCTCCTACCTGAGAGAGGCTGAGCTCGGGGTCTCCCAGCGGCAGGCCCTGGTGTGCGGGGCTGTGGAGGTGATGCTCGGCCCGGCCGTTGGGGATGAAGGAGCTGTACATCTTTGGGGTGGACACGTCCAGTTTGTCCTCCTAGAGCAGAGAAGTTGGAGAAGAATACGAGCTCTGAATGACTGTCTTTATCTTTTCCTGCTTGGAGGATATAGAAGAAAAGCAGGGTTTGCCATTTTCAATCTTAAAAGCACAAAATGACCTTTACAGTGAAGAAAAAAACCCTGATTGGGCATAGGAGGGTGATTTTCAATTATTCCACAGAGCATAATGAGGAACTTATATAAATATACATTTGAGCAGACAGGTCAGAGGTCGGCAGCAGCTCAGAGATTCAGTTTCTTGCTCAAGGACATTTGGAAAAAGGATGGAGTTCATAATGAAACAGTCGATAGTAATGAGTGAATAAAGACTGAAGTAAAGCTTATTATATCTAACCCCAGGGGGAAGAGGAGGAGGGGGAGGAGAGGAGAGGATGAATATTAATGGTGCTGCTCAAAATTCAGCCAGTGACGTCGTTGCCTCTCAGCTCGTTCCTGGAAAACAAAAAGCTGCTGCAAACGTATTTCAAATGTGCGATAAAGGCATCGGCTTATGAGGTGCAGTTCAGATTTCATCAGAAACTGAGGCAATAACGGTCAGGACGTTTGAGTCAGGGAAGCAGGTAAGCTCTAATTAAAAGGCAGAAAAATGAAAGGCGTTTCTGAATTATTCCGTTTTCCTGCACTCCTCCCTTTTTTTTGCTAAATGAGGGTTTCTGGGTGCAGCTGTTCAAAGATTTGTCATCCTTTCCCACTCACCTTCGGCTGTCCGTCCAGCAGCCCGTTGAGCTTGGCGAGGGATCGTAGCGATAGGGCGTGAGGCAGTGACGCCTCCGGGTCCTTTCCCAGCCTCCTGGCCCGGTGAGCGGCGCTGCGGCTGCAATAGCACGACACCAGGAACCCCGACAAGATGGCGCCCAGAAAGAAGGCCACCAGCACGCAGGCGATCAGAAGGGTGTAGTGGACGTTAGCTCCGGCACGCTGCTCCATCTCCGGAGGGCGACGGACGCCTGGAAGATGCAGCGAGAGAGGAGAAGAAGTCAGAATGTTTCCACCTGTTTAAAACACACCTGTGTGCGACACCTGGACGGCATGTGTTCAGTCCATGAGGGGTATTCAAGGTCTCTAATATAAAATGCATCTTTCTGATAACTGCACAACTAAAGCAGGGTGTGTGTGCACCATCTGAGCCGAGTGTACAGAGTGTGTGTGCACAGTAAGTTAAATCAAATGCAGAAGTTGCAGTAAGTTCCTCGCCAGCAGGCAGCGGCTGCTTTGGCTCGACGAGCAAACAGTTTGCTGAAGGGGAGTTGATAAGAGAGCGAGGGGGGAGGAGCAGGAGGAGGAAAAACAGATGGAGGAGAGGTGACGGCAAGGTGAAGGGGGAAGACAAAGAAAGGACCAGAGACAGAGATGAGGATTGGACTTAATGAGAAGGAGGTGGTTCACAGGTGAGAAAACAGGATGATGGAGGAGGAGGAGAGGAAGACCAGGCAAGGATGTCAAGAAGGTGAGATCTGAGGGTGGGAAGGGAGAAGAAAGGGAGAGGAAGAGATGATTGGATCTGAGAGAGAGAGAGAGGATGGCAAAAGGATGGAAGGATGAGGACGGAGAGAGGAGATGAAAGATGAAGAATTTATTGTTCGGCAGCATTCGCCTCATCAGGTCCACACAACATCAAAGCCTCGGAGTTACAATGACTCATCAGTCTGTTCAACACGCGCGCACACACACACACACACATACACACACACACGCAGAGCTCGAAAGGACGATCGATGCTGCAGCGATCGATACTTTGATGCGCTGATCGGGCGGCGTCCAGTGAAAGGAGGAGCTCCACCATCACGTGCAGCTTTTTGTGCGTTTCCTCTGTGTGTGTCCTTTTTGCACATTTATTCACACCTGCTTCTGTGTGTAAATTTCATTTTTTTTATAATATGCACATTTCTGATTATCTTGTCTTGCTGGAGATTTATTAATACGCGATGAATTTTCCACGTTTTTACTGATCAGATCCGTCTGCACTGAATGTTTCAAGCTTTAAGTTTTTGGTTTTTACATATTTGTATTGGGCCTGGGATCTGCCCTTACTTGCGTTTTATAATCTTGATGTTCACTTCTTTACAGATTATACTCTATAAATATAATATGTTTTATAATGTTACACTGAACCATGGACACCCACTGAACATGATTATGTTATCCATTTTCTTCTGCCTTTCAGGCACCAACATCTCAAAGCTCCTTACTGCATCTTTAAAGGTGCAGTCTACTTAAAAATACTTAATACACATCTGTAGTATAATGAACCTAAACAGGTGGTTTTAAAGTCCCCTTTAAATACAGTCACTTTGAATTGGAGCAACATCTGGTGGCAGTCAGAGGAAGTGCAGCTGAAAATGCTCAGTCATGCATAATCTGATTCTTCCTGTTTTATTTGTATCGTCTGCGTCGTGTGACGATCTTTGTTCAGCGGCGGCCCGCTTTGGTGCTGAGTCACCGCTGACATTTCTGTGATTAACCACTTCCACAGATGAAAGTTGTGACTTTCAGGTGGCTGCTGTTTGTCTCCGCCTGCGTTTTGCCCTGATTGAGCAGCATTTTTCATTACCGCTGTCCTGCTTCACATTCAGAGCGGCACTCGCTCACCTGGCAGCCGCTCAGACCAGAGACTGACTGACTGACAGGTTGATTTACCTCACTGACACTCTCAGTGCACATTACACATTTTACTGCTCACTCTGAACAGATTCAGCTGCTGACAGGTGGAAGGAAAGGTCTCCAACACTCAGAGATTATTTTACAAGGTTCCACTTCAACCTTTATTTGTTCTGCTGAAGTGAACAAAACTGTCCTTCACACATGTTGATGGATTGTTTCAATAAAACAAAAGTTAGAGGACAAATGCAAAGGTTAATTTAAAGCTCGGAGAGGCTTTTTATAGGCCGGATCGGGGTCAGAATGTGAAGCTTTCATTTTAAGGACATATTAGGAACGTTTATGGAAAAACCCTCCAGAGTTTTGTATACTAAACCTTCATTTTGGTTTTCTGAGCCATTCAGAGCTGGACTTGCTGGTGTGTTTGGGACCTTTGTCCTGCTGCATAACCTGAGTGAGCTTCATGTACTGATGGATGGACGTTCTCCTTCAGGACCTTCTGATAGCAGAATTCATGCTTCATCAGTTAAAGCAGGCCGTCCTGAAGCAGCCCCGGATCATCACACTACCACCACCACCATGGCTGACTCTTGGTGTGATGTTCTTTTAATGAAATGCTCTGTTAGTTTTATACAGATGTAACGGGACTCAAAGCTTCCAGAAAGTTCAGCTTCTGTCTCGTCAGTCCACAGAATCATTTCCCTGAAGTCTTGGGGATCATTCAGATGTTTGTTGGCAGATGTGAGACGAGTCTTTGTGTTCGTGTTGGTCAGCAGTGGTTTTCTCCTTGGAGCTCTGCCATGGAGGACATTTTTGCTCAGTCTCTTTCTGATTCTTGAATCATGAACTCTGACCTGAACTGAGACTCATTTGGCCTGCAGTTCTTTAGATGAGTCGTCGATGCTCTTGGAGTAATTTTGGTAGGCCGGCCGCTCCTGGGAAGGTTCCCCACCGTTCCAAGTTTTCTCCATGTGTGGATAACGGCTCTCACTGTGGTCCTCTGGAGTCCCAAAGCCTTAGAAATGGTTCTGTAAAATTCGATGTATCGGTCGGGCTCTGGTTGCTTACAGCTCGTTCTGTCTTTGTGCCTGTTATTATGATGCTGCTGCTGCTAAACACAGAAGTCCTGCTTAATTTCTCTGGGCTTTGTCCAATATAGATGTTATGATATTTAGATGTTTCGCTGGCCTGTGGTCTGTTGTGTTGACTACAAAAAAATAGACAGATTGGTCTCTCTCTACATCCAGCAGACAGCAGTAAAAACTCGAGTATTTGTTCTTTCCATTAGTGTGAAAAAACATCATGGAACTAAAATGGTAAATGCATGTTTTTGGTTCTTGTACTCATTAACAGGAGGTGAGTGTTTTCACTGACGTACTTAACATGTCTGAATATCACTGCAGGTGACTCTGCAGCTCTGAGTTTTCTTGCTCGATGCATCATATTTAGGCGGCGTGCTGCTTTAAGGCGCCACTCGCTCCCTGTTATTATTTCACAGCTCAGATCCACTTACTCAGAAGGAGCTGCTTGTCCCTGAAAACTTGATCAAAGGGCCAAAAATACCCCCAGAAACAAAAAGCTAATTTCATGCCCTGCACTGCTGGTCGTTGGGGGGGTTTTATTCCCTGCTCCCCACTGGTGTGGGACTCGAACTGGCAACCATCTCTAACCTCAAAGCCAGCATCGCCCCGAGGCCTCCGAGGCTTCACTTTGATACAAGACGCCACAGAACAAATTTGTCTTTTATGCAAAATACTGTTGAAGCAGAGCGAGCAGTCATTACACGTCCAGTCAGGATTAACACACACACACACACACACACACACACCCACACACACACACACACACACACTCCACTGTGTCTAACAGCCACGATTTCATGTTCGTTATTTGCACTCTTTCATCTCCGTCCTTCACTCTGACAGATATAAATAGGATGATGGAGACACACAGAGAAAAATATTATGCTAATTACAGCCCGACATGGAAATGTTTCATTCTCTGCCCTCTCTCTTTGTTTCTGTCTCTCTGCTCTGTCACTTTCAAAGTTTCTCCCTCTCTGCTGTCAGCCTGAATTTGAAAAAAAAAAAAAACTTTCTGGCATCGCGGGTGAAATCTTCTGGGTGAAATCTTCTCGCTTCTTCTGTCACTGTTTGCTGTTTTCTTTCAGTCTAAAACTTCAGCCTTTCCTTCGGCGCTTTCTCAACCTTCTTTTATCTGTCTGTCTCACATTTACTTTACACCTCCCTCCATCTCTCCATCTCACTCCTCATCATTTTCCTCCTCTGCTCTCTCCTTTGTCTTTTTTTTGCAGCTCAGATCAATACACAAGTTCTTCCTGTCCCAGAAAATCAAACGAAATCAATCAAACAAATGAGCCATTATAACCAGATTCAGCAAGAAGCCATTAGACGAATGATTAAAAAATGCTTCAGTAAGGCAGAAAGATTAACTGCAGTGCACATTTCAACAACACGGCAAAATAAAGGCATCACAACAATGCATAGAGAGACAAAAATAGTTTTTAAAGCGTATATACAAAAGCTGAATCACTCATTTTATGAACTGTAATGAATGTTAAAGCTGCAGTCAGAAAGATGTCAGATTCGACATCCACGTCGGGAGGCTGCAGGAGTGGTCACGGGTCTGTCAGCCGTGATGTGCTCCAGCTTTAACCCCGTGGTTTGGTTTAGGCACTAAACCTGCTGGGTGAGGGTTAGGAAAAGGCCATGGTTTGGGATAACACACCCCATTTCACAATCATAACGCTACTCATTGAAAAATGATGAGGCAGGAGTGACAGACCCATCTCACCGATGTCATACGTGCATCAGGACGAACCTGGAGTTCGTGGTATCACCTGAACTGAAGGCAGATTGATGTTTTTAGGTTCTTGATGATGTTTCACTCTCATCTGAGAGGCTTCTTCAGTCCTAACAGCTGATTTTGGGGGGGGGGTGTTGCAGGTCTTTCGCCTGTAATGGGGCGAAAATGACCCACCCTGTCATCACATGAGTCATCAAGGTCACATGGGCCAAAGTGTGAGTGGAGGCATCTCAAGACTGCATTACAGGTGGCTGATGGCTGGTGTTGTAGGCCACCGCCTCTGCTCAGCGATGGTCACTCACAGTGGACATGGACGGCCTCCTCTACTCCTCTGAGATCATCTGTCTTCTCACTCCTTTCTCCTCTAGCTGCAGGTGTGCTGCTGAGCCTGGTCCTGTCATGTTTTGTCATGAGTCTGTGGTTGTGCATAATTCATTCCAACATCTCACTCTGCACCACTGCACATAAAAATATAAATCTATGTGTTGTTATTGTCTGTATTGTGTTACTATTGTCTGTATTTTCTGTTGCCTATTCTGTTATGTGCATTGAGAGCAGAACTAACAGGAGCCCAGTTCCTTGTAAGTGTACACACACTTGGCCAATAATGCAATCAGCTTCCCAGTTCAATGCACTGATTTCTCAGAGTCACAAAGAGCTTTCTATCCTATTTTTACTCCAGTGTGACTGAGCCGCTGTGTAAGAACAGCAATATGTGACACACACTGTCAGGTAGAGCAGACCCAGGACCAAAACGCTGCCAGACTTGAGAGCTCAGTCTGTAATTACGGTAAAAGCTGGTGTATCTCCCAATGATGAGGCTATTATAGCGCTATGAGAGCTACAATAGCCTCACTTTCAAAAAATAATTTGGTGATTAGGTCAGCCGACGTCCTGCCTTGAATACAGAGCCCTGCTACAGGACGACGGCCAATACAGGTGGATCACTTCTGTTTCCTTTCAGACAACAAATGTTAAACATATACCAGTTTTTCAGAGAGAAGCAACTGCCCGTTTCTCTGAAACTCCACAGCGAAGGTGAAGCTAAGTGAACACGACTACAGAGACACAATAAATGTGACATACAGCAGGCTGGAGCTGACTGGAATTAGTCTGCAAACAATGTCAAACACCCTCAGAGCCGCAGATTCACGAGAGGACACATAATGCCAGCTACTTTTAATTTCCCCAGAGGTGACAACAAATCATTTTTCCAGTACTTCCTGTGGTGTGACAAAGACAGCAGTCTAAATTAGAACAACCACAAAAACTCCCTTCCAGATAAATGTCATTTTAGACCTCTGAGAAAATAACAAATGCTTTTGTTACTGTGCCGACTCTCTGACCACTGACTCAGTATAACTGCTTCAGTTCAGATGTCTCACACATCTGTCACTTTTCTACTAATCACTCTACAATGACTGGAAATCCCACAGTGAGAGTCAGAAACCCGACAGGCATGTGTGTGTGTGAAGCCTTTAAAAGTGAACTGTGGCTTTAAGGCCGAGGCGGACGATCCAAACACTGAAGTCGAGCTCCAGAAAGTTCTCCCCTATTAGCATGCTCTCTCTCTGCTGCTCTCTCGCCCACCCGCTCTCCATTGGTATTCACATGAAGCGAGACACCAGTGACAGAGTCTGTACGAGAGGAGAGAGCAGCGAGGAGGGCAGGAGACGAGGAGAGGCAGGGAGATGAAGGAGAGAGAGAGCGAGCTTTGACAGACATGGATTAAGAGAGAGAGAGGGAGCGCGTGCAGAGCCAGCGAGGAAAAAGGACAGACCTTGTCAAGTTTGACTTTTTTGCTTTGCCACTGAAAATGCTGGTAACACACACAATACTTCTCACTTTAAAGGTCAGACAATTCACACCTGACACACACACACACCTGAAACACTGTAGGTGTGTGTGTGGTGAATACGAATGAAGCTGTATTACAGTGCTCTGTTTTTAGATTTTCATTTAGAGGGCTGTCATGTCCTGCTCGGACCTCCACGGTTCCAGAGTCTGGACCGAACAGCAGCAGCTCGGCCCTGTGGGAGGAGGTGCTCCTGCTCTGCAAACAAAGTGTGCTTTTTTCCATCTTTGGACTTTTAATTAACCAGGAAATGAAACTCTTGAGATCAACAATCTTTGTTAAACAGAGTAATGGGCCAATAAAGGCAGCGCATTAAACTTGCATCTATTTCAGTCGTAGGAGAAACCAAAGCTCCCTACACAAGCACGGGGGCTACATGCAAACTCCCCACAGAAGAGCCTGGATTTGAACCGTGGACCACTGAACTATGAAGCTGTCTCCAGTTAATAAGGCTGATGAACAACAACACAAGGACCCCAGTTTCCTCACCAGGAAAAGGTGCCGCTGCCCTGCTGTGGTTGGTGGGCCACAGAGGTCTTCAACATCATGACCTGGACAGCGAGGCCTTGATGGTCTGATCCCCGGCTGCCACGGCTGGCTTAAGGGACATGAAATATCACCTCTGTGGTGGGAGACAGACCGAGCTGGTGCAGGAGGTTCAGAGATACCGTCTCAGTATGGCTGTGCTTATTCAACACAGAGCACGAGCTCAGGAAACACAGAGAGGGGCTGCAATCTGTTCCTCTGTGAGCTCGCCCTGAGTTTGAGGCCGAGAGTACGGGAAAAGGAAAGCATCGGCACACAGACAGGAGGGCGGACCGAGGCAGCTGAGGTGGGTCAGGACTCTAACTAGGATGCCTCCAGGACACCTGGGTGAGATGTTTCAGGCATGTCCAGCTGTAAGGAGGAAAGATCAAGCTTCTCAGCTGGCTTAGCAACTGTGCAAGGATCTGCTCCAGCCCAGTCAGGCACGCTACAGGACAGCATCGAGGAGCTGCTGCTGAGTCTAACTTACTGCTTTCCAAATAGAGGCTGAGGACGGTCGGCTTAAAGCAAGAAAACACTTTTTTAAAATGTAGTCCAGAAAGTGTTTGGGAGACTGATGGAGATTCATTTGTAAGCTAAAGTTAAAAAAAAAAAAGGTTTTGAGTCCCTGGAATCAATGAAGTGAAAAATGTTAGTGGATAAAGGTCCTCAGAAAGAAGGAGAAGCACTGAGAAGGACAGAGACACTCCAACACGTCTGTCGTTTCTTGGAGGTGCTAAACGCTCTTCAACAACCCACTGCTCCCAGTTACACATACTGGGAGATATCCGTTCCCACCGGAGGAATTTCAGTATCCTCCAGTTACTCCGTCTGCGTGATTAAAGCTATTAGGCCCTGATGTGTTGCTAATGATGATGATTGTAATGGTGATGGGGTGGGAAGTGCCACTAAACGCTCCCTCAGTGGTGTTAATGGACTGTTCAGTCGACCTTTAAAGGCGGTATCCTCTGTGTTGTTTGTATGTTTGCAGATGTGCTTTATCCTCGGATTTCACCGGGAGCTGCCTCGGAGTCACACGCTTTGAGCAGCACAGTATTTTTAGGTGTTTTAAAGTCAGTCAAAGTCTAAAAATATGAACCTTCAGCTTGTAAAATGAAAGTCAGGAGCTATAGACTCGGGGGGAAATGTCTCAGTAACAGTTTTTATAATGTCAGTAAACTTAGTGCAGAAACACTGTGACACCTGGATTATGGATTTATTTTGTGCTGTTGTTCATGTCAATTATTAAACCCTCAAATTTGAACTTTTAGGTGGCAGAACGATGCTCTTTAAGGGAAGACGGAACATCCGTGACTCAGTTTAATACACCAGAAAACCAAAAAGAAATCTAGTTTTTCCTGACACTTCACTGTGGTATACAGTATCTGATGTATTCTGATGTAACTCTGAAAATTAGGCTGCTTTTCATAAGTATTTCATATCTAGCTGGCAGCGGAAAAACTAAATATCATCATGTTGAGAGACGATCACGAGCAGTCGAAGCATTCAGCACTGCAAACCCATACAGGCAATGCATAACACAGAGCTGCACATAAGCACATTAACCTTGTGTCTAAGGGCGTTTTCACGCCTCTAGTTCATTTACTCTGCTCCGACTCAGCTGACGAGTCCTCACACTTGGAGCTTTTATCTCTGGTTTGGTTTCTTTTCACACAGAAAAAGTGAACCAAACTGTGTCACTGCAAACCACACGAGAACGTTCAGTAAATACAGGAGGAAGAAGAAGCTGCTGTGTTCTGGCTTAGTGGATAACGTGGAGACTTTACATTAATTTTATGGCTAGTTGCTAGCTCGTACTGACAGTTTATGTACTCCCAGAATGCAAAGCGTTCCCAGCTAAGGCGTTTAGCTCAAACTTGCAGCAAACATGGTAGTCGGGTTGGATCACGTTCACCCGTTAACGAACTGCTCTGGAGTTCGTCTGGAACCGGACTGAGACCGCCTCCTCCAAAGGGTCTCAGTGTGGCTGAGTTGGGCTGCACCTGAGTGAGAGGACTGCAATCACACCTGCGCAAACGAGTCGCACCAAGGGGGAAGATGAGCCAGAGTTGCATTTGATTGGTCAAAATTTAAATATCCGTTTAAATCATGAGGCCTTGAGCAGCTATGGACATTCTTCCATAGGTAATTCCTGGTGGAATGCTCCTTTAAAGCAGGCTCGAATCAGAAATATCACAGCTCAGTGACAAAAACACCCAGCAGCAGAATGAATCAGCAGTCTACTAACCACTCATCAAAACCCCCCCAAAGAACCAGACTGTGCACTCATTTACAAGATGGAGCTGCAAAATAACAGGCCACACAGACACTGCAACCACTAATTAACCATTGCAACCACACGTCTGTTTTTGCCTAGCTAATTACAGACAGTAAAACCAAGAGCTCCAGAAATCTGAACTGCAACAACCGAGGAACAGACGAGCCCCCGTTCATCACAGCCCTGCCGACAGACCGGAGCAGTGAGGTGTTAACATAGAAAATTATTTATTTACAAACACAGAATTAACTAAAAGAACATGCGTTCATCAGGGAATCAGCTGGAACGTATGGACGGATGAGCAGAAAGAGAAAGGCACGCTGCAGCCGAGCCGGTCAGAGTCCGAGGGACTGACTGCAGGAAGGAGTCCATCCAACAGCATCGGTTCAACAGCTGTCTCCTCAAAGAGCTGCAGACTGTAAGCTTACAGTATCAGATGCCACTGGTGACAGTGGGAAGGAAAAGCTCCCTTTTAGCAGGAAGAAGCCTCCAGCAGAACCAGGCACGCTCGTGCGTGCTGGTTGGTACGTTTCCAGCATGGCTGATGGCACAGACTCTTTACACTTTAACTACCGCCTATAAACACAGACTGATCACAGTCAGAGCTGTTACTGTGTGTCCAGCTTTACTTGTACTCAGGGACAATTTTCAGTTTCTTTACTGGAATTATTTCCATTTGATATTTTATGCCGCTGTTAGTTTTTGCTCCGCTGCATTCGTTCAGCGTTACAGAAAATTAACCAACTAACTAGTCAGTGACAGAAAGCCCCGTCATCAGCTGCTGCTGCAGTAGAGACGCTTCCACAGTAACGTGGTGTTGCATTAAAGTAACGGAGGTGATAATATGATGACAGCAGTGAGCATTAAATATGGTGCTGCCTTTAGTGGCATTTAACAGCATCTTTATTGGGACTTTTAATTCCATTTTCTTTGTTTCATACGCCTGAATGCATGAACATAACTTTCACACACGCCTCTCTGTGTGTGTGAGACGTCCCCTACACGCCTGTCGCACACTTTTACTTTAGGTTTAAAAGCTGCCATTTAGTCATTACATTATCCCGATGCACATAATGGGAGCTGAGGGGAAAAAAAGCATTAAAGCCACTCAGAGGTGGAAATTCACTTAACTTCATAATGGTTTTGTTCTGGCTGTTCAGAGAGAGTGAGCTTTTAAGTGTGTGTAAAAATGTCTCTTTGAGCTTTAGCTTCAAGACAGCAATTTAAGAAATGCAACGGCAGCTCAGGGAAACACTAAGAGGTTTTCATCAGCGTGACAATGAAGTGAACTTTTTAACTACGCCTCTCTCTGCCCGTTTGTCATCAAACCACATCTGAGGCTCAGCGCTGCTGCGCACACGGCTGCTCTCCTTCCAAATCTGACATCAGCTCCAACCAGATTTCAAGAAAACCTTCAACAGGAAATATAAAATCAAAAAATAATGTTCTTTTCAAGCCACTACCTTCATGTGAATATTAACAGTTGGTCCATTTTTCTCCAGCTGGTTACAGCTCGGTCCTCTCGCTCTATCACTGCACATGGATTTGATATTTTCACCTGCTGCTTCTTGTTGCTTGTATTAAACTGTGTTTGGCTTTTTATGGAGGAACAGAGAGGCTGAATACCTGCCACCTTCTGCAGAGACAGAGACCCAGGTTTTTCCTTCCGTTCACATCTTTCCGGACACGTGTCTGAGCTCCAGTTGTGAGTTTTACTCTAACCACTCCAACATTTGTTAAAGTTCAGTTCACCATTTAACCCCAGGACCAATAATAAACTCTCAGACTGGTGCGTCCCTAAAAAGAGCTGCTGTGTCCAAAGTTTCGGCTTTTTTCTGGTCTGCAGGCGTCCTGTTTTCTCCTCTTCAGCTCATTGCAGAGTTGGTTTTTTTAAGCCTTCTTCTCTGTGTTAGTGCACCGCCGCAGATCTGAAGCTGTAGATCATCTTTATGCATGCACACAAGATAAACAAGCTGTGTATCTACTAACAGACAGCTCAGAGGTCAAAGACTCCACTGGAAACATTTTAAAGACCTGAAACAGAGAAAATGATTTTCTGGCTTTGTGCAAACCTCAAAAATACAAAGAGCTCTGAAGGTCACCGATTAGCGTGCTGCATCTCAGTTGTTTGACTGAACTGTAAACACAGGGGTTACAGGAGGAATTACACACCATAACTACTTCTTGTTGAGCAGTACGTCCACCCTGCGATGCCTGAGAACCTCGATGGAAAGACGAGCCTTCAAAAAGCTTCAAAAAGCTGCATCTCGGAGCGCCACCATCTTTTCCTTTGTCCTAGTTTCTCCTCAGTCAAGTGCGCCACAGGTTTTAGTCTTTTCCTGCAGACTTTCTATAAATAATATATACGAATTCATATGTGCAGAAAGCAATCGTCTGCTCTGTGTGTCATGCACACACACACACACACACATCTGACGGTGTGAAACAGCTGTGGCTGTGTGCTTCCTTGTTGTTGATTGATTCCCGCTGAGCTCCATATTGTGTTTTTATCGACCAGGTCAATCAATGTGGGTGTCTCACTGTGTGTGTGTGTGTGTGTGTGTGTGTGTGTGTGTGTGTGTGTGTGTGTGCGTGCGCACGCATATGACTGCATGTGTGTGGTAAAGGCATTGCAAACTGCTGATTGGCCGAGTCAATCAAGACTGATGAGGTAAGGTCAGCAAAGAGACAGCAGAGAAAATGTTCCCCCTCTCCCTCTCACACACACACACACACACACACACACACACACACACACACACACACACACACACACACACACAGGTATGTTAGTGAGAACACAGTCCCGGCTGCTAACTCCGGTCGAGCCGTAAACCCTCTGAAAAGTTTGGAAGAAGAGATGTGCTCGCTGCCGTGATTTCAAAGTTTATCTAAACACAGAGAAAACAGACACGTGCACACAGAGACGCGTTTAACACTTCAAAGGGTCCTTCATTCATTTCAATTAGATTTTTAAACTGACCTTTACCCAACCTTCACTCAGCCGTATCAAAGCTCTGCATCATGCCCAAAAACTCAAAGATTGATGTTACCCGGATCTTTGGCTTTGTCCTCAAACATGCACATCACACACACACACACACGTGTACCCACTCATCCAATCACATGTTCTCAATGAAAGCAGGTCCAACTGTGTGTGGGTTTCAGCTGTTAGCAGCTTAGCTTGTGTTTTAGCTCCATCAGAGCAGGAAAGCACTGCGCTGATTCAGTCGTGCAGTTACTGATTACATGAGCAACTTGATGAGTGGTAGAATCTCTAATCATATGCATGTGGGTGTATATGATTTATCTGAACATGCTGTCTGAAGGTAGGTAGGTTTAAGTTGTGCCAAAATCTCTTCACAACTAGCTAAACTACTGTTTAAACTACTGGTACAAATCATAAATCGCAGTGACTTCTAAACTGCTGGCTCCAATTTAAAGGAAGCATCTTTCTGAAAATGTGCTTACTTGCAAACACTGAATCCAAACCCTGTGCTGGTGGATGGTGTGTCACTGCTGTTTTTCTGTAATTTGTTAATTTGTATACATTTTATCCTCATGATTTCTCTTAAATGAACTGAGCAGAATGTGCTGAGGACACAGGCAAGCCGTGCATGTACTACAGGCAGCCAGCAGTGATGAGAGCAGTGAGCACGTGTTCACTCAGCAGTGCACATTCTGAACCCTCAACATCAACTTTCATGTATTTATATCTTATTAAACTACTGAGTCTATTACACACATACTGAAATGCCAGTGAAAGTTAACAGGTCAGCAGTGTGTGACTCTGACTGTATGCTGTAAATGGACCGGGTCTTATATAGTGCTTTTCTACTCTAGCTGAGCACTCAGAGTGCTCATACAACATGTTTGCATTTACCCATTCACACACATTCATACTCCAACGGTTGCATCGGAGAGCAACTTGGGGTTTCCTTGGCCCAAGGATACTTTGGCATGCAGAATGGAGTAGCCAGGAATTGACCCAGCAACCTTCCAGTTAGTGGATGACCTGCTCTACCACCTGAGCCACAGCCACCCCAGTGTGATCCAGGGTTAACGCAGGTGACTGCTGCTGTGATTTGGTGCTATATAAATAAAAGTGAATTGAATTGGACTGAATCAAACGCCTCCAGCTTTGTGCAGCACCTCATTAACAGCGGACGGCTCAGGGTCTGATGCTAACTGCTTTGAGTTCTTCTTCTACACATGCTACAGCTCAGCAGGTCACACAGATGTCAGATTCAATCGTTTTTGGATCAGAGCATTGATTCTCCTTCAGCTTAATCTGAATTGCATTGTTGTTACCGTGGTTAGCGGGCTACTCGCTCTCTCACTCTTAATTTGCTCTGGAGACACCCAGCAGCATCTTCACTGAGACTAAGCTTTGTTTGTCTGCCTCTCCATGTAGACAGACGTCACTAAACAGAGGTGTTAACACCTCAAAAATACCTTTAAACTCGACATGGCGTGTGCGCAGGCTGCTCATTACACTAACTCTCCCAATCACTTCCTGTTATTTAGAGCTGAGAGCGTCTCAAAGATCAGCGCCGTCACTGGAAGAAGGACGGATGCTCGTTAGCAACAAACGGCTGCCTGAAATCTGTCCAGTGAAGCTGCTTTTAGTCTTCGCCTCATTTTGCTCGGCGCGGGGAGAAAATGAAGACAATTAGCGTCAATACAACAGCTTTTGGCTGCTTCCTAACACCTCTCATCCCCGCCTTTTCAGCATGAGCCACACAACACACTCAGTCCATTTGTAAGAGCTCCAGCTCATTAAAAAACACTTTAACACACTGTGATGGCTCTTTTTCCTGCTCTCTCTCTCTCACACACACACACACACACAGACACACACACACACACTCTCAGAGATGCAAAGTCTCTCGCCAAAGCAATTGGCATACACATGATCACACACACTTGACACTTTTAGGTGATACACACACTCTTTTGTTTTTGTGCGCTGAAGCACATCAGAAAGACTCGTGCACGAGTAATCACACTCTTTGTGTCTTTGTTATACACACACTGTAATTAGGATATCGTCTCTTCTGGAGAGCGGAGAGCTGAGAGCGAGTCTGTTGATTTCTACCACAGAGATAAAGACTGCACTAGTTAACGCCTTCCTGAGCTGCAACAAAACATCGAGAACAAAGTTTGCAGTTAAACTGCAGGTTAGAGATCTGAAAGTATCCCTGTAAAACTCACTTCAGTCGTTTTAAAGACACATGCATGATGGTTGCTGGTTGGCGTCTGTGAGTCTAAGAAGACTCAAGGTTTAAGAGTTTATAGGGATGCAGAGCTCATTTCTTTAATCGCACGTGCTGCACTGTTCAAAAAATGTCACTTCAATGACCTGTTACAGGTTGATTAACTAGTGCAGCAGAGAGCTCTTTGGGGTCTTTACCTTGTTTGGATGCAGTTTGTATGCAGCCTGATACGTGCAGACGTTACTCAGACATCCACCGCCGCTGCAGATTTGCACTACTGCGTGTAAACTCTCACAGGTAAGTTCAATATTACACATCTAAAAGCTTCTGCAGGCCCATCACCCAGCATCAGTGCTGGAGCCCAGAGAAGCTCATTTGTCTCACTGAGAAAAATCCCCACAGCAGGTTCAACATGTGGTGGAAAAAACACAAAGTCTGAGGACGTGCCGCTCATGTCGCCACGTAGTAGTCAGGTGACTGTGAATACATAAAACACAATGAATGCCATAATTCTTGAAGTGCACCAACATGTGAAACCAGACACAAAGGACGGAGGTGCAGGAGAGTTTCCGTTTGTTGGGTCGTGTCTTAAATCATCAGGATAATCCTAAAAACATGGCTCACTCTGGTTCAAGTACATATTTCATCTTGTTTTTGCAAAATAAATGTAACAAATATGTGTTTAATAGCTACAAGAGAACTGGAATAAACCTAATATTGAAGAAGACATGAAGGTGAATAAACCTCCGCCCCCCGCGGCTGGTTTCAGTTTTCATTCCTCGCACGTGCTCCAGTTCAGATCCAGGGGCTCTAAGCTTTGATATGGAGCTGCACTCAACAAGCAGACCTCTTTTTAAAATGGATATGTGGCATTTGGGGAGGCAGCTCTTCAGGGTGGGGGCGGGAGGAGGTGAAAAGGGGAGATTCACCTCCTTTTATTTCTCTTCCTCCAGCAGCAAAGAGGAACTAATGGAGGCGTACCGACTGCCTTTACTGAGCTGCAGCCCCCCTTTTCACTTAGATACACACTTTTGAATTCAGCTCATGCTTCTACTCTCTCTCTCTCTCACACACACACACACACACACACACACACACACACACACACACACACACACACATGATGCCCTGGAGCTGACATTTCTGTCCTGTCATCAACTCTGGATCTCAAGGTCTCAGGCAAGCAGACAGGAAATGCAGCTTTACTGTGTGTGTGTCTGTGTGTGTGTGTGTGTGTCCACGTGTGCACACACAGCAGCAAGCAGGAGATGGTGTATATTGTGTAAAAGTCTGTGTGTGCTCAGTATAACAACAACCTCCCACGCTCCTCCGAGCTACAGCAGTGAAGCAGGCTCTCTGTGTGTGTGTGTGTGTGTGTGTGTGTGTATGTGTGAGATCACTAACAGGGTTGCTATGGTGATATGAATGTGACCCCTGAACAGATTGCACTCTGCAGGTTTGATGGTTCAATAACTGCAGCAGCTTGAGCTCGGTGCTGCTCCTGCGAGGTGCCGATCACCTGCTAACGGCCGGATGTCACATGATCAGGTCCTCAGGTGCCGGTAAACGGTCAGACACGGGCCAGTCTGAGATGTAAGGTGACTCTGTGAGGCGAACGTGGTGAAACCTGGGGTCTCTGGATCTCTCAGAGAGAGCTCGGATAAAGACTGGCTGCTAAAAAAGTTCGGCCTACAGAGGAGCTCTCCTCTCCTCCCGTCTACTCGCTTCAGTTTAGCTTAAAACAACAACACACTCATTACCAGCGTCAAGGGTTCACATATAAAGTGAAGAAACCAGTGGGCGTCGTCACAGCAGCTGTTTGGTGCTAAATGCTAACACACTGCTGTTTTCACCTGTCTGTGTAAGCATGCTAAGGCTCACACACACAGCGAGGCTCATGGTGTTAGTTCTGCAGGTACCTGGATATGTACCAAAGTATTGGACCACAGACTGGATTTGTTTTAAAAAAAGTGATGCAGTCTCCATCTTTTATATCCAGTTTGTGTGCTGGACTCACTGAATGTTGGCCTGATGCAAAGTCAGAGGATCACAGAAGTTATTAAGGCATATCACTGAGAAAACCTTGAAATAAATGTCACGCTGACTGTTGCAGTTGAGCGATAAGATTCTTAACGCTTCAGTTAAACAGCATCTGAGCTGTTAAGTGTCCTTTAAATGTCAGCGGCTCACTTTCATGTCATTAAAAACAGAAGAAGCCGTTGTGTTGGACGGGACGTGAGTCACACCATCTCCTCCCTCGAGGGAGCAGAAATCCCCTCAAACTGCTTCAGAGCAGCGGCTGAGAGTCCGACGCCAGCAGACCGACGCTGAAAAGCAGCCAATTTATCTGAGTTTACGGCCGATCGCGGCGCTCCTTTTATCGATGAGGAGGACGCTGTGACTTTGCCCTTCATGCTCAGGCAGAGCCCTCCTCAGGTCAAACAGCTGTAGAGGATTTAAAATGTATTTCTGTCAGCGGGACAAGCTCACATTAAAAACCAGCAAACTGAAAAGTTCACAGAGATCTTTGATGTGAGGCTGTGATGGATCGTTCTGGTGGTTTTTGAACGAGTTGAAGGATTACATCCTCATCCACAAATTCTGACAGTTTTCAGCCTCTCAGGCTCATTCACGTCATGGGACAGAGCAAAGCTGCCTTTTAAATAACAGACTATTGGACATGCAGCTGCTGGCAGATGTTACTGAGGTGCTGGATGGTACTGCTGGGAATATACGAGGTTTGCATGTCTACAAATAGACCAAAGTCAAAATGATGGACTTCAGAAACAAAGTAAAGACTTTTTTAGGTAATAAATATAGATTTAAAAGCTTGAGAGGGTCACAGAAGAAAAAGAAATCAATGCATGTAAACCAAACACAGTTTGACTTCCAGTCCGTACCCTCAGACAGTGTACAATCAGCACCGTGTCAGCTACTGCAGTGAAATCAAACACTGAAGTTCCTCTGCTGGCCAGCAGAGGCAGCAGCGAGTCAGCCCCCATAGACTCCCATGTTAGAACTTTCCACTAGAAATAAACATGTTTTCAGCCTGATACACAAACTGCTTTGGTCTCTGTGGATAATTGCCCCTTCATAACAGCTGTACATGGGGGATGTTTCTGTAACTCATCTGTTTGCATTATTGGGGGGATGGCCTCTTTGACTGACAGGTGGCTGTAGCTGCTAGCTGTCTGTAGGCTTCACCTCAGCTAACTGGAGTGCCTGAACTGGACCTCTGGGGCGTGTTTGTGCTGTTGGAGCCTTTTGGAGTATTTTTAATGCAATTGTCTGATCAATAATATGGCTGCTGTGGCTACATTGTATGAACAGACCAGTTTTTAGCAGGTATCTGAGTCTGTGTGATGCTCCCTTATAGTCTGATAACTTAGCAGTCTGAACTCTTATTAAAATGTGATCCCTTCTGACTCCAAAAACCATGACAGGTCGTCCAGAACCATTAACCTCAACCCAGTCCACCAGCGATGGACTTCGCTCGAGTTTGTGCCTTTCAATGGGAGACAATGCTCAGGATGTGTCTGCAGACTTCTGGCCTTATAACCTGCAGTCTTGCATTAAACACATCACACCCAGCTGTTCCCTCTCAACTTCCTGAGAAGTCAACTTTAAGGACATAAAACCCATTTTAATTGTTCATTTTTGAGGCCGACACTCACGAGCTGCACAGCAGAGCAAACTTCATTTCCTGGATCACCGGCACTACAATAAGTAATGCAAAGGTCACAGACACAAACAGCAGTCGTGTCACCCAAGAACCATCATCATTTGCTTTTGCAGAACTCATTCTACACAATGTCAATGCTCATCTAATAAAAAACTACCCTGTAAGAGCACACTGCTGCATAATGGCCAATTTATGTCCATTCAGAGCCAAAACTAAGCCCACGGGGGCCTCCTTCGCAGTGCATTAAATAACCAATTTGCAGAGAAAACGTCATTACGGGAACAGTTCCCCGCAAAACGATGTCATTACAGTAACGACAGCCACTCGAGCGTGGCACAGTGGATGAATGCGGGCGCACACCAGCTAAAACATCAGTCATTCATTGTGTTCTGAGTCCTTCATGCCCGGCTGCCCGACACTGTGAAGTTAATGGTTCAGACGCCATTATGAAGGAAGTGCCTGCTGTCAGTCCTACAGTATAACAGCACAGCAGCATTCAGTCCAGCTTAATGCACATTCGAGCTGGACTTTCACAATGAAAGCGTGAAGAATGGGCGCAGCATCGAGCACGGTCAACGTTACCAATTGTGTTTTTTATTGTGTTGTGGTGCCATTATCTCCCTGGGTGATCCCCACAGGCGTCAATAAAATCTAAAACTTAAATGACACAGTTAATCATGACACAATTAGCACGAGTCAAGAGATGAATCCCTACAAGTATGTAAATTAATCCACCAGCATCGTTTGAGTGTCCCCGCTGCTTTGCATCTGCTACGCCTGCAATCATTTCAGTCAGTCGGGGCTAATCGACGCACAGCGAGGTGCAGCGCTGCCTGCAAAGTAATATTTATTATGGGGAAAATCCAGGCAGGAAGTCATTGTTTTATAACCTGGTGTGTAAATGGCTGCAGGCGCTCGCTTTATGCTCACATCCTGCTGCTGTTTCAGTGATTAAGGAGGCAAATGAGAGGCTGGGGTGAAGCTGCAGTGTCACTACAAAAAAAAAAAACCCAGAAAAAAAACACCTGAGCTCTGTTTGCAGGGTTAATGCTCATATTTCTGTCTGCTAGTGGCACCGGCATGTGCAAATTCTAGAGCAAAGCGAACATTATAGACACACAAATCAATTTAAGACACATTAAAGGTGAAACCAGCGGTATTTTACTGGCTTTCATTCATTCACACGTTTCCAGATGCTGCTAATCAGTGCCATGCCAACACGCTCTCGGTTTCCTCAGGGGCTGATTTCAAACTATTACGGCTTCAGAAGAGACTATTTCAACATGGATGAGGCACTGACAGCTGACTTTTTAAACAAGTACAAGAATCTGTGGTGAACGTCTCCAGTTTTATGGCCGTCAAACTGGTGAATTTTAAAGGCCACAAATTTCAGGGTTCTTGTCAGCGGTCGATCGCCCGGTGCTGTGCAGGGCTGATACCGGGTTGATACCGGGCTGATACCGGGCTGACAATTTCACCGGTTTACTATCAGAACCATTCGCTATTACCACATTTAGCAAGTGCACATGGCTGTTAACACTAGAAAGCAGATAAGGGTGGATTTCAGATGTGATACGACAGAGAGCACAACAGTGCTGTATGTGCGTGTGCTCTGCTTCATACGCACATGCAGAAAGAACTAAGCCAGAAATATATGGAGGTCTGCTCTGAACATTTAGGCTGAGGACTCAGTGAAAAGGTAAGGACCCAAAGATTTGGCCCTCATAACTACAGGGACGTATCCTGGTCAAAATAACTCCAAGATTCCTCACAGTGTTCCTGGAGGCCAAGGTAATGCCATCCAGGTGAGACACCATGTTTCTAAGGTTTGTAGGGCCGAGTACAAGAACTTCAGTTTCATCTGAATTTAGAGTTGAATTGCGAGTGCTGTCGCACCTCCTCCCTGCCCCCACAAAACTCAGCCCAAACAGTTGATCAGGGTTACCCACATCCATCAAGGTAACGCTCGTTTAATACACTTTCATTTGCATGGTTCCCAGGTTAAAAGGGAGCTTGAAAGTCAGTATTTGGCATAACCCCCTTTATTCTTCAGCACAGCCTGAACTCTCTGAGGGAGCTTTCTGTCATTTCTTTAAGCAGTCGTCATGAAAGACATTCAAAGCTCTTCTTCAAGAGAGATAAAGATCTTATTTGCCATTTTTACTCTCACACAAGGTTGGGGTACACAGGAAAGAGAGAGAGAGAGAGCTCACAAGTATTGGAAATAGCAAGTGTAAGATATAAAAAAATATAAATATAAAATACAAAAGGTTACTTAAGTATAAAAAGGATGAAAGTTTCTTACCCAGTGTCCTAATAAATATACATGACAAAGTACCAGGTTAATGGAGACTGTGATCAGCAGTCATTGCACACTAACCAATGGGTGACGACGTAACAGCTACTTTAGTTTTAGAGCAGCAGCACGACTCCAGGCATGGGAGCATGAAAGGAGGAGCTGCAAAGCAGCTTGCAGATGCACATCAACTACAGAAAGCCAACAGTATGTGGACGGATATCAGCTGATGTGCTGGGACAGCGGCTAAGCTCGTTTTCATGCCCTGTGTGAACTAATTGCAGGTTTTTCACCCGACCAGAAACTTGAAAAACAAGAAGGATCTGCATTTAGGGTTAGAAGTCCGCATAAATGCAGATTCACCTGTCAGGTATATTTACTGCTGATTGGCTCTCAGAGCTCCACTTGCCTTCTTTTTTTCTTTTCTTTTTGTTTTTTTTTTTAATCAGATGCTTTTTATTCTAGTCCACTAACAGAGCCTCGTTTCAATGCCAGGTGAATGCAATTAAGTTAAGTGGGTAGAATACAAAACGAGCTGCTCTCCAAACTCCGTCACTCTGAGTCTGATATTTGCTGCTTTTTAAAAAAGCTCTTGTGAACTTCAGTGTGTCTGAGCTGCATCCTCAGATGAGATCAGGACTGTATCTGTAAACTGGCAGCATGTTCCCAGCAGGAATGACTCACACACAAAAATCCCGACAGTGTCAAAGTGAGGCGGTGACTGACTTTGACGAGGATGATAAAAGGCACCATTCAGACCTGGATTATGTGTGTAATTCAAAATGTTTTTAGTATATGGTGAGGAACCGATCCTTTATCTCCCCCGTTCTCTCTCGATTCACTGTCGCCTTCACAGTGCGGCGACCCCGCTCCATTCACCTTCTTCCTATTCATCACTGCTATTGTGGCTGCTGACGCGATGCAGCCTCTCGAGAACACTTGAAGCGCTCCCGAAAGACGAAGTCACCTCGTGTCAAGTAGAGCACCTATCAGAATGGTGTGTGTCTGTCCCCTCTCTGGCTTTAATCACAGTAATGCAGCTTATGGAGCCTTAATGGGATTCACTGCGTGGGTCTGCTGTCGCCCTGTGAATGACAATATGTCGGCTGTTTCCCAGCAAGACTCCTGACAGCCAGGTAGCAGGCGAGCTGCAGCCATGAATACAGAGCAGGCAGCTCAGCGACGCGCCGCTTTGATCTGCCGGACTGTAATCTTGCAGAGGGTAATGATGTCAAACCAAGCGACGAGCTACTGTACATCAACGTGAGTCGATCGAGCGGTAATAACCGAATTTCTTCCGGCTCAGTCTGAGCTCGTTAGCGGAGGGGTCGAGTGGGGATGATGAAGTTTCCTGGCCTCTCACAGCAGAGTCTCCAAAAACTTCTCCTGATTGTATTTAACCACAGAAGTGTACTCACAGGGGATATTCACCAGGCTGCAGGTTCTTTGACAAACCCGTCAGTGTTGTGATTGGACCGTAACTTACTTCAGCTGCAGATGATAACAGGCCCTTAAATAAGCTCATATTCTACCACAAAGCCTTGTTTTGAGCCGCTGCTTTTTAACGTTAATGCTGTCAATGCAGACAAACCTCACGTATGTCCACGACTTCATAAAGACCTCTGACGATGCAACCTGCTGCCGGATCAGAGGTCACGAAGGTCACGTTTCCATCATCACCGAGATGTGTTAAACGTCAGTGCGTACGCAGAACCCTCTGCTGCTCGACACGAACAAAAGAAGTAAGAAGAAGAAACGTTTCTTACCGTAGGCGGAGTCAGCTGCAGACTCCTGGTTCCGTGTCGTTGCCAACACGTCAGCTGCACAGACAACAATAAAATCCACATTAAAAATAGATTTACCTCATTTATTCTCATTTATTCTCCACTTTACTTCCTGTATCACTGAGTATGTTTGCATGCACGAGTGTCACAGTTCCTGTTGCTTTCAGAAACACTGACCTGTTCCTCGCAGTACGGTCACACACAGACAGGCTGCCATAGTAACATCCACCTTTAGCATTTTCCTAATCCATTCAACAGAACAATGACATTCATAGTCCATCCTCCATCCTTATCATCTGGATAAGAATGGAGTACCTCCTTCAGGCTGTGGATCAGTTGCTGTCCCACCTGGATGAGTTCTCACTGCAGCAGGAGACTGACAGACATGAACTGTTCATTTATTACTTCTAGGCTGGACTATTGTAATTCATTAATATCAGGCTTTCCTAAAAGCTCCCTGAAAAGCCTTCAGCTGATCCAAAATGCTGCAGCTAGAGTACTGACAGGGACTAGAAAGAGAGAGCAGATTTCTCCCATATTGGCTTCTCTTCATTGGCTCCCTGTTAAATCTAGAATAGAATTTAAAATTCTTCTCCTCACCTACAAGGTCTTGAATAATCAGGCCCCATCTTATCTCAAAGACCTCATAGTACCATATCACCCCAATAGAGCACTTCGCTCTCAGACTGCTGGCTTACTTGTGGTTCCTAGGATACTTAAGAGTAGAATGGGAGGCAGAGCCTTCAGCTTTCAGGCGCCTCTTCTGTGGAACCAGCTCCCAGCTTGGATTCAGGAGACAGACACCCTCTCTATTTTTAAGATTAGGCTTAAAACTTTCCTTTATGATCAAGCTTATAGTTAGGGCTGGATCAGGTGACCCTGAACCCTCCCTTAGTTATGCTGCTATAGACCTAGGCTGCTGGGGGGTTCCCATAATGCACTGAGTGTTTCTTCTTCATTCACCTTGTTTACTCGGTTTGTATCCCACTTTGCATTTAATCATTATTATTATTATTAATCTCTGTCTCTCTTGAAACATTCTATATTTGGACACTGGACAGATTATGACTTGGCCTACTTAGACTTCTGCCCTGAGACTCTGACCCAGAACGAACGAACAAACAAACGAGCGAGCGTTCATTGGTTCGTTTGTCAAAATCCATCCATCCATCCTGGACGGATGGATTTTGATGTCCGAAGAATGAGCACAGGCTGGGATCTGTATGAGCAGCAGCAGGTAATGGTATGATATTCAGATTAGAAAAAGTGCAGAAAAACAGAAAAATGTATTCCAGTGGGGATTTGACTCATCACCAGTTTGACAGCACGTACAGGAATCACACAACACTGTTGTGTTTGAGAACATGACAGCTGTCTGCACAGACAGCACGCAGTAATTATTTGTATTTATCATCCACAGAACCTGATTTTTCTGTGTTCTGGCAAGCCTTATATCACCAGTATGACCTGAATTGGGATAAGCCTGCAGGTAAGCAGGACACTCCGGTCCACGGAAACACACTCAGTGCTGTAGTTTTACACTGTTTACAGCCGTTATCATCCAGACCGCGGCTGTAAAATGCCAGCTTTATCTTACCGCGGCAGCTGTCCGGATGAAACGAGTGGTCGCCCTCGATATCCTGTTCAAACCCCGCCCTGCAGAGACAGAGAAAGAAGAGGGAGGAGAGAGAAGAATTTAAACAAACAGAAGAATAAAACATCGACTGATGAACAAAACCAGACGCGGCACTTCATCTCCTGCCGGCTGCTGTTGGTTACTGTTGCCTGGGAGTTTAATCAGAGACGAGCAGATGACGGGTTAGGACAACATTTAATCAGATTTTGTCACACGGTTCATCTGCAGCTCATCATTTAGTGTGAAGGCCAGACGAAACTCACACTGAGGACAAACACATTATTTTTTAGGTCGCCCAATTAAAGGGAAGAAGGTCGTCCAACCAGAAGACAGACGGTGACAAGAAGTGACCATGAAACACACACACACACACACACACACACACATTCAGCAGTGGTAAAGTGAGGTGGTGTGAATCTCACTGCAGCTCCAGTAAATGAAGTCATTTACTTTCCTCTCAGCGTCTCTGGCTCGGGGTTTTGTGTCCCTGCTGTTTACTGTCTCTAACTCTGTCACCGACGTCTCCGTCTGACCTTCAAATCAATTTTTAAAGAGGCAACAAATCAGAACCTCACAGCCACACGGGACCAAACGACTGCAGCGTAACGACCGCATTCGAGACGAGGAGCAGGAGAGCGATTCCGTCCTTGCCGCTCTCCCACCCAACACAACGGTTAAAAAGATAAAACACTCCAAACTGTGGCTTCATTTACATCGACGGCAGAGACAAGCAAGACTTCCTTCCAATCCAATCCAAACAACACCGCATCCATTTTTCCCTGCTGTCCATATTATGGACACATCTACTAATTCCATCAGTTTGAATGCTCCCATATGGCTTTCATTAGTTTCTTTGTTATTTCTGGATGCTGTTAGGCTGCCATCACTGAAAGTAATGTTCCCTCAGCCAAATGAACCCCTCATCCTGACCTTGGGCAATCAGAATGTGAACTTTTTGGTTCTATTAAATTGTTTTTCCAAGTTGCTGGAGCTGGAGTTTAAAAAAAAAAAAAAAAAAAAAACAGAAGTGCACAAAGAGATGACCCTGAAGGGGAGATCAGGCAAATTTAAATGAGGTATAGTTTGAGTTTTACAGTGAGGGTCATGAGACTTCATGATTGGCACCATGTCGAGTGTTTTTAGCAATCTATTTTATTCCTCAGGTAAAGGAAAAGGTGTCTAGAACTACATAAATGAAAAAGTTTCAGCTTAGTGGTAGTTTTCCTCGGTATTTTTGTCTTTTAATAAAGTGCTGACAGACGGACCAGCATCTTCATTCTCCAGGACAAAACACCCACAAGCAAACTGAAATCTGTCAACAGTTATTACTGAGCAGTTCTAGCAGAATTCTTATTTTCTCAGTGTCAGCCAGAGTTGCTCGTGAAACATTTTCCCTCCAAAGAGAAAAACAAAAGGAGAAACAACATTTGGCGAGGCTCCAATGAACCAGCTCAGAGTCGTAAAGCGTCAACGGGAAGACGGAGCTGGCACGAAGTTTCCGGAGGTGGCTGAATATTTTCCCAGAAAGACTTCAGAGAATGAAAAGGTGCTCGTTTTTCCACACCGCTGTGATCTGTGACAGAAGCATTCATCAGACTGATCACGCTGAGCCCACATCCGTATTTATCTGGCACAACGTGTTTCCAGCTCTTTTTATCACGTTCTGCCTGTACTGGCAAAAACATTTTCCACCTGACTGATCGAATGAAAACACATTTATACACAGAAAAATATGGCTTCTTGTTTTAGAAAGCTGAAAATGGCTCCCTGTTATTCTCCACCTGCTCACCTTTTAGTGACTGCTGTCTTTGCTGCGTCTTACTCCCGTCCTCATTCTCCAAGCATCTTTCCCTTATGTCTGATTTATGGATTACCAACCGTTTTCCATTAACTTACCTGCTCTTCCTTAATTTATTTTCCCTCCCTCACTTTCTGAAAATGCTTCCCCTTCCACCTGTCTGCACTAATATACCTCAGCCATAACTCACTTCTCTCACACTAGATTTCTCTTTACACCTCAGCAGATGCAGCGCTGTGATGCTGCGATCAAAGCGTTACGACTGCGCAGGCTGAGGCCAACACACCCGTTCATATACACACACACACTAAATGTAGTGTTAAAAGAACCAAATGCATGATGTGGAAAATATTTCTGATGTTTTGTGATGAATGCATCTACAAAAGTTATCCCAAAATAAATGAAAAGTATCTGCAGGAAATGTTTTATGTGTTTTTATCACTTTTGAAAATGGCCTATTTTGCATTTTGATTAATACTCAATTTTTAGAGCAATACATGACAGAAAAAATGCAAAAAGGTCACATTTATAAGTGAATTTTATTTAAAACACAAATAATTCGTGTTGGAGGTTATTGGAGGATTTGAATTAGTTTATTATTACAGGCTCTAAGTTTTTACAGGGATTTATTTTTGCAGCCGGCCCGCTTCCATACCAGAAGCATTTTTAGGGGGTTTTCAGCATATTTCTGCAGAGAGCACCTGAACCTCCGTTTCATATCTTTAGTCTGCCGTACACACAGAGCTTCCACCATGGAGGTCATTTTCAGGATGCTTCTTACAGTATCACATCTGTTATATCCATATAAAAATGCATTTTAATAAAGTCTGAATCTTCTGCTGTCCAGGTTGGTGACCACTCGCGGCCGTGTGTCAGATTGTTTCCTTTGACTTTAAAAAGACCTGCAGCATCAAACAGCATGCTGAATAAAATGAGTGATGTGCACATTCATGCACAGCCGCAGTAACTCAGGCGCGTTTTCACACCTACAGCTCGTTTACTTGGATCCAGATCAGTTGGTGAGTTTTTTAACGTGTAGCTTTTCCCAGCGGTTCGGTTTCTTTTCACCGAGAAAATTCAGAACTCCGAGCGACACACCTGTCACTGCAGGTGTGTCAGAGGCGGGACAAACAAAAGTAAATACAGGAAGGCAGCGCCGTGTTCTGGACTGGTGGACAGCTTGGAGAATTTACTCAGCAGCTGTATGCTCCAGTTCGCAGATCCCAGAATCCCAGAATGCAAAGCTGCGGGAAGGCGTTTAGCTCCAACTTGCAGTGCTCTGGAGTTCATTTGGAACCAGAGACCACCTCCTCCAAAGGGTCCCAGTGCAGTTGTTTTGGTTCACATCCAAGCACAATTACCAAATTCACAGCTGCACAATCTGACTGCACCACGGGGGGAAACAAATCAGGGACTACGGTGGAAACAGCAGCTCAGTCAGGGCCTGGCAGGAACAGAGCTCTGTGTTCTTCTACATCTGACCCATCAGACTCAGATTTCAGGGGTTCAAACCTGAACTGTCTATATATAATAAATCATAGCAACCTCTCCTCTGAAAGGGGCTGCTATAAACACATCACTCGATCCACTCCAGTGACCCACCAATCTGCAGGGCTCTCAGTACCCCCTGATCATCTGCAGAACTTTGCACTCCAACATTTTTGATTTGGCTCTCTTGTACTAAGTAGGAAGGACAGCGTGATTTACTGTCCATCCCTCCATCCATCCCTCCATCCGTTCTCTTCCACTTATCCTGTTCAGGGTCGCAGGGGGGCTGGAGCCCATCTCAGCTGTCATGGGGTGAGAGGCAGGGTACACCCTGTATAGGTCGCTTCACCGACTGTGCGGGCCTGAAACTCCCCAATGGTTTTAGACACGCAGACCCGAGGCTCTAAAATACCAACCAAACAGTTTCAGAGTGGCAGGCAAGCATCCAGTAAAATTAGGACAGTTGTGCTAACACGGTGGCACATTCCCACCATCTCAATCATTTAGTGTAAGATGGTCAAAAGACTCAAACACATTTCATACTATCCTCAGCTTTTTGTCGCGTGCACACAGGTCCCCGGTGATCAAACGTAGAGGGTGCTGGTCTTTCAAACATCTTTTCAAAGTCTTCTATTGCATGTGAAGTGTGAGGTGAACATTCCCAGTTGGGAACGTTCATCTGTCCACATAATTTCATGCGTATACAATGTGGATTTTCCCTTTACACTTTAGCAAACATCGTCTACCTCCGCTTCAGTTTTTCTCATATTCAGACTGTGTTTATATGCCAGTATAAATAAAAATCACTTATTCCAAAAAAAAGTTGGATGAATTATGCAAGGAGCTGCAGAACATTTAGAGCACATTCCTTAAATTGAATTTATTATGAAATCATTTTGCTTTCACTCTCCTCGTCACTCTATATTTACCTCTCTCCGCATCACATATTTTGCTAACTCTGCCACCCCCTCAGTCACTCAATATTTATCTCCCTTATCACTCACTCTCTCTCTCCATCCCATCTTTCCTGCGTCTCTCGAGCTGCATTTCCACCAGCGTGGGCTGAGCTGTAAGTGAGGAGAAAACGAGAGCGAACAGGAGGAGGTCGCTGCGACGGTGAGCCGCTATAAATCCCAACCGCTCTCAGGCACCTGAACGCCTCGCTCATGCAGAGGGGAGCGACTCGGAGGAGGGGATGGAAATAGACTCAATCAGTCAGCTAGAAAATGCAGCCAAGTTATGAGCTGCTGTCAATGCTGAATTGTATTTTCATGTTCTCTGCAGTGGAGGCGTTAACAGGTCTGAAAGGCTGTGAAATGTAAATGTGTATAAATGGCTGCAGGAGCTTTCAGTTAAATGAGGAACATTCACAGCTTCTGTGTTATACCGTGAAGCATTCATACTGAGGACATAAATACTGTTGGCTTTAATAAACATTTTGCTTCAGTGCAATTTCACGCTCGACTGCGCCGCCGTCGCCTTTTCATTTATACAGAGTCCTTCACGTGACCTCTCCCAGCTCGGGATGTTAATCACTCGAACACTGTGGATGTGATCACGCCGACCCTCGCAGTTGGCGTGTATTCCTCCACCGCCATCGCTGAAGTCCTTCATACTGCATGAGGTCCTCTGGACGTCACCCCACAGAGGTGCGTGTGGACCACACAGGTGGGCCTCCGACCTGCTCCCGGAGTCCGACACCGTCTCAGCTCCTGTCCTGCAAACCGGTTCCACCCTCCATCACAGCTGCACAGGGGGGAAGTTTCACAAGCAGCCTTTGTGTTACGAAGTTTGCATTTTAAAGGTCACTTTGACAGATGCTTCTGCAGCTGCGAGCTGTCTGCTCGGCTTCACCTCAGCCCACTGGAGTCCCTGAACTGGACCTCTGGACGTGTTCGTGCTGTTGGAGCATTTTGAATGCAATTAAAGTTATGTTATGGCCTAACAGCCCGTGCAAGAATAATAAAGCTCTGGTATTTTATCTCAGTGTTACTGAGCACTGATCTATTGCTGTCTGCTAACCAAGCTAGAATTACCTGAAACTTAGGGCTCCGCCCCCTCACTTCTGCTCCCAAAACTAAACAAGACAGCGACAGGTAAGATGCTGAAAATAAAGCTTCAGATTTCTTTTCTTTTCAGCAGGGAGCTCAAAGCTGCCTCTAAAGTGACTCTGCAGAAACATAACTTTACATTATTTTCATAACCGTCCTCACTAACAGCAGATTTAATTTGTATAAATGACTTTGAGCACTGATGAAGTTCACAGAGGAGTGAAGCGCCTCATTTCACGTTGTTTTCAGCAAACTCGGCTCTGGAGGCGCCAGACGGCCGTTACAGCAGCGAGATTCCTGCGCCAGTAACAGGTGTAAACTCAACCTCAGAGGGCCAATAAGACGGCAGCAGATGCTTAACTCCCACACAGGTGAGATTAGGTGGTGAAGTTATTAAAGTGACGGTGGTGAGAGGTTTGGGCTGCGTGAAGATGATGGAGGAATAATAGCTGTTATAATGAGGCCGGGAGAGGAACAGCCTGTTAATTTGAATGGGTGCACTTGTGTGGGTCTGAAATTGTGAGTCACATGTGGCTGAACAGAGAGAGGAAATTTTCTACTCTAGAAACTAATGAAAACAACGGTGTTCAAACGCACCAAAGCCGTCATAGATGCGAACCTGCTGCCGGTAATTTGAGTCACTCTTTGTGCTCGAGCATTTTTCACTGTTACTGTGCAGCACTTGGGAACCAGATGCATTTTCAGTATTTCTGTAAACAAACATATGAACAGCCTGCAATTCTGTTTGGAGCGCAAACTGCAAAAACGGTAAAACGGTGGCAGTGGGAGAAGGAGAAATCCGCAGAGACCTCAGCGAAACCGGACTCCATATATCAGAGAGGTCCGGGAATCCCGTACTGGCATTTTTGAATGGCAGTAATTCGGATGCTGTGTGTGTGCTTTTTTCTTTTCCCTTCCTTAAACGTTTGTATTTACATCTGTTTATAGCTTATAGATATGTTTTAATGCTGTATCAAGGTTGCTTTGGCTGCTGGGGAAAAAGCACCAAATGACTGTAACCCTAACCAACAGGGTTCATGTGAATGACACTGCTGCCTGTCAGAAGAAAACTAACCTAACAGACTCACGGTGAAGCTACTGAAGTGTGATCAGTGAATGATGCTCAGGTTTGCTTGGTGGCACTTATTAAATTTCTAATTTCACACAGGCTGGAGTCTTTGGCTTTTGTTAATGACCAATCAAACTGCAGACCTGAACACGGGGCCCTAAACTGTGTCCTCAGACACCCACGAATGATCCACCACACTGCAGCCCAAACCACCAGTTCATCTACAAAATAAACTATTTGGACATCCTCAGAAAATATGAATATTTGCAAGTTTTCTACACTCGTATGTTTACCTAAAAGGTGCTTTAGTGTACCTTCAGGGCTACAGCAACTTACTTGTACCCTTATGGTTTGTACCAGTCTTGAACCTCTGGGAAAAAAAATATAGGTCTTAATGTAAAGCATAAAAAATAAAGATTAAAAAAAAAAAAAGGCACTGGGGAAAAAGCAAAGCTCAGGAACATTTGAAGCCAAAACCTTCTCAGTGTGAGGCCATCGATGCCACCTTCATAAGAGATGCAGACTGAAACTGGCTGAGTTATTGAAAGAGTAAAACCTTAAAATCTAAATGAAAAACAAATATTTGACATAACGTCTTTTTCTGGATTTGTCTGAACACCGACTGTCTCTGGAAATAACATCTACAGCATTTGCTGTTTGGCTGCTGTAGTTTTCTGACATTTTACAAACTAAATAATCAGCTCTTTATTAAAGTAAGTTTATCTCAGGAGAGGGCAACAGGAGGCTTTAAACAAACTGATGAATCACAGAGACCACACCTTTGTGTCGGTTATGCAGACGATGATCGGCGAGTGCGCGATCCATCGATTCTCTGTGGCCCGTCACTGATGATCGTAGCTGTAGACATCAGGAGGTCCCTGCTGGCCCACAGGGTCTCAACTGCTCATTACCTTCTTTAAGAGGAACATTTAAATATTTGAGCTCAGGTCGGATTTTAAACCACATGGAGTCAAATCGCTCTCTACCTGCCTCCACCTCCTCCTGCTCTCATTTTTTAATATTCTGCAGCTGCTTCTCCATTTTCTCTCTTCAGCCGAGTTATGTAAGCTGCTAAACTTCCTCTTCCTCTCCATCTCTTAGCATTTTTCCTTCACCCGCCATCTCTTCATCCCTTTCCCAGAGGGAACATTTTACTTTTCAGCAGAAGATTGAGAAGCTGAAAACTCACTTCAGCTCCAGCACAAAGCCCTGCATATAACACCTCTGTCAGCAGGAACTGCAGTTAGGCTTTGATTGGGTGAACTGAGGTCAGGCTGTTTCTGCACGTGCTCGAATTTCAGACCAGCGAAACCCTCAAACATCTGCTTCGGTTTTACATGAGTTTAAAAAAAGGACCAGATCAAACTGTTTGTTTTTAATGACCAACACAATTCAAACCTGCACCAGTTCTGTTTCTGAATAAATTAGTACAAAATTAGCAGAGAAAATGACTGCAAAGACAAAATAATTAGACAGAAACACTCGACAAAGACCTCTAAATGACCACAGTGAGCCTCAAAGAGACTCAGCACAGAGAGCTAACAGTTGGAAAGCTTGCAGTCCCACTGAGGTCAGAGCCCCTAAATATCTGAAGCCAACGTGACAAAACTACTGCGCTGCTGCTGTCTCTGCAACATAACCGAGCCTGGAAGTCAAAGAAGCTTCTTACAGAGGGGAAAGTCAACGTATGTCTAATGTGGCAAAAGGGTTCCTCAATCCTACCTAAGGACTGTAGCAACCAGGAGCCTCAGTGTGAGCAGGATGGGACTCAAACGCTTTTTTTTCTGCTTGGACGAACATGTGATTTCGATCCGCCTGCTTCACAAGGAAAACTCGCAGACTTTTCTTGATCAGCATGTGATGAGCTCAGAGCAAAAAAGTGATGTTTCTATGAATACAAAGGAATACGAGCAGTTCAGCTGAGGTTCTGAAGACCTTCTCGTGGGACCTTCACTGTGTCCGTGCTGCAGAAACAGCTGGACTGGACTGAGTCTGAGGCTTCGACTTTAACAGAAGCAGATCAGATGCAGGAGCAGCGACTGTTAGGATTCACACGCTCTGATGTGATCTTCACTGACAGTAATGGAAGATAATCACCAAACTTGGTCCAACTTTCCTCCACTGCTGCAGAGCACACAGGACAAGCACAGAGTCCTCCTCCTCAGCCATAAAACATTAGGATGTTGAAGTCAGGCAACAGTGTCATCTTCTGGGGGGCCGTGTGGCAGCTTTCAGCTGGGAAGAAGTCATTTTCTCTCTTGCTGAAAATCTCCTCAGGCAGGCTTTTCACGTCATCGTTTTGCTGCCTCTTCTCTCTCATCTCTGCTCGATTGCTCTGATAATGTTAGAAATCCTGCATCTCTGTCTTTGGAACAGGTCTCTCTTTCTTCCTCACACGATCGCTCCGTGATCTCTGCCATCATCTGCTTCAGCAGCTCCGACTCTGCTCCGAGGAGGATTCCAGTGTCCATCTTCTCGGAACTGCGTTTCACGTCTGTTCATCAAAGTCAGATAGGTGTAAGTTTTTCCATGTAAATAATGTTTTAATGGTACTGCTTATCGGTCCGGTACTCTTACTGATACTTTTTGGAAGAAAAACGAATCAAATTAAGAACAGAATTAAAGTACCAGATAATACCTGATTTTCTTGGTTTGTTGATACTGCAGTAAGTCCCGGGGCCTGTTTAACACCAGTAATTTGATTTTTCACTTACTATAAAACTCATATCAGTAAACTACATCCCTCCAAAAATAACCCTGCAGATACATACAGATGTTATTTTCCATCCACCCTCCTCTCTGGATCCGGGTTCCAGGGGGGGCAGCAGTCTAAGCAGAGATGCCCAGACCTCTGGCCACCTCCTCCAGCTCATCAGGGGGACACCGAAGCCAGCCGAGGGACATGATTTCTCCAGGGTCTCGTCCTGGTAAGACATGTCCAAAACACCTCACCAAGGCTCTGGTTGATGTGGACGAGTAGTGGCTGTACCCCACCCACAGGTGAATCAGCACTTTATCATAGTGGAGGTTTTTTGCATGCCCATGTTGTGCCAGGAGCTCAGGTCAGAGTGCTACAGTAGGGTCTCCAAAGGTGAACTTGGGAAACTAATCAAGCATACAGCATTTACAGCATTTTAAATTTGTTGTATTTGTTTTCTTGACTAATTCCATCACTGCCAGTGCAGTGAAACCAAAATCTCTACATCTGTCATATTCCCCAATAATTTTCTGATAATTCTGAAAACTTTAAGGCTCTCTGCGTCCACGCGCAGAGAGATGACTCTGATTTGTAACCTCTCACAGCAGTTGTGCACTGTTGGAATCTCGACCATCGAGCCACCTCAGAAATATCGGGAAGACCTTTTGGCCACTGCGGTTTGTACTTATTACAAGACTGTGGCTTCACCACAGAATCAATGCTGCGGTCGCATTCATCCACTGATAAATCTCAGAACATGAACTCCCCCCGGTCTCGCTGACGTTAAAATAAGAGACAAGTACAAATGCTCAGACAAAAGCCATAAAAGGCAGTAAATCTGCTCACATTTAAAGGCGGCGAATGCACCAAAGTGCTGAGTCAAAGCCACTTTATCAAAGCTAAAAACGCCAGAGAACGAATTGAACTCTAAATCTCTTCAACACTTATTGAGACAGAGAACTAGGATCCAACCTGCTTGCCTTTATCTGTCGGACTCTGTACGTCTCTCTGACACGGATATCTCCCTCTTTGTTTGGAATTCTCCGTCTCTCATCTTCTTCCTTTCCAGCTCTTGCATCACAGCTTCGCCTCCCTCTCCGTTTCCTTCCTCGCCTCCTTTTCATCTCCACCAGCTCAACCTGTCCATTTTAATCTCTCCCCTCTGCACCGCTGTTTGTATTAAAAACGCCAGTTGTGTGTCTTGTGTGCTGCTGCTGGTAGATATTATTGTTTCCTGTTCATGTGTGGAGGTGTGCGACTTGGATGTCATCTGTCCAAACTTTTCCTGCAGCGCTGCAGCTGAAGTGAAATGACCTCAAAAGTAAACGAAGTGGACGGGAACAAAACTGTCCGCGTGCTCCTCCATCAACGCCGTCATCTGAGGACGACTCCATCAGACTTCCTGAGAACTTTATCTCCTGCGGCGGTCTTTCAAAAGCATCTCTCAGAAAAGTTTGCCACTAACCGCTCATCACTGTTATGCAGTGAACCAGGAAATGCTCAGCCTTATACAGTTTTCCTCAGCTTTAGGTTTAATAAACCAATAAAGGAACTCTTAATCCTTCAGAGGCCAGCGGCACAGCTGCTGAATCTGATCACGGATCACAGAAAATGGTGACACCCAGCCCATTTTTTCCTGCAGCGTCTGCAACAACCAACCACCAACACGACCTCCGGTGTGACAGCTGGGGATGGTGTAGCCTGGAGAGAGTACGGTTACACAATAGCGAAAAACGTACCACCGCAGTGGCACTCGAGGAAGCAAGGAGTCGCTTTTTAAAAGAAACCTGCAGCTCAACAGCAGAAATCAATCTGTACAGGAAGTCCAAACTGCGTCCAAACAGCGACGTCCGGGGCTCAACGTGAAGCCGAAGCCCGATATTGGCCCGATATAAGACCAATAAGAAAATTTGGTGATATGGCCAATTTTTTCACACAGAAAACTACATTTCACAGTTGTGTCTGTTACACCTTTGCACAAATACATGCAGAAGGGACCTCAGCCTTCAGCGTGTCATTACACGCCACACTATCAGCTGAATGCTAAAAATAAACCTGGAGCTGAAAGGAGTCTGCTGGAGGAAACGTGGAGGCCAGTGCACAAATTACCTGCCAGTGTTTTGGTCCCAAGGTGAGGAGCTTCCTGACTCTCTTATGAAGTATGGTTTGGAGCTCCTGAAAGTTGCCTTAAGAAGAGCAGCTAGAAGAGGTCCCTGAAGGCTGCAGACGCACGTGCTTAAACAAATGTTCTTCTTGTTAAGGCAAAGAAATGTGTGATAGGCTCAAGCTCACTATTAGAGAGCAGACAGAGGCTCAAATTAGTGTATGAAAGGGAAAAATTAGCATTGAAAGGGGGAAAAAGAACATGTTTCCCACTAATCCCTAATATTTTCTGACTCCATTAAACAAAAAGTGCAAAATGAACCGTGTTAGGAAAGACTGGAGACTTTTGGGGACAAACGTCCTTCCTGTAACTGAGTCACTGTAGCTGTGCCGCTGTGATGTGTTCACATGTTTCCTGCCATGAGTTCGTCAGTCTGCTGCTCCTGAAAGACTTTTACGGGAACTGGTGTGCTGAGGGTCATAAAGGTGATGTGAGATCATCATGGACTGGCATCATTAATTACGGTAAATCTTCCCCTATGAGGCCTCTCATTCACACAGTTTGCAGATATTTTCAGTGTTTCTGCAGGAAATATTTGAAATAATCCACATCTGCAAATCTGATGGCTGTTCAGATTTAGGCTGAAAAACAGCCCGACTACAACTGCTTCACTGTAATCTGTTATTGAACAGCATTCATCTTTACTTTGGGGGTAAAATGATACACCATTCACTAAACGTGCGTTTAGCTCCAGAAGCTTTGTTTGCTTTTATTGAATCAAAGATCGCTGCTTGTTTCCGCAGTAACAGACGAGGATGTTTACATAAAAGAAACTTTAAAAACGATAAGCCAGAACACGCGGAGGACGTCACTAACATCTGAGCAGCCCTCGTACAGTTTCACCTCACAGCAGCCTGGCCCTCTCACTCTGAGGCCCGATGCTATTTCCTGCGCAGAGAAACAGCCATTAGCAGGACTCCCTGATGTGGCTGCTCACCCGCCTGAGCTCACAGCTGATGGTATTTACAGACGAGGAGGCTGCAGACGCTCGTTGGCCCTCCGAGGACTGAAACAACCCTCCCCTGAGAGGTGCGTATGAAAATAATATCGCTTCGATTTGCAGGACGGGCGGACGAACCGACGCTTTGTCCGCAGATCGATTGTCATGAAGTGGTGTGGAGTGGGCGCGAGTTACCTGACGCTTTGGGGTTATTGATTGGGAGATGGCGCAGGGAACACATTTGATTTCACGAGTCACGGACTGCTGCGTTTGTGTGTTGGTATGTGTGCTTGCACGCCTCGGCGTATTGATGGATCCGAGCACAGAAACACGGGACTTCATCTTCAGGCTCTGCTCTCGTGTCCTGAATTTCAAACTAAAAGCTGTCAGGAGTTTAAAGAAGCACTTAAAGGAGGTCTCTGCAGGCTTCATTCTGTTTACTTTAGCCATAAACACCTACACTTACATACTAAATTAGGGAAGTAACAATGCTGGTGGTACTCTGGGAATTATTCACTCTGGGCCTGAAACGCACACATGGAGGAACAGAAAGTGCAGCGCAGATCATGTCAACACAAATGTGACAAAAAATGCAGCTTTTCTGCAAATTGGAAACACATCAGTGATGGACAACAGCACAAAAATGTTGACAGAGGGCACTGACCTCCATCCTGTAACATGCTGACCCCTTAGCTTAGAACTCTGCAGATATATATATATATATATATATATATATATATATATATATATATATATATATACACAAAAAACCTATATATACCTATAAAAATAACGGCACTTCACATAAAATCAATCCAACGTGTACATATTCCCACCTGCCTCCCTCAGAATCAGATGATGTTTCTTGTATCATAACTTTAGAGTATTAATGAAGCCATCCAAAGGTTTACCTTCATACTCAGTTACAGCAGGCTGGGTTGAACTTTGACACTTTTTAATTTGCCTTTCATCAGCATTTTTGTGTCCTCATAACCTCATAAGGTGGGGAGATGTCCACTGTACACCCACTCCAAGTGTCCCTAAAGGCACACACAGTGTTTTCTGTAACTGACTTCAGTATGATGGGACGTACACTCTTATAGGATCTCCAACACTGCTGGCTGCAGTGCAGCCCAAACCATGACAGAGCCTCCACCCTTTTTCACAGATGGCTGCAGACACTCACTGTAGGACCTCTCCTGACCTCCTCCCTACATACTGACGATGATTTGAACCAAAACCTTCAAATATGGATCCATCGCTCCATCAGACCTGCTGCTACTGATTTACAGCCTAGTTCTTGTGTGATGTGGCAGACCTCAGCCTGTCCTCTCTGTTTCCCTTCCTTGAGAACGGCTTCCTGACAGCCGCCCTTCTGATGAGGCTTCAGTGAACAGTAGATGGATCAGCTGAAGCTCCAGATGCATCTCTCAGGTCCTCTTAAGAACGTGACTTTCAGATCTTGTTCAGCTGCTGTAGTTTTTTAAAGTCTCACACTTCTCCTTCTGTCCTCCACGTCTCCAGTTTCCTCACACTTTTTAGGGACACTGCACACCATGCTGAGATAGGCCAAGTTAATAGCTCTTTGGGAATCACCTCGCTGGTGCAAAAATTTTATTTTATGCTGTCAGACTGTTATCATTGGCATTTTTTACATTGGAACAGATGATGTGTTTTTGTGGCAGGCTGCTGGTAACAAAGAGCCTAAAGATAGTTTAAAGCTGGTTCTTTGCTCAGTTGTCTGTTATGTGCAGACACGACACTGGTTCATCCCCCGGGTTTGGAGTCTTTTTATGCTGGAGTTCAGAGGCTTAACAAACAAAAAGACTTCTGTGAAAATGTCAGGTACAAGGACTGGACAGAGTGAGAGAAAAAGCAGCCAATGTCCAAAGAAGAACTTTGAAAGACCTTCAAGAAGCTGGAGAACTCAGGAGCACTTTAAAAATGACAAGAATGAGAACGTCTGGCTGCTTGGAAGCAAAACGTAAAGAAATGAGGGGTGGCTCAGGACTTTTGCACAGTACTGTGTCACATCAAACAAACAACTTCGGGTCCAGAAGTTTTTCTAAAGGTGAAAGGTGTGGCTCAGAGAGGGCCTCACGTGTTGGTCCTCTGATGGTTGCGTGATGAGCCTGTGGGCTGTTCAGCACTTCAGTCAGCCGTGGAGCTTTATTTGCATCTTTTATCTGATGCTGTTGAAACAAAGGAAACAGCAGCCTCATCACTTCTCTTCAAGAACAAAGCCTGGAAATTCAGAGAGCGAGCGGCTTTCAGTCCACAGCAGCAGCTCTTTCAGCTCCTCTTTCCTAACTCGAGTGTGTCTCTGCGCTCCAAGACTTCCATCAAACGTGAACCAATCAATGTCAAACACAAATATTCCAGCAGGCATACATAATCCCTCTATTGATCTGCACTCTCACCAAATGTGCTCTCCTCCTCAGCTGGCAGCTCTTTGTATTCGCCCGTCTCCTCCTGATGGCTCTATTCGTATCGATCGATGGGAAGCCTGGCGGGGGGGCGGGGGGGTCGTGTGTCTTTTCCGAGAGCTTTGTTTTTTGGACGAGTCGTGTGGTCGGTTGAAGTCAAAGCTGGTTAACGGGGAGACTGCATTTTATTTATGCTGTTGCAGAAACAGAAGCCGCTCTCGCCTTCAGCTTCACATCATCGATTTCTTCTGCTTCTCCCTCAACATTTTCCACAAATGATTCAAACCGCCATTTTTAGAAGGTTGCCGAGGTCACGCGGTGCCACGGTGACTAAAATGGGTGCAGCACTGTTGGTGCTCCATTTCCGATGCATCAGATTTGGTAGATACAGCTGAGAGTTTTTAGAAAGGGTGCAATAACATCAGGCTAAGGCTCTCAGATAAGAGGTGAAACATCTTCACAGACCTAAAAAAAGAAGTGTGTGTTTTATGGCTCTGTGATTCACTCTGTGATTTACAGTAAAATGCTTTTCAGGTCTCTCTTTGGGCAGGTATAAATGTCAAGAAACAGCCCACAGCCTGAAAGGTTCACCTCTCACCCTTCACCAGATAAACATTCAGGGCTAAACAGGGTTTGTTTGTGGGCTAAACATGCACAGTTCTTCTTTCATAAGAGTTTCCATTGAGGTACGTCAAACAGGCAATAATAAGAAAAGGGGTAGCTAACATAACCACACCTCTGACCCGAGGTGGGGTTGCTGGTGGGCTGGCAGATGATAAGAGTGAAGCTGAAACTCAATGAATAAAACACAGAGCTGAAGATGACCCTGAAGCTGTCGGTAAAGCTGACTCTTGTCCTTGAGCTGCTGTTATTCTGTCCCGAGTCTTGGCGCGGGGACGTCGGCCAACGCTCGGCACCGCCTGCTGCAGTCTCAAACACCCGTCTGTGCTTCAGCGTCTCCTGAGAGCGCCCCGTCCCCAGACGATCATCAGCGTGGTTACGGCTCAGCAGTCGTCCTTCTGCTGCACAGCTCCTGTGTCTGCCACGCTCCAGTTTAAGAGGCAGATTTAAAGTCTTTGGTCAAAATGTTGTTCAAACTCACCAAATGTTGTTTTTCATTTTACTGAAGATTGCACTCTGTAGATTTAATAACACCTCTCAGTCAAACCATCCCCCAAATAGTGAAAAAAGCCCAGAAACAAACAAATTGATTTATAGACTAAACTATTAATCCAAAAAATAACCAATTAATGAAAACACACAGAAGACATTCAGCCAATCACGAAGCATGAAGCTGAGTGCACACAGAAGCCACAGTCACAGAGAGAGCAGCCCAAAAATCATCCTTCTGCAGACCAGAGCCCACTTAGACTGTCTGTGGTGGGCAGGAGGATCTCACTCACTTTTTATTCAAATGTTTCATCGTCCAACACACTTTTTTCTCATTTTCTAATGATTCTGATAATAATCCTCAGATGAATCATATCACCCCTGTTTGAAGTCTTTGTCACTGTTCAAACTCTTTAAAAGTAAAACCCAAAAGTGAATAAAATGGCCATAAATTGTATACAAGATGGACAAAAACACTGTATCATATTCTGCTGCTGGTATTTTGGTGTTTAGGAGCCAGAAGCAACCATTTTCCAACAGGAGGCTGGAGTTATCAGCTAACTCTCATCCACAGGCCATATGGGAGCATCACTCACACAGATACCTGCTAATCAGGACCAGCCATCAAACTCCCAGGATCTCACTCAACAAACTGGAGCTCCGCCTTCTTGGACGGCCTTTTAGTCCAATGAAGCCACAGCAGCCATATTATTGGTCAGATAATTGCATTAAAAAGGCTCCAACAGCGCAAACACGGTCCAGAGGTCCAGTTCAGGGACTCCAGTTAGCTGAGGGGAAGCCTAGCAGACAGCTAGCAGCTACAGCCGCCTGTGTCGCCATCCACCTGTCAGTTAAAAAAGCCACACCTCTAATAATGTAAACTTTATTTAAACAACATCTGCCCCCCTACAGCTGTAATGAAGGGGCAAATTATCCACAGAGACCAAAACAGTTTGTGTATCAGGCTGTAAACATGTTAATTTCTGCTGGAAAGTTTTAAGATGGGAGTCTATGGGGACTGACTCACTGCTGGCACCCCTGCTGGACATTAGGAACTGCACTTCAACGCTGGCTTGACTTTTTTAAGTGTCACTTGTCCAAAGATGAACTGATTTCCTGTTTCACCTTTGGAAGGAGGTGAAACAGGAAGTCTGCAGCAGGAGCATCTCCTTGATGCCAGAAACCAGAAGCTCTGCTGAAACCACACAAGTAAGAATGTGAAGGCATCTTTGGAGAAGGAGTTTCAGAAAAGTGTACCTAACAAGCAGCTGCTGAGGGCACAGGAAGCAGATATTGTGGGAAAACAGCTGAAAGCTCAAATGAGAGCCGGCTGCCTGAAGGCACCGGACGTTTATGGCCCTCAGAGAACAAACGGCTCGACTCTGTGTCCGCTTCCACAAACTCTTACGAGGAGAGATTTATATGAACAAAGTGCATGCGGCACATTCCTGCTGACATCCATTTTAACATTTGTTCCCATTATGTTTCCCCACCCATCCTTTTCTTTGGCTGAGTGCGAAAGGCTCCGTGGATTTACATCCGTGATGTACGAGCCGTCAGCGAGCACGGTGGATATACGGGCCGAGCCGTCAGAGCTTTATTAGCTGTCGGATTGATGGCGGCTGAGAAGAAGGAGATGGAGGAAAGAAAAGGAAAAGGGGGAGTGGCGCAGAGAAACAGAAAGAGGAAATGACACGTACTTGAAACCCGGCGCCACGTTGGCGCAGCTCCCGGTCCGAAGCCAGATGCAGTATGGGTCACGAGAGGCCAGGCAGGCTCTGCAGAGAGAGGGGCAAAGGAAGAGGGGCATTTAATGTTTGGTGTGAAGTACTCTTCCTCACAATCAGCTGTTCAAGTAACTCACTCATCGTCCCCACACTGACGTCGATCGCCCTGTAGATGTTAGAAATGAGAAACTGTGATGCAGCGTGATGACCAAAGTGAAAAGTGGAATGAAGAGACTTTCTGCTGTCGTTGTTTCCAGAATAATCAAAGGCTCGTCCAGCCCTCAACCATCTACTCACTGAGAGCTGGACGCCTCTGGACTTTGGGCCTAAATGTTGCTCCTGATAAGAAATATGGATTTGAGCGCGTCTAATCTGGACATCACAGCATTTACATTGAGACATGCATCTAATGAACTCGGAGGATGTGAGCCTGAAGCTGGTACACATCTTAATCCAACTCTTAATTCTGCCTTATTTCCTGTCCAGGTAGCCAGCAGGCTTGATTTGGAAAGAGAGCTGCAGCTTAAGAGATTATTCAAAAACCTTTTTTTATTATTCAGCAGACTGAATAAACTTTCATGCACACCGGTTAAATGAGTTTTTAAGGATTCTGAAAATACCTTCAGAGAAGCAGAAGCAACTTTTAAATGTCCTCCAGGGTATTTCAAACATCTCTGATTAATTATCCTTTAAACAAACCCTCTGTAAGCAGAAGGTATGCTCACACACAGACTGCTTCAGACGCGCATTCACAGAGAATTAAATGGAAAATATTTAGTCTCATTTAATGTCTCCATTTCTTTTAGATAAATAAGAGATTGTCCTGCACCGTCATCAGTACGGATGGAAACAGGTGATATGAACAAATCTAATAAAGTTTCAAAAGAAAGAAAGAAAGAAAGAAAGAAAGAAAGAAAGCAGGGATGTGAGGACTCAGTGACATTAAGCACTTCCAAGAAAACTTGAATACCAAGAACATGTCGGCCAAAATGTCCTTAGAACACACAATGAAACACATGATGACTCACACATACACGACTGACATCTCTCTGTTTAAACACACACACACACACACACCTGTTGCATGAGCTCAGGTAGCGTCTGCAGGTGGAATAAAGCCTTCACCATCATTACCAGTTCAGTTTTATTCATGCTGCCAGCCATGCCCTCACACACAGTTCACACTCCAGCCAGCCAAAACAGCTGCGTGTGTGTACATGTGTGTGTGTGTGTGTGTGTGTGTGTGTGTGGTTAAGGTAATCAGTGTTCGGTGTAATCCAAGTGTGTGCTTGCATATCTATTTCTGTGAGGACCACTCTGGTTCTAACTGTGGAACTGTCCTTCAAGAATCAGGTCTAGGTCAGGCTTAGGCATTTCACTGTGATGCTGAGGCTAAGCAGGCTTGGACTGCATCAACCAGGACAAAGGAAGAAGAAGAGTGGAAGGAAGGCTAGAAAGTGGGGAAAGGGAGGAAGACAGCACTGAGGGAAGAACTGACTTCTTCTTCACCAATCAGCGGACACAAGTCGACTCTGAAGTCTGTCCCGTTAGAACGCGGTGGGCTTCATGTTCACATCGTTTTGGACGCGTACGTTTCCTATTGGTAGAGCATCGCTGCTGGGATATTCTACTCTCCCATGAGTGGGAGCTTCCTGTTGGTGGAACACAGATAGAACAGATCTGGTGTCTTCATGAAATCTGTTTAACTACATGACGAAGGCTTGTGTGGAGAAATGTGTTGGAGTTCTTTAGGTGAGACTAAAATGCTATTTAAAAAGAGGGAACCTTGGATTTCTGTGATGTTTTTTCCTGTATGAATCCTTTCCAATGAATGCCTGAATCCCAGAAGGGCTCCTTCTCAAAATCTGGTCGAGTCTTTTTCCAGTTTGGATTTTAAGCCACTAAATTCAAGTCCTTGATCCTCGAGTCAAAGTCACCACTAAGTCAGGCCTCACATGTTTCAGAGAAAGGTTTTTCTGAATAAAGTACAAGTCAATTCTTCAGGCTCTAAACCAGGTTTACATCAAGGTCAGGTGGAAGAACAGTGGAAGGAGGAGGACAGTCGAACATCTTTGTTAGTGTCTTTGCATGATGGAGACAGCTGGTGGAAGCCTCTGTACGCTGCAGCTGTGTTAACACATCACATGGGTTGGCATTCATTCATCCTACTCAGTAATTAAAATGAGCCTGCGTGTGTGTGTGTGTGTGCGAACACATACACAGTGATGAATGTGCTCTAATTTAGGCAGCGAGCTCCATTCTCTTCAGCCTAATGTCGTCTATAAATAAGCTACTTTTTGTTCATATTTAACTATTTAGACTAGGCACCCCCCGTTTTCCTGTGTACACACTACAATATTAATCATGTTGCCAAATTAAGCCTCATATCTCCCAATTCTAATTTCTGGATGTTTTCCAGAGTTAACAGAATGAGTCAAATTCAGAGAAGTCAGCTGTAATCCTGCTGAAAACGGCTGCCAAAGGAGAGCTGAGGGAAGACATAAAAAGGTGCAGTTTAAACCTTGTGCAGCCGTGTTTTTAACTACGGTTTGTGTACAAAAACATTTTTGTACACACAATATTTTTTACATATTTTAATAATATCAACAATCAATAAAAACAGATATGTGTTGATTACTCTGGAGTCTCCTCAAACACTCTGGCCGGCGTTTATCCAGTGAGTGCAGCTGTGATCACTGTTTACCTCATGAGGCGGCCGTGGAGCGTCCACAACTACGGACTCTGGAGGAGGCTGTAAAACTTTGTGAAAGGAGCCGATTTGAGTCGATGAGCGAGTGAAGCTCCCTTCTGTCCGATGACAGAGATACTGAAGTGACTTGTTGAAAATTTCCAGGACTTCTCCGTCGGTAACCGCTGCTGTTTCTGCCGCTGTTAGCTACTGTTAGCTAGCATTACTCAGACTTTCTGACTAACATTGTCAATGACTCGCACACTCATACGATGTGAGAATGTAATCAAACTGTTTATCAGGGGAAAGTGTGATTTTTAGGACATCCAGCCTAACAATAGCTGCTGTAATGTTAGCTCATAACCAGCTGCTGTTGATGAGCCGGCTCCTCTCAGCTGTCCAGAGACCAGAAGGTTGCAGGTCTGATTTGCTGAAAATCAGTAATTGTGACAATATGGGGAATAAACAAGCATCTTTATGCACGTTTCCATGTGTTAGAATTCTTCAGTTCAGGAGATGATGCTTGAGATGAGGAGGAGGAGGAGGAGGAGGAGATGAGGGAGGAGATGAGGGAGGAGAGAAAGCAGTGGTGGTCGAGGAGGAGAAAGAGATGAAGAAACGTACAAATCTTAACTGGTCGTACATAGTTTAAAAGAATTACTTGTGATCTTTAAATGAAAACTAAACTTATACCTGACACATTAGAGCAGTTTTTTAGCTGTGTTCAGGTGTTTAGGGTGTTTATCAGATTTGCCCTTCCCTCTGGAACCTTCTGATACACTGGAAAGGTTTAAGGTTTTTTTCCATCACTGGTTTCTTACTTTTTACAGGCTCCGTGTTGGGTGCAGCGGCTGAGCGGCACTCTGATGACACAGCTGCTGAAGGCCACAAACAGGGCATGATGGTCTTTATCCAGCTCCAGGCCCAGAACCCTCCGGTCCTCCTGACCCTGAACGTTACACCTGGACACACAAACACAGTCAGTTAAAATAACTAGGAGCACAAATGTTTCAGTAGCTAATCAATTATTAGACACTGCTATTACTTGGATGGGTTGTAAACATCGATGTCCTCCAGCAGTTTGGATCCAAAGCTGTCATTTGGATGCGTGCTGGCCAAAACCTTCAGGACTCGTCCGTCGTCTGAGCCCAGGAACATCACCGTTCGGTCCTTATAAGGCCCGGCAGAAACATCCACCACAATCTGGGTCAGCTTGGACCTACAAGGAAGAAAGAGAAGATGAAAAGCTTTTCTTTGCAGAGGGATGTCAGATGCACGTGTAAGTATTTCTTTACTTTGATGAGCTAATGGCTCCAGTTATTCCCAACGCTCTAAGGGAAAGTGTGAGTAGAAGGAGTTCCTTTTTCCTAGTATGATGTTTCACTTTGTTTCACTTTGTTTTACTTCTCATTATTTAAATGCCTGGAAATTCTTCTAAGACCAACTTTACAATGTTGGACAAACTGTATCCAGAAAAATGTAACATGTGACATTTTAATAGTGCCTTCACGTGTGGTTTGATGTCACAATGTATGAATTAGTCTGTTCTGTGAGGATCTAAGAAAGATCGTCAAAGTTCTCTGATCATGCGGGAACTAGAATCGCTGGCATCGCTGGATGATATTTCCAACAGGCTGTCATCCGTCCAACAGGCGCTGATTGCTGATATATTCAGAGTGAAGGTGTGCATGCATTCCTGATGAGAATCAGTCACTGTGTACGCTCCACTCAGCTCAACACAGCAGAAAGGAAAGTCTCAACCATGTGGTGCTATTCAGCAATTACACCTTACAAGCTAATTAATGACAGCACTGAATTCTCAAAAAGGCAGTGCACAAAAGTAGCAAAACATGCAGGAATCACACAAAAAATCTTCTCAAAACAAGAGTGATTTTTTTTCTCTTTTCATATTCCCATGAGTGAACACTTTTCACCTTGCTGTTGAGCAAGGCCGATCAAAAGATGTCAAACTGGCCAAGTGGTCACACCTACTAAACAAACTGTACATAGCATCATACTAGATGTTTTAGTATGATGCCAGTCCTACAGGAGCCTGCAGATCTGACACAAAATGGGGGCTCATCCAGGATCCTGTCCTCAAATTGAATTGGAGTTTCTATTTGTTGTGTTATGTGTGTGTTTGGTGTTCCTGGAAAAGGTTAAAACAGGTTAACTAGAGTGAAAACAAAAAAAATCAAAGAAGGGTTTCTTTCTTGGTGTTGGGACTACAAACGTGTCACTTCCTGCTGTCAGTACTTTCCACTGTTCTCGGTCAGAGGAAGGGAAACTTTTTAAGTTAAGTTAACATGAGGCTCAGGAAAAAGCTTGAGCCTGCCTCAGTTTCATAATGAAAGTTATTGGAGAAATAGTGGGAGTGAACAAAGATCTGAAAAATCCTCTGGGGACCTTGATTTTATCCATACAACAGCAAAGAGGGTTCTTCTCTGTTCTTCCCCTGTTGGTCAATCACAGAGTCTAACTCTCTTTTTTGCTTTATAAAAACAGGACATTAGCAGACACAGATGCATATGATATATGTAAAGTGCAGCTCTCCATGACTGAGTACCTCTGATTGCTCGACTGAACCAGACTGATGTTACATAACAGAGTGAGCAGGTCTGCGCTGCCCTTTGGACACCCGTATTACCATTATCTGGGTCAGCACGGACCTTTGCAGAGCGGAGGCTAATTCATAGGCAGAATTAAGAGCCTCATTCCTATTCCAGAGTGGTAATTAGAATCCATCAGAAACTCATTTGAAACCTGCAGACGCAGATTAAAAAGGTCAGAGATTTTCAGAGCTGCCACAGAGCGAGAACTTCCTGTGAGCTGGCGACTAATCAGAGCTGATACTGATGATTATCCTCAAGGCTTCAGGTCGGGATGGTGGAGTTGGCGCCTCTAAGAGCTGCTGTAAATTCTGAACTCGTCTCTTATGGGTACACGTTACAGTCCGGACATATTACAACAGGCTCCCCGGAGGGGTTTGTTCTTCTGGTTGGACTAAAGCAGGAACTGCACTGAGAAAAATCAAAGCTACTCTTGAAACTAAAGTGATAAAAAGATACATTTCCAAACCTAGATGTTAAAAAGTGTTAACAATCCCGATTCCAGTGTGGGAGTTCATGATGACGACTCCACAGTGCAGTGGCTCTGACGTGTGATGCTGGTCCTGCAGCTGCAGATCATTTGTTGCTTCTTGTAAATTGCAGCGTACCAGAGAAACGCACAAACATCTACAGGCACAAAATGTAGACGCACAGCAGGAAGGAGGAAAATGTCACCGTCACCTTCTACAGCAGGTAAACATTACCATCCTACACATAATATCCACTCAGGAACAGCTTGAATTACTCAACCTCTGTGTATTACTTCCTCATTTTAACCAATTATACCTTTGTGTGACATTTTGTCATAATTAGCTAAATTCTTGAACTATGGCCAAAAATGTTTTGTGAGGTCACAGTGACCTTTGACCCAAAACTGAATAAGTTCAGCCTCAGAGAGAGAGAGATTTCTGATAAATTCTCTCAGACTCGTGTTTGAAATGATTTATGTTGACAGAACAATTTCATCAACAAAGTCATCACCCTCCACCAATGTGATAACACGCGTGGGCGGTGCAGGGGTTCAAACAGCAGGCAGTGATAGAGATGAGAATTAAACAGATCTCCAAACTGGGATTGTTTGTTTGAGGCATGAGGAAAGAATGTCCTGATGCATTCCAAAGAGTCGACCCTGTAAACTGAGCTCTGTGGCTACAATCAGCAAAGAGCAGCTCGGAGACTGTGGAGCACAGGGGTGGAAATATTCTCCTGTGTCGGCAGGAAACGAAGCAGAGACAGGGAGAGGACTGGGTTCCACTGAACAGCAGCAAGATCAGGATGCAGATGTCCTGCAGTCGGTCGAGGAAGGGAAGGCAGCGAGAGCCTGGCTTCTTCTGCCATCTCAAACCCAGACCAGAACTCGGGTAAACAGGGATCCGTATGCTGCGACAGATGTTTCTGAGCGCGATCCGTGTTTTAGAAGAAACACTGATGTTCACAGGCAGCAGAAGGTAGGCGTCACACCTCACTTGTGATAACTCTCCAGAATGAAATTAAGTTAAATATGATTCCCATATGTTAGAGCACTTGTTTCCCACTATGATATGTTATATTGCCCAGAAACATCCCTTCACTCAGTTTTGGGATATGAACCATTGCCGTGAGTGTGTGTGGGGGCTCTAAAATACCTGCTGGATGTCCTGGTGAAGCAGGGCCGGTCATTGACAGAGGGAACAGCTTCATCCATCAGAGGATATGATTTGATAAAGGTCAGTGTCTCATCTGGGAACTGAACCGAAGATTTGTAGTCTGAAGCTGAACCGTCACCTGCACACGTACCGGGCCTGGTTAGGTTACAAAATAAAGCAAAGGAACATGTCAGATCTCTTCTTCTGTCAGAAATATAAACACAGCTGGGTTTAAGTAGCTCTCAGCTGAAATGAAACCTGAATTCAGTCCTCACCTCGGTCTCGGCACTTGTTCGTCGGGTACTGGAGTCCACGATGAGTCGCTGGTTCTCTGCTCCTTGAACTTCCCGTTGAACACCTTCTCGATGTCGTCCATGTAGAAGGCACAAACGGCTGAGCCGGGGATGCTGAAGAAGAACGGACAGCACAAGTCAGCAAACCTCCTTTTAGCCAGCATCACACACTGAGAATGATTCTGATGTTCAGAAAGTGGAAGAGAGACAGCACGAGTTAAATTCGCAAACCCAAAGTGAAACTAAAACTCCAGAAATGTGACAACTTTCAAATGAAGAAGCTTGAAATGCGGTGAAAGACAGGCTGCAGAGCACGCTGCTGAGTTTGTGACTCACAGCAAAGTCAAACCTTATATAATCCAGACTGACTGCAAATAAATACCGACAGCTCGTTGAAGACATGCAGAGCGAGGACAGAGCTCTCTGCTGCGGCACTGTCATCTGCACACAGACTCAACCCGCCGAGCAGCAGCTAATGAGGTCAGTCACCGTGAGTATTACGAGCTCTTTGAAGAAATGTGAGGAGGGTGGAGAGAAGAAGAGGAAGAGGCAAAGAGGGACAAAAACACAGACGGGCAGAACAAAGAAGTTTTTCCATCTCTCCATCCAGTATGAAAAGTTATGTTAATCTATACAAACACCACAACACTCATCTAGAAGTCAAATCTTAAAGGGGCTGTCATTTCCAGCTTTGTATCTTATCCTTGCTGTTCACTACAGCAGCTCTGCATGAGTCACAGCTCAGAATAATCCTTCTTTATCTGATACCAGGCCTCTGTCTGAGACCAGCCGTTTAAGCTCCGCCCCTTTATGGCAACTAAGGGCACAACTTCTCTATGACATCATGCAGAGCCAAGTGTAGGAAAACAAACAGTTTGGAGCAGTTTGCAGCCTGAGCTTTGGGCCTGCAGGGATAATAGTGGATTAATCTGATCATCAACCATTGGAACAGGAGATTTATGACAGGAAACGAGGAAAAGCACAAACAATCCACTTTAACATCTGAGCAGTCTTTTGGAGGAGTTACAAATGTCCTCTTTCCAGAATATCCTGCCACTGTCCACCGGAAATCCAAGCATGTTCCAGTGAAACTGACCTCCCTCATGTTCCGAAGCATTCCGATCACACTTCCGTACCATCACCACCCTTTCCAATAAGGTCCTCATCGTCCAAAAAGTACCCACTTTCTACAGATGCCATCACTCCAAAATTTCTCCACTGCACATGCCCCAGATCTCTAAAGAAAGTCCTGTGATTGTCCAAAAATATATCTTTATCTTTGAACACTAATCAGACATCTGTCACCCCCTGAGAGATGAGTACCTGTTGGCCTGAGTGGTGAAGACTCCGACCACCGCGGGTCGCTGGTTGATCTGCAGCACGTTGGTGAGAGACTGAAGAACGTCGAAGTAGAAGAAGGAGTCTCCGGGAACCGAACAGTTGAGCCGAGCCTGAACACATACGAGCAGAGGGACGACTGATGAGCGACAAACTGAGACGAGTTAAAGTTTAGCGCCTGCGTGACTCCAGTTCAGCTCTTTTATTCTTCACTTTTACCTTCAGGAAGGAAGTCCAGTATCTCTCCAGAACTCTGGGAGATCCTCCGTTATCGTTCTTGCACACCCGGGCGACCCGAGAGAAAACCACCTGAAGATGGAGTGAGAAGAACGTTAGAGAGCAAGTTTACTCCATCATAGAGAGTCGGTGTTATTAACATGGAATCCATGTGAGGAGGGTACCAACAAACACCAACAGCGAGGATCCTGATGAATGTTATCATTAAATTTTCAGTGGAATAATACCGTGACATTTCACTGCTCTTTTGCTCAAATTAAAGAATCCAAAATGTAATTAGAAACTAACTAAAGAGGTTACTGGAGTCAGGAGAAGCTGCTGCTGCTGGCCAAGTAAAACTTTCAGCCAATCACACGTGGTCTGTGGATTCAGTCGTCCATCACTCTGACTGAAAGCGCATCGATCCTTCGCCGGTCGGTGCAAACAGGACGGATGATTAAAGTTCAGTTTTTCTTCTCTACTGTTTGTAGCACACACACACACACACACACACACACAGAATCAGGTACCTTGCCCAGCGTGGTGTACTCCACTGCGATCTCACTCAAGAAGAAGTAGACATAGTTCCCGTAGTCGATGGCGTGCAGGAAGTGCGGCTCTGCAGAGAGATTGGATTCATCAGTAAACTTTCACCCTCACTCTGAGCCGGTCTGCTCATCGCTGCTTCCCAGAATGCCTTTCAAACCCCAGGGATGAAGATGCTGAGGTTTTATATGAGTGCCACGTCTCACAGGATCGAGTCAAACTGGCTAAATCCAGTTCTGAGTCCTGCGATCTCATTGGCTCACATGTGCGGTACAATTACGTGTTTACTCAGATTATGGGAACATGCCCCTGGGAGGCTTTCACCCTCAGGATTATGGGTAAAAGTGAGTTTTATAAAATATTGCATTTCATGTATCACAGAAGGGAAATTCTACTCCTGAGATTTCTGAGAGGAATCTACAATAAGTTATAAACATGAATATAAAACAAGTCAGTGCTGATATGTTTGAACGTTATCAGCAGAATGAATCTCATTGGCTTAATTAACTCAAAGTGTCGCCTTCAACTCTGTGCTCGAAGGCTCCTTCTTCAACCTGATGAACTTAAACCTTTCCTTCATTTCAGTCTCACAAACACGTCATGTGTTTCAGCACACTCATCGTGAAATAAAATAACGGACAGCACGAAGGTGCAAAACCTCAGCTTTGCTTTTCAGCAGGTTTACATCATGATGTCTGCTGTGGGGGAAGACGGCTGTGATATCAGGTCATCACAAAAATATAAACGTGACCCATCGTGTGCTGATAGAGTGAAATGTCCCACGATGTGAGCTTACTGGGATCAAAGCTGGCACTTCAACGAACAGGAACGTTAAAAGTATCAAAAATAACTCAAGTCACTGAAGTTAAACATAATCCTGCCGCCATCATCGAGCTGCGACCCACCTCGGAGCCACTTGGAGTCGTATTTGACCGTCCTGAGGACGGGTCGGCCTTCTCCCAGGCTTCTGTAGATGACGGCGTCGCTGGCCAGGAAGTCCGTCATGGTGGCCGAGTAGAAGTCTCCACCTGAGAAAATCAACACTTGCCTCTGAGAAACTGAACTCCATCCACTAAACAACACTCGAGACTTTTTCAAATAACTGACATTTTTGATGGTCACATTGAGTCTTTTTAAGCCTTAAAAATAAGACGCAGAGCAGCTGTGAGTCACCTGAGGGCAGCACAGAGTGACGGGCAACTGAAGGGGGCGGGTGGGGGGTAAAAAAAAAAGTCCTAAATGCACAAAAAAAAGCAATTTTTTTGCATGCTTCACATTTTAAGGATAAATTGGAAAGAAATTTCCATATCTGAATTCCATCCATCAAAACAACTCTTCTCCAATCATATGACTGAGCAGACAACAACCAGCAAACTGCTGTTCATGAGAATGAGCACCCAGGACTCGAACATGTGAACTTCTTTCTAACTAAACCTTCAAACAAAGAGGTGCAGCCTCTCTCAGGTCCACACTTTTCCTCGACCCCCTCCGTCCACCTACAGTTCTTCGGGGCTGCGCTGATATGACAACACTAATTCTGGGTGAGACAATCAACTTTCAGGGGTTGCTGCCCCCATTTAGCCACGCCCCATCTGTACATTGTAGATGAATAAAAACTAGATTCTACCTTTGATTAGAAACGCTGAGTCTGAGAGTGGAGTTAAAGTCGACTCACCAGCAAACAGTCCAACGTTGGACTGCCCGGACTCGAAGGGGCAGCGAGCCTGACCCACCACCTCCTCCCCGACCTGCTCCAGGGAAGTCATCTGAGGGAGGGGGACAAAGGAAACAAGAACACAGATCAAATCACAAATGAGAGATTTATGAGCCGCAGACGTCAGCGAGCATTCGCCAACCTCGAGTTTGATCACGGGCGTGGAGTGAGAGCGAGCAGCTGGCACCTGCTTCATGTACCTGACACAATAACAGCCCCCCCACCCCATGACGTGATGCTGACAGCACAGACCGTCACCTCTGACCTGCTGGTGTCATCATCCATCCTCTGAGGAGCAGGTAGCTTAAAAAGGTGCCTGTGACAGCACGCTAACCTGCCTCCATAATGTGCTGACAGTTTTATTCACGGCAGAGGATCTCAGTTAATTATGCTGCTGATAATGTTGTAGCAGAGCTGATAGCGCTCTGATAATATTTCACTGTCAGCCCGGCTGCTGTGTCGATAACACTGAAGCTACGTTAGCTGAATCGCTAACAGAGGCCTCATAAATCCACCTGTCTGCTGCGCTCGGCCTCGGCGAGCCCACGCCGTCTGTAACTCAGCTCTGTGACCTTTCTGCTCGCTCTCTCTCCAACGCTTTAGCCATCTCCCTCGCCCCCCGTCCGTCACGCCGCCATCCTGAAGCAGGACAGACTCACGTCCCTCCCCTCTCCTCCCTCCATCCACTAAACTTCATGTCTCTGCTTTCCGCAGCTCAGCAGGAGACAACGAAGCTTGCTGAGTCATCGTCACATTAAATGAGAAAAATCACACACTTTAATTACACGTTTCATCTTCATGATTTATATCTGGGGGTGTCGTCAGCCCCTCGGACAGGAGGGGGAGGACAAATTAAAATCCCTCAGCATGACGGGGCACGTGATCCACTCTGACCACAGGAGCTGCTTAATGAAGAGTTTTCAGGCATCACACCCAGGACGCCATGTTCTCCGGCTCGGAGAAAGACTTCTTCCCCACTACGAGGCACAGAGAAGGGGGCGAGGGCTGACCTCGCCCCCTTCTCTGTGCCTCATCCAGTGGTGGATCCAGTGGTGGATCTTCATCTTAAACCTCTCCAAAGGTTCAAATAATGAGGTCAGCGTATGTTTGAGTAATCCCTGTGAGCCAAAAACTCCACACTGTTTTTTCTACTACTGGATCTGTATGATGTCATAAAGAAAAAAATATCTCAGACACTGAGGTCCTCAGCAGCTACAGAGGGCAACCAGTCAAGAAAAGAGAGAGGAGGTCAAACAGCTCGTTTCAGAGGAAGAAGTGAGGCGCTGCTCCGAGATTAAAGCTTATTTTCGACTGTGAATCATGCAAAACTGCTCAGAATGAAAATGTGGAGCTGGAAATGAGCCACGGGGTACCTGTGCTAAAAGCTAAGAGGCCCGTGACTCCAGCAGCAGGACACGCTCACGTCAGCAAAAGCTTTGAAGTGGATCGCTGCCTCACAGCAGTGAGAGGATGGCGCGTCCTCGCTAAAAAAACAACACTTTGGTGGATGATGAAAGCGTCATCTGTAAAAGTACAGGCAGATCTGATTCTGTGCCTTCAGTCAGCAAATGAAAGCAGCCATCACTGCTCATCTCCCAGATCCAAACTCTTCTGAAAGGAAGACGGCGCTCCTCGTCTTCAGGTAAGCCGTGTTTCTTCTCACTGCCGGAGGTTTCAAAGCACAGGAAGCTTCTGCTAAACGGGGTCATTGGCTGTCAATCAAACCCGCAGCACCGCGGCGGCGTGGAAAAAAATGAGCACGGTTCTGGATTGACACCTGAAATTGTGGCTTTTGTGAAAGCATCGCATTTGGTCTCGCCGAGGCGTCTCGAGCCACCTGACACTTTCAATTAGGAGCCGGGGAACGCTGTCAGAACAAAAGTCACGCCATCGCGGTGCCACATCTCTGTGCTCATTAACCCGACGTTAGTGACGACGGGTAGAAATTCAGCTGCTGAGAGGATAACGGGCAGGTTAGAAAAAGAACAAACGCACTTATAGACACACATCAGTGTGCTGTTAGGAAACAGTGACGTGAAAGAAAGGCTCCATTCAGGCTGCACTGACTTTATGTGACTTTTATAATCAGTCACAGCAGCAATCAGCAGGAAGCACCACTAGAATTCACTGATTGGCTCCATCAAGTAAAAGGAATTTAAAAATTCAACATTTAAAATGAATAAATCACAAAATATCAACTCCATTACTTTTGGTTCATTTCAACATGACTCACGTCACAGAAACAACCTGCAGGATCGGGGTCGGCTCGTCTTTCAACTAAATTCTTATTGCCCAACAATCACTGGTGCTACTTTCACAAGGAGAAATGCACTTCAGTAACTGCTGCTCAGGCTTAGATCATTATTACTCAGTGCTACAGCTACACATGTGCAGAGGAGTGAGAGTGGATATACTGGACAAAGGATGCTGAAGATGGAGCTGCCAGACAGGAGGAGAAGAGGAAGACCACAGGAAGTTCATGGATGTGGGGAAGGAGGACATGCAGAGGGCTGGAGTGACAGAGGAGGAGGAGGATGCTGGGATAGGGTGAGATGGAGGCAGATGATCTGCTGTGGAGACCACTAAAGGGAGACACTGCTCCATCTGCCTTAGGCCTAATGACTGCTCGCCAAACTGAGACCCCCTTCAAAGTAAAATTAGCTCCTTTTGAAATGTGTTGGTTGCCGCAAAGCTTTTATTTTGAAGGTGAACAGTCTCGTTTCCCGTTTGTGTCACATTTTTCAGTTTCACTACAGCTCGTCGAGCATCTGCCATGCAACCTGCAGGCGACCAAAGCAATCACAACAAGGTTTTCAGGGCAGCAGCTTCTCTCTGACTGATTTCACCCAGACTGCCAGCGCCCAACCGGTCCCCCTACCCCGGAGACCGGAGGCTGGCAGCGGTCACCGAGCTGTGAGAGTTCACTGAGCATTTACTCACAAACAGCCAAGCCTGCAACACCTAAGAGAGGCAGAAATGAGCAGGCTTGTAGCATGTGACGGTAACATGCAGATCATGCAGGTAGACAGATTCAGATTGCATGTTTGGCTATATCAGTTGATGTGACTGGGAGCCTTGTCCAGATTACTGAACAGGGTTGCCAGTTTTTACTTGCCTGTGCCTAATGATCAATTGTCTCATAATCCACATGAAGCCAAAGTGACAGAAAATTAATAAAATTAAAGACTAATTAAGACCGCTCTCCTGGGCCTTTTTCAGGGAACTCTGTTCTTTGATTATTAAAGACCTGCAGACACCCTGTAGCTGCAGCCTAAAAGGCATCGATATTATTGAGCTGGAGAAGAACTCTAAATTAATGGCTAAAAAGCAGCTGTGAGTTCTTAAAAACACCGAGCACAGTCTGAGTGAACACGTCTCTCTGAATCCACGAATGGGAGGCTCACCTTGTAGTTTCGGCAGGTCGGGTTGAAAGCGTTGGTGCCGCAGGCGAACAGGGTCTCATCGTTTCGGGGCACCAGCACTTTGACGTAGTTGTAGCACTCGTCCTGAAACACAAACGCAGAATTATGTACGAATTATTGCCACTGTGTCTCAGTTCATCTCTGGTTTCATCAGATCTGCCAGGGATGAAAGCTTTCCTTTCATCTGTCTGTACAAATCTGTACTTTTTCAGTTTAGGGGAGAGCAGAAAAAGTGGACAAAGAGGAAAATGAAAACTCACGCTGTTCTTCCCTCTGACCGTACACTTGCTGACATCTTTGGACTTCCACGTCAGCTTCTGAAACACAGGAAGTGGAAGTTCAGGACGTCATTTTCTCAGCAGTGTCGGGTGCAGAGTACTTGATTACAAATAAACACACAGGTGAGGAGGAAGTGAGCGCAGGTGAATCAGCGAGCAGTTAGTGAGGCTGCAGCTCAGAGTCCGAAGAAAAACTACAGCGTTAAATTCTGTCGTCTGGACCCAACAAAGGCGAACACCAGCTGATACAGCATGAAAGGAGGTGCTGGGGTGGAGGTGGGCTGCAAAGTGGCTTGCAGATGTGCAGCAGCATACCCTATATGAAACAGGCCTGAACTAACACTATGTTCAATTAAACCACAGACACAGGTTTGTGTTTAGTGCTAAAATATGATTTATGAACTGCAAATCACACAAACAGCAACTGCTAAAAGATAACAATTCATCACTGCTTTATTTATGAAAGCAAGAACACATGGCCAGCCTACAAACTGGTGCTTTTATTAATCCACACTTTAAAGGTTGATTATTTACCGAGTTCAATTCTCAGGAGGCAGAAAGCTCACAGCCAGCCTACAGATTTAAACCCAGGACCCCCCCCCCATCCAAGCTGTCACGGGGCAAGAGGCGGGGCTACAACAAGAACATTAAGCTAAATAATTGGCTCCCAATTGGCCAATGGTGTGTTGGCCCTGTGACCTGGCAGTCAACCACCAATAATAATATATTTGTCCAGGTCTCCAATCACAGGTGCAGACATCTCAAAGCACTCTATACTGTTCATAAAGTTACTCATTGAGAGCTTCGAGTAGACATCCACCCACCAAAGAACATGAACAGTGTGGAACAAGTGGAAGTGACGGAGGCTGCTTGCTGCTGCCTCCATCAGCAGCACTTCATGAAGGACAGCAAAGTGAAGAGGAGCTCTGCTGGACAGGTCTGTAAATCTTTTGTCTCCAGATTTCTCACAGAGTCTGTGTGGACCTCCTGATGTGGAGCGACGTCAGCTGAAAACAGCCTGACTGATAAATCCAGCTGAGATGATTCTGATTAGTGAACCATGATGTAACATTAAAGGCTGTGATTAGGAGCGAGATCCTTAACTTCTCTGGCTAATGCAGAGCAATTTAATCCCTGGTAAGGGATTTGAAAGAAGTCTGATTAGATGAGTGGACTCACAGCTGGATGCAGATGATTGAATCCTGACCCTTCCCCTAAAAGAACAAACAGAAATGGACCAAAAGTCATCATCTGACCTTCTGGTACCATCTCAAAGGTAAAGTAAATATTTGCTCTCTCTCCCATCCACCCCACACTAAGAGCCTGGCATAAGCAGCTTTTTCCTTCACAATCAAGCAATAAACAACGTGATCAGAACGTGTGGTGGATTGGATGCTCTGGTAAAATGCGTCAAACCTCAGGAGAACCTGAGTCCATATTAAACATTAAAGACTTGTTTTAAGAGTAAAATATATACATATATAGATGGAGAGCAGACTGTGATGTGGTCCTCGGCCGTGCTGCTCGGGTCGAATAACTGATAACGAGAGTAACAGCTCACATCAAAGAGCTGCTGCCGCCCGCCATCCCACAATGCACCGGGAGGCCCATTACTGTCAGGAGCCACCCTGTAACCTTTTCTCTTTGATGAGGAGGATGTGTGCAGATCAAAGGAAGCGTGTCCTTTGTGCTTCCTCACACATTACAAGCTGCTGGAGTTTTGTTCTGCACGCTGATATTTACCACGTTTATTGTGCAAAAAGTAAAAAGGTTCTTTCTGCTGCGCTGTCAGCCGTCGGGACAGAAGCTGCTCTCCGCCTTTCAGAGGAAGATTCTTATGTAAGACTTAATCACAGAGTGAAGCTGCAGCACAGACATCAGGCCTATTCAACACGTTCTGCCAAACAATTCAAGAGCAGCTCCACACACAGACTAATTATGACCAAAGTTAGCCCGGATTCTCTCCAGCCCATTACCACCTGAACCATCTGGAGATCTACATCTACTACTCCATCACAACTGAGGCTTGCTGATGGTCAGCTGAGGAGCATGAAGTGATTTCAGATTCTGGGAAGAAAAAAATCTCCATTTTATGTCATTTGTGCCCAACAGAACATCAGCCACAGTACCAGTGAAATCAAAATGACAAACATCTGGGCGGTCTGTGTGAATAATCAAAGAATGACTGCCAAAAGCTCCACCGGGGAACCTTTTGGCTAGCTGTGACTGACTCACAGTGGACCATCTGATCGTTGAGCTTCTCTCTGATATTGTAGGACCTGACAGTACAAAGTCCCTTAAGACAGCTGATGCATCCCCTCATCTGGTGTCCACGTGGAGAATTAATCTTCATGCAACTCAGGCCTGACACATTAAGGTTTTTTGTTTTGTTTTGTTTTCTTGGCTTTTAAAATCAATCTGCTGCACATAAAAACCATCCATTCTTCCTGTTTTCTTTCTTCAGCGTCGGTTTTCGCAGGCTTCAGTCTGAATATCATCATTTCTTATTGGCACTCTCATTCGCAGACTAAGAGCAGCTAGGTGCAGGCATTCTCTACCTCCACCAGTTCTCCACCAGTCCTCCCAGTTAAGCCTGGAATGGTATCCATGTTGCTCTGAATCATATGAATACCTTTGGCTACTTTTGATGGTTGTAGAGCAGAAATTAAAAAACACATTAATTACTCAACAACTTGAAAAATGTCACGTTTGTCTTCCTGAGCAGAATTTCAAACCCTCAATCTACTTTATCATCCCTGAAGCACCAGCTGAAGCACCAGAATTCAACCTCTTTCCAACCATAATTCATCTTTACCAGCTTAGCCGTTTCCTGTTGATCAGAGGTCTAGAAGACGTCTTAACCATCTTCTAGAAATCTTTTTAATGACCTGCACAGACATCAGTTCAGCTTTCACTGTTCTGAAAGAATCTCAGAGTCCCTCAGACGTCTGGTGTCTTAAAACAGGTTTTTGCTGGAGATCTTCTGCATAATCTTAATCAGCTTGATCCCAGTTATGGCAGAGCTTTATGCTTTGTCACTAATCACATATTTCATACTCATTTTTCTCTGCATCGTAACTTGGACTGACTTCATATCCACTTATAGATCTTTCCATTTCTCTTCAGCTGATGATCCAGCAGCTACTTAACCTCTGATGTTCCTCAAATATACAAACCTTTGATGAGGTGCAGCTGCCCTCAGTCCTCCACACACCCTGGGCTCTTTAAAACTTTATTATCTGATGCTTGTACACAGCTTTTGTAATTGACACAGTCTCAGAGGAGATGCTGAGCTGGGCGTGCTGAGAATCTCCAAAGAGGAAATTATGTGTTTTGCTGTTTGCCGAACAAACTTTGACCCCTGCCAGCCTTCTCTCAGCGCAGTCACCATGCTTCCTGATCTCCTGCATCATTCCTGCATCAAAATGTCAGGTTACTGATGAGGATTATGGACAAAACTGCAAAAATAAGAGTTTTGCATGAACCACCTTTCTGAAATGATCTAAATGACGTGCCTGTTAGGGAAACACAGAGATGACTCCACGTTTTTTTGTTCTCCAGAATCAACAAGAATAAACTGTTTACCACGTTAATCGACTCACCAGCCGCGGGACGAACTCCTCCGACGCCGTCGTCAGGTTCACTGCGAACACGTGATCCCTGAGGGGTTCAAAGCACAGAGTCAGCGCTCGGACTGCACCTCACACCTCTTTAATGGATTGTGATCAGTGCGCTGCTTCAGCCTCGTGTATGCTTGTATCCATTTCTCTGAGCTTGTCTGTGTCAAATCAGCATTAAACATGAGAGTCCCGCCGTGTCTCTGCCACTCCTGCACGTTTAAACTCCACTGAACTCTGCTCTGCCCTCAGCATCTTCATTCTGATGCTGGTTTGTGGTTCTCATGCACTGGGACACTTTATTATATTCCCTTTCTGTGCAAACTTACTTAACAAGAAAAACTACGTTCTTACTCTCAGCATGTTTATTTAAACCAGAGCTTCAGTATGAGAGCGATCAAATGGAGCAGCAGGAAACAGAAGTGGATACGATGAGATGATGAAGTTCAACTGAGCAGAAGCCAAAGACAGAGTCCATTATGGAGCTGCGGCTTGAGCTGATTATCATTTGGTTTAACTGATTAAGGGTCATTCCATATCAGTTCACAAAGACCCCACCATCTCTGATTTCCCTGAGAACCTTCCAGGGCGATGATACACTTCCTAACAGGAAAACTGCCACATTTTAGCTCTCCGTGGAGCCATCTTCAAACAGCTTCATCTGCAGAGCTACCGAACCCGTGTTTAGGCCACATGTCTGCTGCTGCTGCGACTTCTGATCGTACGGCCTTTTCTGAAGGCCTGTAGAAAGAGCAGCTTCAAAGAGAGGGGCCAAAACTCATTCCCATATATGAGCTGTACTCTAGGTCATGAATGTAGTCCCATCAGATGAAAAGCCTTAAAGACATGAGAGCTTGAAAATGAAAAAACGTATTTTCATTCCAGTTTGTTGTGATATTCCAAAAAAAATGTCAATTGGACTTTTCCAGAAGATTTGGGGTTTAGTAGTAAGATATCCTGAATCTGTGATGGTGTTCTGCCTTCGCTTTACTAAAATGAGCTTCTGAAAGATTCATATTTTTCTTCACGGCCTCAGAGTGTGTATTAGAGCTTTTTTGAAAATGGCTCCACAGAAAATGCTGCTCAGAAAAGGCTTGAAAATGCCCCAGACTTCATCACAGAAACACTGAGGAAAGTAAGAACAGCAGGGAGCTAAAACTTGGCAGTTTTCCTATTGGAATTTTTTCAGGGAAGTCGGAGCTGGTCGGGCTGGAAGCGTCTGGTGAGTTGACATGAAATGACCCCAAGGCCAAAGCAGTTTTTAAAAATGGTTAAAAATAGTAAAAGTGAGATTTGTGAGCTCACTGTGATTGCTGCTTGTTCTGTTTGAACAAGACTCCAAAAATATTCATTTTCCTGCTTGTGAGAAAAAGGCACCAAATCCTCCCAGATCACAAATTCTGGCCATTGTTTGCCTGAAAACTGATCTTCAAATATTTGATTGTTCAGTTTCCAGTTTTTCCTGTTGATTACTCAGTTTTTCTGAGGGTCTGTGTGCATCTGATTACTGCAGCTTTCTGATGGCTGTTCCCACGCTCTCAGGTTTTATTGCCGTTGCTTGGTTGACCTTCATTTCCTGTTTACTCCCACAAGTATTCTGGTTAGACTCTTGGCTTTCCTCAGTGTGTGCAGCTGCTGTGTGTACGTGTGTGTCTGGCCTCTGCATTTGTGTCTTGTTCCCCAGCTGTTTCCACTTCCTCTGATTTATGTCTACATAGCTTCAGTTTTCCTTTGTCACGATGTCTGCTGGATTGTGGAACCCTCTCACCCTCCTGTTAGTGTCACGAGTCTGCGTTTTTGTGACTCGTGTATCAAACAGATTTATATTTGAGACTTTTGCTCAGCCTCTGCTGTTCTTCACATGCATGCAAACCTTTGAGGTGCACCTTTAAAATGGAACAAACTGCAGACGGCCCTGAACCAAAAAGAGCTGATTAGATTTAATAATGAGAGGTAACTGCTGCTGCACTCGTGTGCTGGAGAGACGAGGTTGACGAGTTGTTTGATTTTCTTGCCCTCTTTATTTTGTTTCCAACAATGAAACCAATTTATGGACAAAAAATGTTGACTTTAATTTCTCCCAGCCTTAAATTTGAACAAAGAAAAACATCAAATTGTCACTTTAAAGAGGCTTATGGGACAAAAGCAATTATGTGATAATAGAAACAGTTTAATTTTCACATTAATTTTGTGCTGATCTAACTTCCACTGACTGACTCATTGTTGCAGCTCCAAAAGTGTGCCGGTAACCTGACCCCCCACCACAAGGAAATGACTTCTTTTCCTCTGAATATTTGTGCTGAATGATGCAAAAAACTCAATCTGTGGGCTCGTCCTGAGGACGATACATGGACATGGACTGTGTTAAGTTTCTGCATGCGTGTGTGTGTGTGTGTGTGTGTGTGTGTGTGCTGACCTTGCTGCGATGTACAACACGTGATTGATCCGTAACATCCTCTGGAAGTCCAGACCCAGACGCAGTGTGTCGTTGTCCTGAAGCAGACCCTGAAAACCTGGATACTGATACGACTCTGCAAACACACAAAAACACACAACACAGGAAACGCGCGCAAGTATGTATGTGTTCAGAGACCGTGCTCACAAATCTGTGGTCATTTTGTTAATCAGAGAGAAAACCAACAGAAACACAGAAGGCTGTGTCTTTGTCCAATCAGATGAAAGAAGGGTTGCCTATGCGACCACATCAGGAGGCAAAATGAAACGAGAGCCTTTCATGAGCTCGTTATCACCATCCGATACTCACGCTCCGAGCTGACCACGCTGATTGGCTCCAAGTCTTTGGGAAAGGGCGTGGTCGAAGCTGACTCAGACAGGAAGCAGGAAGTGAGCAGCAGAAGGAGCAGTAGGGGCGGGGGCCCCCACGGCAACAGCCAGGAGGTCAGGGCCATTTTGTAGCCAGGACAGGGAGGGAGGGGGGTGCTGGGGGGGCGGTGATGTCAGCAGGTCATGGTGGACATCAGCTGTGAGGAGAAAGGAGAGAGAAAGGAGTGAAGGTTAGCCGGAGAGGTGATCCGACTTTGGCCGTGGCCATAAATCATGGGGATTAGCATTTAGCCCTGCAGTTAGCCCTGTATTAACCTGCCAGGCCACAGAGCTAAAGCTGCAATCAATTCTATGGATTATCCGGCTGCTACGCGTCAGTGCTTCAGTACAGACACACAGAACTGTCAGAGCTGCACAGCCATAATGAAGTCAGAGATACTGACGAATCAAGGCTGTTCGGAGGACGCTGACCTTCAACCTTTAGAAGTGAAAAGTGTCAAAAGCCGCAGTTCCTCTAAGGTCCAGCAGAGGCTCCAGCTTTACAGCCTCTGGTCTCTATGGCTAATTTCCTCCTCTATATCAGCTGTGCAGCATCGAGACTTCCAGCCGTGGAGTCCAGGCGTCTGTGGCGGGGTGGAGGGTGGACATGGAGTCATTTATTAGGAACGCAGTGGTCTTGTTGGGTCCTTCGTGCTGCATGTTGTGGTTGTGTTCGTGCAGAGACCCTCGTTTGTCCTGCAGTCGTGTTTTATCAAACGGTTTTAATTTGTTCACTTTGTTTAGTCATTAACAGTCAGGAGACCTCAGGCAAGGTCGCAGTACTCCATCACAGCAGAGCTGCAGGGCTGCACAAGCAATTACTTTAATCATCCGTTTTCACTCTAAGTGAATCAAATACTTTTTGTTTGTTCTTCTTCTCTTTCAGTGTTTTAAACTTGTCATTTTTTCCGTTGCTCTCTTTTTTTAATCATTAGCTTTTCTTTTTCTGTTACAGTGTTTTTCTGTTCAGCTCTGTGTTTTTATTCATAGACTCTAATAAAGCTTTTCATGATCCTAGTTCATAATAAGCCCTCTTTCTCTGATACTGGACCTCGGTGCAGCCCCTCAGCTCATCCTCTCTCTGAAATAAGCTCTTTGAGCTCCTCCCCCTTTAAATCAGCTTCCTTCTGATTGGCCTTGTCATGTAAACAGCAGGTCTGACCAGCACGTGGGAGGAGCTTCTGTGCCTCCTGTCTGCTCAGGTCTTATCCTGACTGTGGTCCAGTCAGCTGCATAAAACCCCCACTGTTCCAAAGCGTCTGGCTGGCAAAGGCTGAGGTCTACAGGCTCACAGCATACAATACGATGGCAGCTGGAAGCACTGCACGGCAGGTATTAATAAAACACTGCAGCAGATCAGCACTGTGACAGATATTTTCCTTATTAATAAAACACTGCAGCAGATCAGCACTGTGACAGATATTTTCCTTAATAGGTGATTTTTTTTCCAAGTAATATCAGAAAATATATTCTTCATTATCCCCTGAAGCCCACACTAACATGTCCAGTATTGAGAACAAAGGTCTTTGGTGAGCTCAGCTTCAGTTTGCTGGTTTCCTTCTGTGTTTGGGGTAAAGATCAAGTCCCCATTTATGGTTTGGGGGGTCAACAAGAGACGATTTTTGCCCTGGAGGTCAGTGTCACCGCTGCCTCTCCTCTCCTGCTCTGCCCCTTTCGTTTCTGGACATGCCTTCAGTGGTGACTTCTCCTCCTCGGATCTCTGATGTCATGCAGTGACTAAGCAGAAAAGAAGGGAGCATGAAGGTGAACGCTCCACCCTCCCATCGCCTCTTCCATCACCTCCTCCTTCCTGTCGTCTCCTCACCTCTCATGCCTCGTTCTGTCACACGAAGTGACAAATGAAAAGCAGAGAGGTGGTCCCAGAGGTGACAAGCTCTACTTCTCCTCCTCCTCTTTATTCTCTGGCCTGGAAATGAACTAAAAAAGGAGAAGACTGAAGGCGGTGTCACTCTCATACACCTCCTCTTTCTCCTTCCTTCTTGCCTCTTCCACTTTTTCATGTGAAAAAATCCCTTTTCCTCCTCCTCAGAAACCTGTAGGAGTCGTCTGTAGCAGCGGAAGCCGCACATGCTAACACCTCCCTCGCCTCCATTACCGAGGTGTGAGTGGAGGAGATGAGCGGGAGGCAGACAGGCGCTAAGAGCTTCACGCTAACACACAAACAGTGTTTACAGGGGACGGTGGAGGCATGAGAGGCTCGAGGCTCTCCCTGAGGAGTGAGCTTCTTCAAAGGTGCAAGTTTCAGATATTCGGGCAGTCATCAAATACAAAAATCAGCTTCTTCATGAAACCATTTCCAGGGGGCTCCAAGATGGCTGCCATCTAATCAGACGGTGCACCAAGCACACCTGAGATAATATAATGGGGGGAATAATTACTTGATCCCCTGCTGAATTTGTAAATTAAAGAAATGAAGAGTCTGTAAATTTATGGTATCTTCATTTTAATGGCGAGAGACAGAACATCAAACAAAATCCAGAAAAAACTGGTTACATAACAGTTATGAACTGATTTCCATGTCACAGAGTGACGTAAGTATTTGATCCCTGCAGCCCAGACAGGATTCTGGCTCCCACCCAGCCCACCCTCATGAAGCCTGTTTCTGATTGTTTGGTAGTGTAGGGTCTCTGTATACTCAGCAACCAAATGCCACAACAGACACACACGTTCTGCAAAAGTGTCCAGCCCAATAATGCAGTATGTATTTATTTATATCTTTGTTTGTTTGTAGGTGCAGAAACTGCATGCCGACAGGTAGGAGAGAATTAACACAGCATTAGTGTTCAATTTGGATCTCACACTTAATGACAATGGAAAAGGCTCTCCCAGTCCCCACAAACAAGCAACATCAACCCCAACCACAGACATCCCTCTATGGTATTGTTTAAATCACAGTGTGTGTGAGTGCGGTTTAAGATGCAGGAACCTCCTGACGTGTTTCTTAAGACTGAAATATGAGCACATTAATAACATGATTTATAGATGTCCTATCAGCACTTTTACAAATAATTTATGGACTGAATCATTTTAAAAAGCCGTAAACTGCCTGTCAGAAACCACTTTGTGTTATTCATTTAAATATAAACTGTGTGCTCTGAAGGTGGCGCCCACCGACGTGGATCCAGGGCCTCGAACCAAGCTAGCAGCTCTGAGCAGCTCAGCATGTACGCTCAGTTTGTTCTGATGTTAATCTGCTGCACTGAAGCTGGACCTGCATCTACTGCTGGGACCTCCAATTTATTCCTCATTTATTCTTGATATGAATATTTTTTTATTCATATTTTTACATTATTGAGATAAGATTTTATTGGATTTTTCTTTATGAGGGTCCTTAATATTACAAACATTTAATGCTGTTATGAACAGCTGGTTTTGAATACAGTTTTTTTAATGGTATAATTTGTTGAGGTCTTATTACACAATAGTTACTCTTGCACCTGACAAAGTATGAAAAACTAAAACTTATGAAAACTAAACTAAAACTAACTGAATCAGGGAAAAAAGTTAAATGAAATAAAACTAAACTATAATATAAAATCCTAAAGCATTGTGACCCTGGTGGAGGGTACTCCTGACACTCTCAGGCTCCTAGTTTAAATTCTATGAAAGGCAGAGTCCTCCTAAAAGCCCTCCATAGAAAACTATTTGAAACAATTTTCAGAAAATTTTATCAAACTTAAACTGTTATCTTTTATGTTTTTTTAAATGGTATCAACAAACCGAGTAATATCTGAATAGTTCGAGGTCTTGGGAGCCGTTTAAAATTTTTTCTCTAGCTCAAAGTATGCTAAACTGGTTAACTGTCAAAACAGGGTGGGTGTGAAAAGGATTTCAGACTTTCTCCATTCAATTCAAATGGCAAAAATAGAATTCATAAAAAGTTAAATATTTTAAAAAGTATAAAGGTTACAAAAATGAAAAGTAATCACACAATTCTCCAGAGAAAGCTGAACGTTTTTAGATCAGAACGGTTTCCGTAGCACAAAGCAGAAGGAGTTACAGACCGAAAATCGCAGAGAAGGATAACAGTAATATTAACAGTAACACTAACAGCATTCACATTAATTATGTATTGTGGAACTGCAGAAGTATGCAGAAAAAATCAGCCTTAAACAGAATTAAAGACATGGATGCTAAAACTGTATGACTGTATCACTAGGATGGCGATGAGTTCATGGCACAAGCTAGGAGGGCGATGATACTTATTCACAAGCCAGTTCCCATAAAAGTGACGAATGTTATTAAAGATAAAAAAGGTCGATATCTAATAACAGAAGGGTCATGCCTAACCAAAAGCTTCATTCCAGTGAATATATTTGCAACAAATTCAGATGATCCTGTTTTTTACAGACCTATTCTTTATCCTCTGCTCCCTGAGGACAAACACATAACAGCTGCAGACCAGTTAGACATGAATTCACTGAAGAGGGGGCTGGCTCCATATTTGGAGGAATTAAAACCAGAGAGGACTTGTTATTCTGCTATGCATCAAACATATTCACATATAGACTTTTCTTCAATGATTCAGACTGGGTTTTATGACATTACAAACTCAGACCATGCAGCATGCTGCTCGGTACACAGAGACCATACATTTTCAGCATAAGTGGCTGCACGAGGGTGGATTTACAGAATATCTGGGGAGACAAAGAGACGTATTCTTTAAAATCAATACCAATCAAACAGCAGCAGGTACGGGGGGGGGGGGGGGGGGGGGGGGGGGGGGGGGCTGTAAGGCCTTCCTCAGTGGGCACGTACGTTTTACAAGTTCAAAATCAAAGAGTGAGAGACACAAAAGATTAAAGTCAGAAAGTGAAAGACAGACCAACAAAACAACGAATGATCGGCCTCAAAGCAGCCGCGGGCGTCTGAAAGCCTCAGCAGTCTAGAAGGTTAGAAAATAAAACACCAATTACATCCATCACTGTGACCCACTGGAAGCCCACAAGGCTTTTAGAAAAACTGCATAATACTGAAATACAAGCAGATTACAAAAACAAATGTACCTGCTCTCAAAGGAAGAGGCTGATTACACTGTCACCACAATCTGAGAAACCCTCCAGTCAGCATTATTTTATATTTAACCAGTTTAAGCAAATCTAATCTTCTACACGACAGTTAATTAAATCATATGGTGAAATGTCAGGTTACAAAGGCAATAACAGCAAATCTTCTATGTTAATATTTAATCTAACCTGGTGAACCCACTTCATATCTGGGAGTTCAAATCGCACCTCGCCTCTCATTAACAATATCTATAATTAGCAGAATCAATACTTTAAAAATGAATAAGTTACCAATTTACCCTGTTCTTACCATCACAGAAATGTTAGTGAAGTTTATATGGAATAAAAGGAGGGCTGGGCTACGTTTATCTTTGTCATACCTTCCCTTCAGCGGGGGAGTGACCACATGTTACAGTGCCTTGCGAAAGCATTCGGCCCCCTTGAACTTTTCAAGCAAGAACTTCAGTCTCTCCATGTGCAAAACTGATAGAGACATACCCCGAGCGACTTGCAGCTGTAATTGCAGCAAAAGGTGGCCCTACAAAGTATTAACGCAAGGGGGCCGAATGATATTGCACGCCCCACTTTTCAGTTTTTTATTTGTTAAAAAAGTTTGACACATCCAATAAATTTCATTCCACTTCACAATTGTGTCCCACAATTGTGTGTTGTTGATTCTTCACAAAAAATTAAAATTTTATATCTTTATGTTTGAAGCCTGAAATGTGGCAAAAGGTTGAAAAGTTCAAGGGGGCCAATACTTTCAAAAGGCACTGTACATCACACTGCTGGACTACAAGCTGAGGCTCAACATACCTGTACTCACACACAGCGGTAAAGCTACGCACACACAAACCAAACATCCTACAGTTAACCATATGATGAAAATGTGGTATGATGATCATAAATGATAGAGGAGAAACCACTTTCTCATTCTGGCCAAATATGGGACAACAGCAGGAAGAGCGGATCCAGAATCAGCTGATTCACACAGACTGCTGATGATCAGAGTTAAGTTTATAAGTAATGTTGGGTATTTGTTAGGGGTCAGCTGGGGGTCGGTTAGGGAAACGAATGCTAATGTAACGTCCTCAAAAGAACATGATTGTGTGAACACAGCACACAGGTGTGGTAAATTAGACTCAGTCACACCTGGAGGATTCCTCTCACAAAGGACTGAGAATATGGATAAAAACCCTCTGAGATGAGTCACTGTGGTGTGTGTGGTGTGTGTGTGTGTGTGTGTGTGTGTGTGTGTGTGTGTGTGTGTGTGTGTGTGTGTGTGTTATTCCTTAAATCATTAATTTGCTGCTTGGAGCCAAAAAAGCCCTGATGCCAACTGTCATTCAGTGAGACGAGGCTGAGACAAAGTACCAGGTCTGATGAACAACTAGACTCTCTCTCTCTCTCTCTCTCTCTCACACACACACACACACACACACACACACACACAGTTGGAGCTCACCTTGGAGAAAACGTGGCTTTATTTAGGCCGTGCTTGAGACACTTTGTCTGAAGTCCTGTCCCATTTCCTGGATGTCATTTACACCTGAGTGTCTGAACACTGGAAGTGTCACAGAGTGCCGCAGGTACACACAGGTACGCGCAGGGCGTCTGCAGGTACATGCTGGAGGTGTTTGAGAATAACACACTTTGTTTCAGGTGGGATTTCCACTCTGACACACACATTTGTCTGTTTGCAGAGCAGAGCAGCAGATTTCAGGGAAACATCAACGTTGCAAAGTTTAATCGAATAATGATGTCATGGTCCCCATGCTGGGAGCACTCTCGCTTGCTCTCAGGTGTGTGTGTGTGTGTGTGTGTGTTTGGCAGGTTGCCACTATGGGGCGTGGCAGCTAATCAAGATTGTGAAGCAGCTGGATGAACACACCAGACACCCACTCTTCATCAGACTCCTGGCTTTGAAAGACCAGCATCTCCCTTCCACCTCCTCCAGACTCTGAGCTTCAGCAGCAGGAAGTCTCAGTGTGTGCTGTGGCTTCCCAAAAAGCATCTGACTTTGACCATCAACCTGCCCGCCCACTCTGCCCTCCCGCCTTCCTTATTAAACCTGTGGGTGCTGTCTGCAGCGCAGTCACTGACATGGGAAATGAAACCAGAGCTTCAGATCAGCTGGACACACAGGTGGACACGATGACATCACCTGTTTGTTCAGGCCTCCACAGTCAGTGTTAATGTCAGCGTTTTGGCCACTGCCATGTTAGGTTTTTGCTTTCATAAGTCATCCTATTTAGACAAGAGGGTGGAGTGCTAGGTTAATGCTAGCTAGGCTACCATCCACAGACTGTATGGGAGCATCACACAGACACCTGCTATCAGTGACATCCAATCAAATCCCAGAATTTCACTCAGCAAACTGGAGCTCCGCCTTCTTGGACAGTCTGTTAGTCCAATGAAGCCACAGCAGCCATATTATTGGTCAGATAACTGCAGTAAAAATGCTCCAAAATGCTGCAACAGTATAAACACGGTCCGGAGGTCCAGTTCAGGGACTCCAGTTAGCTGAGGTGAAGCCAAGCAGACAGCTAAGTCAGTCAAAGAGGCCACGCCCACACAGTGATGGTGTTGGTTATCTGTGACCTCGCTGCGGAACATGCAGCACCTTTGCCCAGCGCTCAGGTGAGAGTGTGTACAGGCAGACACACAAACACCGGCTGCTGCTTAAAAACGTGTGCTTTGTGCGTTTCCTGCTTCAGTTTCCAGCACCACGTTTCACCCTGACGACACACAAGCGGGGACTCGCAGAAGGAAAACAATCGCAGCCACGCTGTCACAGCTGGTAATTAGCCAGGCATTTGCATTTGTTTGACTCTGCATTAAATCGTATTGGATACAGGAACCGAGCACGGCTGGTTTGGAAACAGCAGCGCTTTTGTGCGAGGACTAAAGGACTAAATGAAAACAGCGGACAGCTGATTTCATGGTTTAATTTCATCCAGTAAATCCGTTTCTGCGGGCCTGTTCAGCCTCAGCTCTGTCACCTCGAGCTGGAGCCTGTTTATCCCTTCAAACATGTCGATATCAGCTAATAAGAGCTCGTTAAGGAGGCACTAATTGACTCTGTTCAGACTGGAGGACTGGAGGCCACGAACACCCAGACACCTCTCATTTGATTTCAGGACCGCATCCTGAGCCCGAAATTGTGGGCGTTCCTCAGTTCTTCTCCTGCTCCCTTCTTTCATGCTTTAATGAAACCAAAGGAACCTAATCAGGACTTTTAACCTTTGACCTTCATGAAAAAAGAGCTTTGCAGACTCCCGGCTTTACTCCAAAGAGGCATTTTACCATCAGTTGGTCTGGTTCCTCCTTTCACCCCCCCCCCCCCCCGTGTCCGGTCCAGGCTCTGTCTGTTTTTTAAGGCTGTTTTTCTTTATGTGCAGAAAGTTCACCACAGTCTGGATTTTCTCCCTCTGAGCACACGACCTTTCACCCTGGACAAATCGAGGCGCTCGGTGCGACTCCGTCAGTCGGCCCGGACTCATTTAGATAATTGAAACATCTTGTTCTCCTCTTCGTCGCTGCGTGTTTTCTGCGTCCTGAACATGATCTACCCGCCGGGGACAATCTGTCATTTATACAGCAGGACTAATCCGTCACAGGGGCTCAAACAGGAGCTCTGCAGGCTCAGGTTTACACTGATTTATATAAAAGACCCATATTCAGATGTGATCATAAATCCGATCTGGTTCAGGTGCTGCCGTCCTCCCGTCTGACGGAGTTTGATCGATTACAGTTTTACTGCGGGATTGATCAATATTACACGGCTCTCTGAGGGAGTAAAGACGTTAACCCTTTACTGCCCGCTGAGCTGCTTTGACAAGCTGTTAGAAACTGTGCATCAGCAGATTGCAGTCAGTCTTTTTTGGTGATGCAGCCGTTCTTTTAGAGAATATTTAAAAGGTGAGTATAGTAATAGATTTTGGTGCTAGAAAAAATTCATATCTTTATAGCTATGACTTCAGCCCATTTTTCACTGGCCAGAATAAACCAGTAAATTCAGGTAATCCGACCTGTTTCCTGCAGCTCGGTGTCAGCGCTACAGCGAAACGCTTAAACCCAGGAGTCTGACCCACAGCACACACTTCAAACCTACATCTTGACACGAGTCGCTGATGATCTCCACGTTAAAGTGGTTTCAGAAAGCCAGCCGGGGCAGGACCTGCTGAAGTGGTAGGAAATGCAGCTTGAAGCAGTCGGAAGAAATGAGACGGATTTTAAAAACATCTTTTCTTCAACTTTACCAAAACAGGAATCAGTTTCCACAGCAGGTGAAAACACTGATCTCCTGCTTCAAAGTCTCAGATCTCACCACGTCCTGCTCAGACTCCACGTTTCATTGGCCGCTGCCACGCGGCTGTGCTGGTGCGTGAAAGCACCGATGTGCCTGTGTGAGCCGTTCAGATAAGAGCATGCACTGGATGCACGGGAGCTTGCAGCAGGAGATCCACTTGCAGTGACTGCAGGACTGTGCTCCTTTTAGACTCAGGCTGGAGAAAGACGGTGGGAGTTTTCCTTTAGTTCATGCGTCTGACTTCCTGCTCTGTTAAAAAACAGACCCAAAGCTAATCTTTGGAGAGGAGAGCTGCCTCTGCCATGCTCCTGAAAACGTCGTGTCTGAAGGAATCGCAGGAGTGTCGAGTCTGCATTTACATCCCAACTGGAAGCTTTTGGTTTGGGATTGCCTTCACTCGCTGCTTTTACCTGCTGACTGGGTTTAGGTACCAAAATATACTTTGTTAGCTTAGCAAAACATCATGGTTTGGGTTAAAATACACTCCTTCACAACATTAACCCAGCACACTGAAAACTGTCATCCTGGAACTGACTGCTCACTCAGACGTCCTTCATTAAAACCAGAAATGACTGAATTATAGGGCCCAGGTGGGGGTGGGTGCTGATTTTCTACTCATTCAGCTTTGGTGAAATCGGGCTTCTATGAACTGGAACTGCACCAAATGCAAGTCTTATTTTACCTTGATCTGACTTTTTGACCTTCCTGGTCTGTAATGCTGCAAAGTAAAGTTTTTTTTTCTTTTTTAAGTATATTAAAATATCCCAAAGTCAATTTTTTTCAGCACATCCTGTTGAAATGTGATTCATGAACGTTTCCTCGATTGGTGCCCTACATTGTTAACTATTGAAACAAGTTTGGTTGTTGAGACATCGACAGACAAAAGTGATGAAACAAACAAATCTCCACGTCCAAGTATTCAGAAAAATGGATGAAACTGATGTTTGTCCCCTTCACAGCATCCCACCCAAACACAATGTTGGCCTGGCCTCTGAATTCAGCACCTTTATTATGATTTTAAGAGCCATGAACCTGATTGTGAAATTGTAAATTCATGAAGATGTTTACAAATATCTTGGCAAGAACAGCTAATGGGCTTTTTGAAGTGTCTGGATGAAAGCTTCAGAGAAGCACGTTTCCTCTTTAGTTCGGAGCTGTTGGCCTCGAAGAGCCTCTGGTCTGCTTGACTGAAACATTCATCATCCTGCCTCTGCAGCTTTGTGTCCTCTAAACTGTCTGAATTCCAAGTGGACCGTCTCTGCTTTTTCCTCCCATTTCAGATATTGCTGCTGCTTTAATTTAGATAATTGATAGGAATCGGCCGGTGGCAGCTTCCTGTTTGTGCGCCTGCTTGTTCAGAGCGCAAATCTCTGATTACGTCGGCGTGGACGGTGGCTCACCTCTGTGGCCCGGTGGCGTCGGATTAACCGTTATTGGGAGAACGTCAGAACGACTTTGCGGTTTTAATGAGATTGGTGTCGGAGGGGTCACGGCGGTGGCAGCAGAGGTGTTTATTATGAAGGCTGATCAGCGCTAATGAGATTAAGGTCTGCAGTGTGACGGCAGATTTACTGATGTGGTCATTTACAGATACCAGGAAAGGCTGTGGCGAGGCGATGAGCAGGATCGTGCTGCTAATAAAGTCTAAACACTTCCTGTTTTTACAGTCACGTATTCTCATGCTGCTGAAGTGAGACTTTCCTCATTATCATTAAAAGATGCTCGTCAGTGTCTTTTGAGCCTGCAGGAAGGAAGAAACACACAGGAATCCTGAGTTTTATTTGATGTGCTGCACAAACTGCTCTCATCATCTGGCCTCCTCAGAGGTCTGCAGAGCAGCCAGTCACCGCGCACACACCCAACTAAACACAGCAGACTCTGCTCTGAACCTGCAAACTGACGAGCCAGCGAGCACAGAATGGCACGAAAGGAAAAGTGACGGCGGAGAATCTGAAGAGAGCCTCCAGCCTCGGTGCAGGGAGAGGCCGAGTATCCTGTGCGTGTCTGCACGCAGAGCCGCGGGCAGCAAACACGGGCACAAATATGCTGAAGTGGTAAGAAGCGTGCAGCTTCAGCAGAATATGTTTCTTCAAGCCAAATCTCAAAGTGATGGAGCTTTAAAGGCCGGTTTCATCCCAACAGAGGAAACAAAGTGAAGGAGGTTTCTGAAAAGTGCTGAAAGGTGTTTTTAGGTTTTTACGTGCAGCCGCTTTCATGCAAGAATGCAAGAATGCACAACTGCACGGCGTGAACGACGTGAACAGAGATCCTTTAACTTTTTTGAAGAAATGTCCCACACAGTCCGTGACTTTCATGTCCAGCCTCTGACACAGCAGTGAGCATTTCCTGTTTGACTTGAACACCAGCATGTATTTGGCTTTATTAAATATCCTGTACTGTAATCAGAATGCACCGTCTGCGTGACAGTAGCTCTTTTGTTGGCTCTATGAGGTCCAAACTGCAGCATCATGAGGAAACATTAAAATCACGTTAGCGTGTCCAGTGACTTTAGATGAAGAAACAGTGGAGTGGGTATAAAACTGGCTGTAATTCACTAATACTTTCATGAAATCCTTTAAAGCTGATGTTGTGAGTCTATGTTTTTGTGTTTCAGTCACATCTGCAGCATCTTTAGCTTTACATTAACGCACACACATCCAACTCTGCGCTGTGTGTGTATACACTTCAGCTTGAGCAGAAAACTGTGCCATCAGAGCCACTGTGTGTGTGTGTGTGTGTGTGTGTGTGTGTGTGTGTGTGTGTTGGCCTTGAATGGGCGCCCCGAGAGCCAGACTGAAAAAGTAGAATCAGTTTTCTTTCTGACAGGCAATCCACCAGCTTCTCCCAGTGTGACTCTGTGTGTGTGTGTGTGTGTGTGTGTGTGTGTGTGTGTGTGTGTGTGTGTGTGTGTGTGTGTGTGTGTGTGTGTGTGTGTGTGAGTGAGTGAGAAGCTCAAGGACAAATTCTTAAAAGACTTTAGAGGAGAGCGAGTGACTGAGAGACCACCAGAAAATGAAAGGGAGACGATGAACGGAGGCTGGACAAACAGCTGGCTCATTCCTCCTCCTCTTCCTCAGGTCTCTGATTATTATTTTTAGTTGAAGTTTGCTGTATTAATGAGTGGTGTGTGGAGCGAGCACAGAACTAATCCGAGCTGTAATCAATCTGCAGGCCTCAGATTTGGGCGGCACAGCGACACGTTTTTTAAGCTCTGTGAAATCCTGATTTCATGCAGCTTGAAATCGTCTCTTTGTGTTTTTCTCCGATTTGCGGCAGTCTGGGAATATGAGGGGAAGCTCGCCAAGCAGCTTCTGGCTCCAGTACAGATCTGCTTCCTATGGTTTTTCACAGTAAAAGTCTTCATGATCTATATGAATATATAAAATGATTTTAATCTGCTGTATCCCGCTTTAAGTGGAACAGAGCTGTGAGTTCAAGAAGCCAAACTGTTAAATCTCAGATGCTCTGCACGCAGATAACATGCTGCTTTGTTTGTTTCTGTTCCCGTCTGGGCTGGTATGCTGGTAATGCTGACGCCTTTAAGGAGATTTTTACTGCATGATTTAGTATAGCAACTTTATCTTTGGGATCTTTGTGTTTGGATGGACTCAGCTTATAATCGATGACAGATATATTCATCCAATCGCTACAAAATCTAGCTGCCAGCTGTACTGTGACATTTCACACAGAGGAGGAGTTCGAGTGTCTCAGGGTTTTGTTCACGAGTGACGGGTGAGACTGACAGAGCGATCAGCGGTGGAGAGACTAAGACCAGAGATCCAAACATCAGAAATGAGCTTCCTCTGAGGTCTGGACTCAGCCTCAGACTCCTGCAGTGACTCTTTGTAGAGCTACGATGTAACCGCCGTTGCCGTACTCGTGTAGGTGTATTATGTGCACTGGCCGATAGAAACAAATAAAATGCTGGGACTTGTCCTCGCTCCTCGGTGTGGTCAGTTGTATTTGTCCCTCTAGTTTCTCCACTTCTTTGTTCATTCCCTCACATCCATTCTGAGAGTTTCATCAATGTCCCTCCAGGAATTCACTGGCATTTGTGAGTCATCATATTGATGCTATGATTATTATTCTTTATACTGATATGATGACTGTTTTCTCTCACTGATAAATTAAAAACTGCTGCAAAAACGTAGCACAGGAGGAATTGATGGTAGTGAACAGACGTCCCAATAGTTGCAGGCTGTGCCTAGGTGATGTGTTTCAGGCACGCACGACCAGGAGGAGAAGCTTGGGTAGACCTGGAAAGGCCTGAGAGATTAGGTTCCTCAGCTGGTTTTCAAAATCCAAGAAAAGCTGGAGGAAAAGAGGGAGGTCTGGGCACCTTTGCTTAGACTGCTGCCCCAACAACCTAGACCAGGGAACGTCAACTGGTGGCCTGCGGGCCACATTTGGCCCACCAGAGCTTTCCTTCCGGCTCCCCGAATAGTACTGCGACAGGTACGCCAATCAATCACGTCGCATAACAACCATTAAATACCTGTCTCTGAATTATCAAAAGCCTCCAAACACCACTTCCCATTGCCCGTAAATGCCTCCATGTCCCTAGAACCAATCAGAATGCAAGATTGGATCATGTGACTTCAAGCATTTTCTGGCTGCACCGAGGAGCCGGCTTTTGTTAGTGGTGATCAGATTGTGAACACAGCTGAAGGTGAGTCTAACCTTGATTTGTGTAGAAAAAGTGTTCAAACTTGTCTGACTACAGGAAGCAAAAGTCGTAACGAGATTTCCGTCAGTGAACCTGCGGAAGGATCGTCACTGACTGCCGAGCGTGCTCCCCGGCCTGCGCGGGGCTCCGTCTCCTTTGGGGTGAGGGTCTCTCACACGGTCTGCTCACAGGGGGACCGGACAGGTCGGCGTGTACCCGCATGTGGTCACAGCCCCCCCCCCGTGCCTCGGTTGTCACAAACCCTGCGACCTAGTATCTACTATTGTGTTATTGTTCAAATAAAGGTGCTGCCATTTTGTGCCATTGTGGTTGTTTGTGTGACTCTGTGTCGAAATCAGTCTGATATTTGGGCCTTTTGCCTTCATTCACACTGGGCAGAGGACGGACTGAAGATTTTGCTGGTTTTGCCTCAAAACAAAAATTTATTAAAAAGTAGTTAAATTACTATATTTACATTTTTGAAAAAAGGCACCTCACCATCGCCTGTGAAATGAAATTACTAAAATTTACCATAAAATTCAGATTGGAAAAGGATGGATGGATGGATGGATGCCTCTTCATTGGTCCAGCTGTGACTGTCTGAACATCAGACTGAAGCAGGGGGTCATGGAAAGAGTCTGCAGCTGAGCATCAGCAAATAAAACCATCCAAACACATCACAGCTCTCAGCGAATGGATCGAAGCTTTGCTGCTGATGCGGCCGGAGTTTCATTCGGAATTCAAGGTGACACTCAATCAGCGAGGCAACCGCAACTTCCTGCAGAGACGCTCCATACCATCTGGTTTCTGCTGGTGGGGCCATCATTAGTTTTCAGAAGGAACCTGCAGGCTCTGCATCAGAACACTCGGCCTTCACCAGTTCATCCATGTCTCTTCATTTTTTTTTTTTTGTCTTTTCTTGACATTTTTCTCCAGTAACAGATTTCAGTGCCTCGCATCTCCGCCTTTCACTGCACTCTGACATCTGGTGGCCTTCTCGCTCATCACGTGAGGACTTTTCCCCGCTGAACAAAGAGCTGTGCAGCAGAAAAAAGTGGGTTTGTCTGCTAGACGAGGCTGAATGCAGCCGAGAGACTGACATCAGCGGGAACAAAGAGTGAAATCAGTGAAATAATTTGAAGTGAGGGTCAGCCAAGGAGGGGGGGGGGGGGGGTGAACTGCAATAAAAGATCTCAAAATGAGAAAGAGAGGAAATCGAAGCAAACTGTGAGGGTGAATGAATGGAGGTTAATGAGAGCGGATGAAGGGGAAAATAAGAGAGGAATGAAAGCAAATGAGAGAAAATCATCAGCAAATAGAAGAAAAGTTTGGGATCTGAGTCAAAGTAATAAAAACACAAAAGCAGAAAGGACCTAGAAACGAAAAAGAAACAGAATGAACGACTAAAACAAAAGACAGCTGGGGAAGTATTAAACGAGAGAAAAGCAGGAAGAGGAAGAAAAAAGGAAGCAAAAGAAGTGAGAGACTCAAATAAAAGACGAGAAAACAAAGAGGCAAACGAGACGAGAGAAACTGGAGCGACGACTGTGCTCCTCTTTAACGGCTCCTCATTTCTTCCATTCATTTAAATTCTCTGATCCTTTCCCTCCTTTTTCCCTCCTTCCTGCCTGTTTCTTCTTTCTGACTTCTTTCTTTTACTGTTAAAGTTTTCTGCGGTAATAAGTTCATTTGAATCTGATATCACCTTGAAACAAGCATGAAACATCCTCGGAGGTCACAGGTGACAGCTAACAAAAACAGACGTGACCCGTCGAATGTTTCTCTGCAGCGCCTCAGAGAGCAAAGCTGAGCAGCTTCAGCTGGGAGCAGCTGATGAACGAGGGCTCGAGGTCCACCTTTGTAAAGCAGCCACCTGATGTCACTCGAGCTGAGCGTGTTTGTGCTGCACGCCCTGAATCCACGCCTTTATCCTCCTTTCTGACTCGAAACGCGTCGTTTACAGCAGGGCTGGAAACGAGCTGCCCTCAGGTTTTTGAAATAAATCATAACTCATCATGACGTTGAAAAGCTGGCACAGTTCAGTGCTTCTTCACCATCACACAAACTAAGGAAGAACTTGTTGCTGCAGAGGAGCGTCCCTGCTGAGTTGGGAAACTTCCTTTGTTGTTCTAATCAGGTAAATGACATCGTTTTAAAAATGGCCGCTGGTGCAGCTGCTGCTAGCAAGCGCTCCGCACACACACCGACACCTGAGACGTGTAATAATGTGCGATCTCTCGTTTTGTGTCACCTTGACTGTTTTTGGGCCTCTGTGACGCACCTGGGAACACCTGATCAGTTCTGTGTTGCTGCTTTTGAATTAACATAAAAACTTCATGGTTAACAAATGCTGCTTTCTGCTGTGCACGCAGAACGTCCGGAGGAATCATCCTTATGTTCCTTTTTGGAGACACTGCCTTACACGAGAACCGATCATCACCGGGAATCCGGTCAGGCCCGGCAGATCTTCCAGGAATTGAATGCAGTTACATGAAGATGCTCTTATGCAGGGAACCACAGGCCTCTGAGCATCAGGCAGAACAAAAACCGAATATCGTTTAAGAAGCAGATAAAATTCAAATCTGAGGGGTTAATAATGTTCAGGATTTATGGTTGATTATAAACAGACTGTTCAGGAAACACGTAATACGAAACTTACTGGAGTTTACTGAGGAACATTTTGGGGGGAGTTGGTGTGTTTTTTGTTGTTGTTGTGTTTTGGGGGTTTTATGATGAATGTTTCTGACCTTTGTGTGCTGTGGCAGTTTAATTTATTTATTTCATTCTGTTTTTGTCGTTCCTGTGGGTGGACCCCGGGGAGGCAGCACCGTGGAAGCCAATGGGGATCTGCGTATGTATGTATATATGAATAAATAAAGGCGAGTGCCTGAGGCCGTAACCTCATGTGGAAAGTGTTATAGGCGCTCCCAGCACTCCTCCTGCCGGGAAGGCTGAAAAGTTCAGTTTGTGCTCAAACTGCAAACATGAAAATCAGATTATTAGATGCTGTGACGATGGATCCATCCACAGTTCATAATTACATTCCTGCTAACTGGCTCTGCCTCTGTTCACTGGTGGCATTCGCCTGTTCTTTATATGTTCTGTCTGTAAAAATCTGACTGGCAACTAAAGTCGTCACCAGAGGAGGAGAGAGGAGGATATGCTCCATGTGAGGAACTGTGAATGGAAGCAAAGGAATGAGCAGCAGTCACGCAGAGCTTCCTTCACCCTGGATCTAGAACCTTCTGATCACGCCGACCATGCTTACAGTTTAAAAATCTGCTGCGATGGACAGGTGGAGCCTCCGGCCGGTCAGGTGATGGGGGCGAAGCAAACAGGAAGTCAGGAGGCGGGGGTGCACCCCCTCAGATGGCCTGCAACAGAGAACAAAAAAAAAAACCAAAGTTTTAAATGGCAGCAGGTTTTCCTGCTTAAACCTTTGAGTAAACAGGAGAAAAGTGGTTTTCATGGTTTAAAATGTCTTCGTGAGATCTGGAAGTCTTCTTCCACAACAGTACAGGAAGTCATCTTTGGAAAGTGTTTGGATGAGTCACCAAAGAGATCCACCAATCACAGGCCTGAGTGAGCTGAGGAGACAAACTGCAGTCTGTAGTTCTGAAATCCACCCAGCAGCCAGTGCAGCGAGCTGCATGTAGCTATCCTGATACTATCACTGCTTTTGGAAGCAAAGCTTCTGCATAACAGCGACTCACGGGCGCTTTCCAGAAATACCTCAGGTAATTAGACGAAGCACGTCTGTTACTGTGCACCAAAAGCCGTACTGGACATTAAACATAACTCCAGCATCGCTTTCCAGTGAAAAATATCATCAAATCTCTTTTATAAGGTCTGCCGTCCAAATTTAGACTAAAAGGATTTTATTTTTTAAAAAGATGCCAGATAGTCCAAGCTAGACTCTGAGCACATGTGGCTAAAAGGATGCACATGCAACCTGAAATCCATGAAGAGACATTTAAAGGAAACATCCGTAAAATAACATCAGGACACAGTAATGAGATTAAAAGACGCTTCACGTGTAAAACAAAGATCCTTTCTCTTGTTGCCGCTCAGCGAGCTTCTGCAGCTAATTGGATTGCTTCAGCCTGAGGTTCACAGATCGAGTCTCTGGAGGATTCTGATCTCGGCTGGTGGCACGAATCCAGATCGAAGGAAATCTAATCAGCTGTCGTTAGGCCAGAGGCCCATCACTCGGGCTGATTTCATTCACAGAAAAAGAAAACGGCGAGCCGAGGCAGAACAAACTCACTAGACTGACATGCAGGAAGGAGGAGAGGAGAGCTGCTGGGAAATTAATGACCTTCCCTCCTTCCCAGCTCTTCCTCTGTTAGTAAAGAGTTTGGTTTCACATGAAGGAGAGACGTTGAGTTTGAACACAGCGAGCGGCTCTCTCCTCCTTCATCTCCTCTGTGTTCCTTTAAACACAGCCCTCCTCCTAACAAACAGAAAATGTCCGTGCTTGTTAACGAGGAAGTTCTGCTTGTGCTAACCTTTCCTAACGAGCTAATGGGAGCCATTAGGATGAGCGAGGTCCAATTAGAGGCCACCATCCTAAAGAGGTCAGACAGTGGAGGATCATGGGAAAATGCAGAGCAGCACAAAGAGCAGGAGGTGAGGAGTTAGGCATGTGAAGGAGAAACATCACCAGCTCTGCAGAGCTTTATTTTTACTCTGTTTTCATGTTTGGCATACCAGTTACCAGGGTTACTAACGATGATCACCATCTCTGAGACTGAAGATGACGATAACTCACCAATCACGTGGTTTTTAGCTCGTCTTCCCATTAATGTAGTAGTGCCACATATAAAGGCAGACTGGATCAATCAGACCTCAGTCACACAGGCCTAGAGACCACAACAATGTGTATTCCCAGACCAGTTGGTGAGTGGTTGGTGGAAGCTGTCACTGTGTTAAATCAGTCACAATGAAGGTGCTGCGTCCTCAACTTCCTGATTGTTTTGGACTCCAGCAGGTTGCCATGGTCACCTGTAGTTTGCTGAGTTCTCTGCATCTGAACGACCTGCAACCCTCCGGTGACCAAAGCAACCACCAGTTTGCTTCTGGCTTCTACCTGACTAATTTCACACCAGCAACCTCCAGACACTACTCAGCAGCTGGTGGGGGAATAGACCTTTAAATGTAGTGACTGGTGGTTGCCACATGGTTGCTGTCGCTGTCTGTAGACCTGTATGACTGAGGCTTTAGTAGAGCTACAAAGGAAATGTGAATAAGTCTGTCCTGCTGGTAAAGCCTGCATTACTTCATGTTGGGCGTGGGACAAACTCCCCGGTGTGCCTCTGTCACCAGAAACAGTAGCACTGCTGTGTTCGGTTCATGCTATGGAGGTGGGATAGCATGTACACATTAATCCTCGCCTTCGCCACGCCCTGCATCAGCAGCACTGCTATCAGCTACTGGAGCTGTAACGGGGAGCAGAAGAGCTTGTGTGGACCACATGACTGTGTGAAACCTCCTCATTCACATACTGATACATCAATTCATTCATTGATCCATCCAGGGACAGTCCACATCAATCTGAACCTAACAGGCAATAAATGTACCAGACTTTGTGAAATGACGTTACCCATAAGCCACTGCAGTGTGCACGTGCACTGCAAATAATAGAAGATTTTAAAGTATAAAAACATAAACCCAGTTTCATTACTGAACACAAATGTGGGTCAAAGTGACTCACACTCCTTCACCTTTGACTGCAGCTGGTGTGGAGATCCCGTATGAGCTGGAGCATCACTCCAACCAGAACCTGCAGCAGGTGGCGAACTGGGTCACATGACACTGCACCAAGCTCACCGAAGCTACGAGCGTAACGAGGACTCTGAGCTTCAGAGCACCAGAGAGGGGATGGAGTCCATCTACAGGTCTACACAGAATGATGTCTTTGTTTAACTCTGTGTGTGCATGTGTGTGTGTGTGTGTGTGTGTGTGTGTGCCCGTGTGCGTGTGTGTGAATGTGTCTGCAGCTCACAATCAAAGTGAAGCTTTTGTGTTTCCAGACTGAAACTGAAGACATCACGTTGGTGTTTAGGAAACTCTGAGGGGCTTTCTAGGTGATTTTCTGACATATTAAACAATGAAACCCATTAAACAGTTCAGATCACGGGCAGATTGATCAATAATCAATACCTGCAGCCATACGCAGCCATGTCCCTTTAAACAGACTCTCTGATTGGCTGCAGTCATTTTCCTCTGCAGGTTGTTTCCATGTTTGTTGCTTTGTTCCAGTTTCAGTCATACAGCATATTAAACCGCTCCACAACAAATCTGATCCTCACACACACACACACACACACACACACACACACACACAGCCAAACAAACAGGCTGTTATGTTTTCCATCTGTTTGTCCTAATCTAATCCCAATGTGATCATTTTCCGAGGTTAATACTCGGTGTCTGCCTCTGTCAGCCGACTCTGATGGATTTACTTTCATCTCCTTCACTTCTTCATCCTTCCTTCTCTGCTCCTCTTCTCTCCTCCTCCAGCTCCCAGATGACGAAGGAAAGTTCCTACAGACTGATGTCACTGCTGACGATGGTCAAAGTTAACGGTGGAAGCTCACCAATCACGGCAACTTTTACCCAATTTCCCAGTTGATGCATTAGATTAATATTATCACAGTGCTGAGTTTCATAATAAATTAAATCTGCCTCGCTATAGCTGATGTCACATATAACTGATACATACACACAAGCTCATGCTCAGACTTCAGTACACTCTGACGTGTGTGTGTGTGTGTGTGTGTGTGTGTGTGTGTGTGTCTAACTGCCGGACTGACGAATCAGAGCAGAATGTGACCGTGCCTTTTCAGATACACTCGTTTATCTCGTCTCATTTTTGGTGTGGAAATTTCCTTGCTGTGTGTGTGTGTGTGTGTGTGTGTGTGTGTGTTGGGGGGGGGGGGGGGGGGGGGGGGGGGGGGGGGGGGGGGGGGGGGTGAAGAGCGCAGGAGAGACAGGTTAGATGTTTCACACACAAAACAACACTGGGTGAATGACAAACTGCAGGTATGAGTTAAAGAGCTGTGACTGTGACTGAATAACTTTATTGCTGTTCAGCTGTTATTACATCACTGAACATATTTGGTTACATCCACTGACTGAACGGAAGTGAAGTCACGCTGTGTGTTAATGTGCACACATTTCTTCATGCTGGAAGTGAGAAGTAAACTCCCGCTGTGTGTTTCTCTCTCACCTGTGTGTTTTCTTGTTTTCTGGGGTTTTGTGTGTTTGGGCCACACACTGCACTTGAGGAGGGCTGATCGGCTACTCTAATGGTAGGTTTCTCTGTCATCAGTGATGCGAGAGGGCGACAGGACGATAAAGCAAAGCATCCAGCACTTTTGTGCACATTTAGATGTAATCTGTGGTCACATGCAGCTGCAGCCTGCAGGCAGAAGTCAGGGTAACACACGTCCTGTTTCTGACAGCCAGATAACCAAAGCAGCAGAGTATGACTCTGTGAGGGATTCAGACACAGCTCCATTAGGGTGCAGAGCTTAGCACTGTTGCCTCAAAGCAAGAAGGTCCTGGGTTCAAGTCCACCATCTGGCCTGGGCCTTTCAGTCCAAAGACATGCAGTCAGTGGGGTTAGGTTACCTGGTGATTCTAAACTGCTCACAGGTGTCAATGTGAGTGTGAATGTTTGTCTCTCTGTGTTAGCCCTGCATCAAACTAGTGACCCCATCCAGGTGTACCCCGCCTCTCACCCTATGGCAGCTGGGATAGGCTCCAGCCTTAGTGGAAGAACGTGGGTTTAAATGAGAACTGACTGAGCATCAGCGGAGATGCAGGTGCTGCCCAGGAGGACGTTCACTTTAAGGGCTGAAATCAGGGCCTTCTTGGGACTGTCTCTGTATGGTCTCAGTCATCCAGGTCATGGTCTCAAGTGGCCAGGGGCCTTATGGGTCATGTGATTAACATGTGGGGGTAAATGCATTTATCTGTTGACGTGATCCAGGGTCACATGATCCAGGTGTGAATCCTATGAAGCCGTTTCCCACAGGTCAGTCAGGTGAGCTGTAACACTGCTTCAAACTAAACCTGCAAATCAAAGTGCGTTTAACTGATCATCTCGATGATTACTCCGCAACAGGATTTCTACCTTTGCATTTAAAGCCCGGCCCAAGTTCACCCACACTTCCTGTTGGCTGCTAAAAACTGCCTGAAAAAACAAAGAAGAAGAAGGTGGAGAGGACTGACTTCTGTTCCACCTGTTCAGCTCAATCACCTGCGTCCCACAGCTAAGACTAAGGCATAGAAACCAGTTCTAACCAGGGCTCTCCTGCTGGTACTAACCCTAACCCAGATCAGCAAAACAATTAAGTTTTCATTCATTTTGTTTCTTGGACTGTTTAAATGTGCACAAGAATACTGATAAAAAGAAAGGACGAACAAAACTGAGAGAGAAGAAGAATCGATCTCAGAGCACGGATCGGGACAACAACAGATCCGGGGCACGGTGGAAAAAATGGAAAAAGACGAGACAGACCGATACGATGAAGATGAAGGGAGGAAGGATCGTGTTAGTAACAGGAAGTTCATTAGCGGACTGGACTAACGACAGCGAGTGATGGAGAGCTGAAAGTAATGAGAAAAGAGAAGATTGGAGTCATCCGTCTGGTTCCTCAGCGAGGGGGGGGGGTGGGTTATCCCAAACAGCTGCACGCTATCTGCTTCCTTTATTTCTTCACCCGGTTTTTGGTTTGCATAAGACTAAGCTGCTGATCACACACCTGACAGAAGAAAAAAATCCGATTTAAAAGAAGAGATGAATGAAGAACGTGGTCGGACGCGATGGAAACTAAAGTGGCGAGCGAGCGAGCGAGGAGGAGATGATGAGTGTTTGGTTTGTGAGAACAGTAAAGAGGCTGCGGTCGACTTTTCATTAACGCTGCAGGAGTGAAATCGAGTGACCGAGAGAGCCCTCCATTACACACAGAATGGCACAAATCAAACACAAGAAGAAGAGGAGGACGAGGAGAGGAGTCGATGATTCGTGACCTCATGAGGGTCCAGCTCGTTAACGTTCCCTTTATGTTACCATGGTAACAGAGGACAGGAAGCGGGGCACGTTAGGGCAGAGAGGTAACGACCTCTGACTGGAAACACAGGCTGAGGTATTTTTACCACAAACTACAGAGGTCTGATGAAGGCACAAAACAACGTGAAAGATGCACACAATCACCCCAAAAAGGGAGCATAAACAGAGCAAAATCACTCCAGAGGCAAAGAGACAAATAAGACACAAAATGATGACGTACTCTGCAGACAACCTGAGAGATTACAAAAGGACCCCAGACACACACATGTTGGCGTGGCTGGTTTTGAAGTCCAGATTTGAATACTTTTTGTTGTTGCTCCTGAGTTTGCAACTCTGAGGCTCTGAGGTTCAGCAACTTCTCCTAAAAAATGCAACCTATCAGCAGCTTTGAGTAACTGTAAGAGATCTGACAGGCTGGATGAAGTCAAGTGATGTAGCAGCTGACCCACAGAGTCGGCTTAAGGTGGAGATCGGGGTGGATGGATGGAAAAATAAAACACTGGACTTGGTATCTTGGTTCAAAATGACAGGAGGCCCTGACATCAAAGCTGCTGCACCCCTAACTTTAAATAAAGCTATAAAATATTTATTATACTGAACAGATTTGAACATTCCAACAGTCTTTGAACTAACCGTCTAACTATCCGTCCCAACAATCAGCGCGTTTGCTTCAGATTTCCTCCTGCTTCAGAAGCATTTCAGAAGTGTTTCAGCTCTAATCAGCAGAGATTTGTTTCTGGGGGCTTTTCACTGCATTTCTCTCAGTAAACAAGCATTAAAATGGATCTGAGGCTGCAAATGCAAATTTAAACATGTTTGACACTTGGAAAAAGTCCGGCTGCAGATCCACACTGATGCTCCTGCTGGTCTTCAAGTCCATCTCACCTGAGCTCCCATCAGTTCCTCTTTACTTCCTCTTAAGCTCCGCCTCGTTTGGTTCGAGCAGCCTCAGACGCGGAGGCGCTGACTCTGCTCTGCTCTCATCAGTACATCAGGCTGCAATCAGCATCACGTTATCAGAGTCTGTCAGAGCGTTCGTCAGGTATTTTTAGACCCTCCTCGCTCTGCTTCCAGGAGATGTTTCATCACTGAACTTTTGATTTCCTCTCCCTCCGCCTCTTCTGTTACTCAGCAGTGAAAGGAGCTTCGACAGCCTCTTGACTTTTCAGCATCGACGTCAGGCACAGAGAGCGCCTCTATCAAAGAGCGGGAGCGTCCTCATCACAGGAGGATCACCCACACAGACGTCCTCCACATCTCTCAGTTACAGACCTCACCTTTGTCTCCACCCTGTGATCAATGCTGACCTCACTTCACCCTGACCGATCGATTATTTATATCAGACTCATTTTTCCATCTGCTGGGAGCATTCAGACGAGCCTCAAAGACGTTACCTGCGGTTTCCGGCTATTTTCTGCATGCTGGACCATATTCTGACCACACTCATACTCTTTAGCTCAACAACGTATGTGTGAGATGATGCACCTGCAAACGTTCCTTTATGTCCTCACCGCACTTTTACTTAACGTCCACTCAGAGTGGATCAGGATGAAACAGCAACATTTCCCATGAAACAGTCATAAAGGCACAAAGGACGGACCTTCCTCTGAACGTGACAGCAGGTTTTAATGCCGCTCAGCTGAGCTTATTGAGGAAACTCCGCCGGACTGGAACCAGAGCCGACTGCTTCCTGTGTCATATCCAGACGCATCAAATCCACTGATATCAGGAATATGCACTCTGTGTGTGTTTGTCTTTGTGAAATGTAAAAGCTGTTTGTGTAAAGCTGAATGATGACTGCCAGCAGTCGGTTAATGGAAAAATAATCTGCAGCTACCTTTATTATATATCCATTTATTTTTTTGAAGTCCTGCACAGTTTCAGCCTTCCAAACACGATTAACTTTCATTCATGAAATAGAGGTCATTTTAATACACAGAGTCGAATATGAACTGATGGGTCTTATCGCTGTAGCCTCCGTCCACTGCTAAAAAATGAGACCCTGATGTGTCCGTTTAAAGGGATGCTCAAAGCGTGTCACACTCCACTCATAAACCAGAAACATCGGCTCTACTTTTGTTTAAATTAGCCGATGATTGCTGTGCTCATCAACCACACGAGGTTAATGCAGACACGGAGCTACGGAAAGCCAAGGGGTCAAAATTCATCTCATGCTTCCTGCTGTTTGATGCTTGGAAATGCCAGCAGTGATTTTAAAAGCATTACAGATACAGGTGAGCATCCATGAACACCTCTACCTGAGGACATGAAGCTTTTTACCCGACTCTGTCCTCCTCTATCACCCCATCACCGTCTCTGATAGTGGAGTAAACACATTTCACAGAGGAGCTGCAGCTGGCAGCACAGAAACCTTCACTTTCATCTGTTACACCACAAAATGCTCCAGGCAGCAGCGTCACCATCCTCCAGAAGCTGTTCAGGCAAAAATGACAAAGACAAGAGAGACTTTTTATTTTTTTTATCATAAGCCTGATGTTTTCTATTTAAACATACAATCAGTCATTTTTTGAGGTTATTTAATAGAAGAAAATGATACTGTACTCTAAATATGCACTCGGTGTGTAATTATGTCTTCCAACAAACTGATGCATTCTCATAATACACAGTGGCCGAGATGGACATCGCCGTTCTGCCTCACCGCATTTTATCATGTGGTTAGAGACCGGCCACTTACATAGTACACCTTATACTGTTAATTTAAAGAGCTCGAGTGTCCTAAAAATCACACTTTCCCCTGTTAATCGGTTTGGTTACATTCGCACATACATGAGAGTTTATTCAGCTCTGAGGCTTAGTTTTATTAAGCTTCACGGGCCAACAGAAAAAACCAGCAGAAACGTTCAGGATCTGCTCAACAGTTCACCTCAGTTTCACTGTGATCGATCAGAAGCGAGCTTCACCCACTCATCGACGAGTATCGGACTCTTTCACAAAGTTTTACAGCCCCCTCCGGACGTGGACACCAGCTGAGGTCACAGCGACTGACAGCCAACACTACAGATGAACAGCAGCAGAGTGATGGAAGTACCTGACGTTTCTTTAAATCTGCTGCACCTGCTTTGGCTTTCTCAGGTAAAGGTGAGTGCACAGCTTATCTGTAGGTGTTTCCAGCAGCAGAGATCTTTATTTTTTTCAATTGAGTTCTATTTTATTTATATAGTGCCAAATCACAACAGTCATCTCAAGGTGCTTTATACTGTGAAGTAAAAGCTCTGCAATAATTACAGAGAATTTCAGTGGAACTCACTGCAATGAGACTGTAAAGTTTAATAATTTATCTTATTATGAAAATAAACTGTATTTTTGTTTGTCAGTTATAGTTCTTAGAAAAAGAAAACTGCAATCGGCACTGCTCTTAAAAAGTCTTCAATGTTGGATTGAAACACTGCGATCCCAGCTGTAAGTGAGACAGCGGCTTTTTAATTAACTTTATTCCACTCTTTGATGGAAACATATTGAACTCCATCGAGTGACGGATTTACTCGAGCATCACGCATTACATTTATTTATTTATGAGGCGGCTCTAAAAGCTTTCTGCAGCATCTGTGTGGAGGGCAGAGCCCACACAGAGACGAGGACGTGGATCTTTATTTTCCTTCTATGTAATATTAGACACACACTTCCTGTATCTTTAAACATGACGAACAAGACAGACCAAAGATTGTCCACAGGTATGCAGACTCACACCTGTGCTGCCGTGAGCACACACTGATGGCGTGGTGCTTCTTTGTTCATTATTTTATGATCGGCCTAAAGCGCTGCTCCGCCTGCAGACAGTTTTTCTGCATCTCGTTCAAAGTTCAGCTCAGAGGAAGGAAAATGCTGCTGCAGAACCTCTGGGAGAGGTCATAGGTCAGAGATGGAGGAAAGTGTTGCCAGCAACAAACAACATCAACTTAACTGGTGCTTCCTCCTGGGGCCAGTAGGCCAAAGGTTGGAGCTGACACAAAAACACACCCAGGCTGTTGACGGCAGCGTTCAGAGCAGGACTCAGTCAGGCCAGCTCTGCTGCCTGTAGCTGGGGGTCAAGGGGTCAAGTTCAAAGAGGTCAAACAATTTCCAACGCAGCAGCATACCACCGTCCGTGGAGGAAGGAGTGAGCCTGGCCGACCACGTGATTGGTCAGCATGCTCTGAGATTACTGCAGTTATAAGGGAGGAGGGGGAAAGGCGAAGCAACCTAGTTTGAACTCTGAAACATCATCAGTCCAGAGAGACAGACAGATGGTCAGCAAGCAGAAACACCAGCTCGGTATCTTCAAGGTTGACTGGAAATGCTTTTATTTTTAGATGAAATTACTGATTGGACAGCAGGACCTGAGCACCACACGGCGTTTAACCTCAGTCCACCTACAGCCAGCAGTCATGTTGCACAAGCTTTGGAGGAACCAGTTAGGCCCAACAGATCCAAAAAATCCATAGTTTCCTAAAACTGGGCAACATTTCACTCTCCAACAGAGGCACAAAGCAGCCACAGCAGGACGCAAAGAAACCGCAAAGAGACCAAAACCAACAACAAGCCGCAGAACACCTACAAACCCACAAATAACCACAGAGAGGCCAACCAGCACCGTTTCCAACGATCCTGAGGTCTGCGAAGCTGCGACGAGCTGATTAAATCAACATTACGAGACATATACAGATATAAATATGACTGACCCCCCCCCCCCCCCCCCCGGCGTGAACGAAGTGTGAACGTAAAAACGCCATCACTGCTTTTATAAAGCGTGGCTCTGGGCGGCTGGTAAATAATAACAGTGACTAACTGAACAGCTCGGCCTGCAGCGGGTTTTAAATCTCTGTTAAACCCTCTGATCTGATCCGTTTCCAGCAGCAGCCGAGCGCCGTCGCCATCTGTTGCTCATTCCTCCATCACCACCGAGCAGCGGTCAGCTGACAGACTGCAGAGCACCTGAGCGTGACTGTCAGCACGCCATCGCCAGTTTTTACTCATTAAAGTCACATTTTAGGCAAAAATGCTGTAAAATTCAGAGGATCTGGTATCTCAGTTCTAACAATTTGGAGTATTTTTTTCAGCTTATCATCGCATAAGATACACAAAAGAGCTTCATCCTACTTTTAAAGCTGGAACAGCTGATTTTATACAATTATAGATGCATAAAAGCAGAAAAATAATGTTGTGTGATAATAAACTGAAGCAACATTGATTATGAGGCGGATTAACATCACATTTTCTTAAAAAATGCCCTGAAAATGCTTTTATGGGAACTGAAAACAATTAATAAAACAAATCAATGATTATTATACTATTAAATAGCTGGAGTGATATCACAGCATGCTCAGGTGTGTCCTGGAAATGCTGACATCACTGATGGGCGTGGTTACAGGTCAATCTGACTGCAGGTTTCCTCATTTTTAAACCACAGCTCTCCTGCACCTCCAGAGGGCGCTCATGTGACCTCAGAAGTTCAGTTTGACCTCTGAGCAGCAGAGGAAACACATCAGGGATGACGGGATTACACTGGATTCATACACACAGATTATCCTCAGCAGTACACAGCTCTGTGTGTGTGTGTGTGTGTGTGTGGGGATCAGGTCTATGAATTGGCTGTATGCAGACACGCAAACAGTCAGAGTAGTTCTGGGAATGAGAGTTTAAATCTGCTGCTGCTTTAACCTTTAACCATATTTTAATACGATCCTATCAGTGTGTGTGTGTGTGTGTGTGTGTGTGTGTGTGTGTGTGTGTGTGTGTGTTTGGCTGTGCAGTTCAAGCTCAGGATGGTGAGGACACAGACATAAATATCCCAGTTTAGCCTCAAATGCACAGTTTGTTTTTCTGAAACGATCCCACCCCTCACAGCTTGAATCAGATGAAGCCAAATCCTCGTCACCTCCAGAGGGCAGCATTAACAGTGACACAGCCTCCAACAGCACAAACAGTCCACAGGTCCAGTTCAGGGAGTCCAGTTATGTGAGGTGAAGCCTAGCAGACAGCTAGCAGCTACAGCCACCTGTCAGTCAAAGAGGCCACGCCCCTAATAATGCAAACAGATGAGTTACAGAAACATCCCCCGTGTACAGCTGTTATGAAGGGGAAATTATCCACAGAGACCAAAGCAGTTTGTGTATCAGGCTGTAAAACATGCTTATTTCTGTTGGAACGCTTTAACATGGGAGTCTATGGGGACTGACTCACTGCTGCCTCTGCTGGACGGCAGAGGAACTGCATCTGAGCCCAACAGGACCTGTGGAATGAGGTGAAACAGGAATGCACAGCATGAACATGGTTTTCCTCAGTACCTGAGTGAGTACCTGAGAGAGGCCAGGGGGTGTGCCTATCTCAGGTACGTACCTCTCCGATGCCACAGGACAAACTCCTGGACATTGAACAGACACTTTGACTGTGAGTCCCTAACATCTACCCCAGCTTAGAGGCAAACACTGCTCTCTGTAAGTTTCCATCCACATACTCTCAGATCTGTGCAGGTTTTGAATCAAAACTGCAATAAAAACAAAGTTTTCTGTCATTTCTGAGCTTTGACACCTCCAAAGGATTGAGTTAGGCACGCCTTCAGAGTGACACGATGTTCATCAGAGGAGCATTTCCTTCGAGCTCAACGGTTCAGCCTTCTATAGCACCGTTTCTCACAGCAGCTTAGATCTCTGTGCTGATATCTGATTACCACGGATGCCTCACGCCGGCACTTTATGAATACATTTCTTTCTTACTGGCACCGTCTTTGCTTTCCTCTTTGCTCTGAGTGGATTTAGCTTTCACACAAACACTGACAGGATGAGAACCTGCAGCCACAGGCAGGAGAAAGAGTCTGAATATCCCACTCCATAAATAACTGTGGAGGGTGTAAAATGAGAGTCGGTGATCTGAAGGTAAAAGTAGTGGTTTTCCAGCCTGAAGTGAAACATTCACAGCAGCGTGCGGATCAGCTCAGCTGCTCCCTCTGAACCGAGCCCGCTTGTATCCCATCATCTTAAATAACGGCCTGACAGCAGGACCGTGTGATTTTCACAGCCATGAAGTGGCCAATTTTCCCACCGTCGGCCGCCCAGACAGGCCGGCTGGATGCAAAGCGCACCGAGGGGAAGCCGCAGAAAAGCTAAAAGGCTGCCCTGTCAGAGGTTTCACAGCCCAGAGATCCGTCTCTGTCGACGGGCAGGAAGCTGCCGGACTAGCAGGACAAACATTCCCAACGGTTTGAAAATGATCCAAATTATTTCTGAGGACAAAAAAATCCCCCCATCAGCCCCTAAATCACTCAGCCAGGCGGCACTTTCAGCACCTAAAAGAAGGTGCAGACACACTGGAGACAATGAAGGAAATTATCGTAAAAACCAAAAACATCTTCTTCATGTGTTTGACAGAAGCAGCCCGACCTGAACTGACAGGACAGGATGACCTCTGACACTCAAACCCCTGCTGCTGATCGACAGCCCGTCATCAAGTTAGCAGGCTCACACAACGGCCGCGTATTAAGAAGGAAACCCCAACATACGCTCCTTTGAACTTCTCCATGTGCTTTCTGCTCTTTATGTTTTCGATGTCCTGGCACTCTGTGAGTTTCCTTTACTCGGTCAGAGTCGGTGCAGCTGCAGACTAGGAGGGATTTAAAATTAAAAAACTTGATTTCATGAAGAAAACAACCCATCTCTATAACTGAGGTGAAGTCATCTGCTGTCATTTCCATGTTGGATGGAATGCAGTCTGAAGATACTTATCAATGAGCAGCATCTGAGTATTTCTCCTGGCTGCATATAAAACAGGATGTGTGTTTCCTCAGTGTTCAGCAGCAATAAATGGAGTGTGTCGTGGGTTAACATCAGATGAAATATGACTGAAGTCTTATTAACCTTTAGTAATGAGTTCAGTGCAAACCCGATTTAGGATCAGCATCGACGCTGTCAGACGAAACATCTTCAAATAAAGTTTCCTGGGTCTGCAACACGACCCAAAGGCACTCAGCAACTAATGGTTTGTTTCATAAACCCTAAACTTGAACCATCCTCAGAACAGCATCCATGCTTTCTGCAGATGATGCGGTTCTGTGGGCCAGTGTGACCTTCAGCACACACCGAAGTGGTCTGCAGCCACAAACGGCTGAGATGAAAGGCAGAAGTGACGGGAAGGTGAAGCGTGACACGGACCGGCGGACTGCTGCAGCATCAGCAGTAATGTGGGTGTTGCACCAAGCTGTTGTGGTGAAGAGAGATGTGAGCCGAAAGCTTCCGATTTATCAGTCCATCCACCTTCCAGCCCTCTCCTTGGGTCATGAGGTCACAAGGTCATGCAAGTCGGCAAATACAAGCAGCCAAAATCAGGTTCCTCTGCAGTGTTCAACCTCACAGAGGGCGAGGAGCTTGGATATCCAGAGCTATTTCAAAACTGTTGCTCCTCCATGCTGATCAGGATTCTTCATGGATGGACATGTGAGGAGGTCTCAGTGCAGACCCAGGACCTCATCTGGCCTGGGAACACCTCAGGAGGTCTCAAGGAGAAAGACCTCTGAAGCTTCCTGCTGGACCTGCTGCCACCACAATCCAACTTGGATCAACAGAACACAATGGATGAACAGATGGACGGATGAACGGATGGATAGATGGATGGATGGATGGATGGATGGATGGATGGATGGATGGACGGACGGACGGACGGACGGACGGACGGATGGATGGATGATGCTGAACCACGCTGTCACATTAAAATATGATGGAGACTTGTTTGGTTTCCGCAAGTCGAATCCTCACAATGTGACCTCATTCACAGATTTATGCTGCCACACCTCAACACACACACACACACACACACACACGCACACACACACACGCACACACACAGGCGCCCTCCTGCTGGGCGACATCTCTCAGACTAACAAGCTGATCCTCCGGCTCTCGACAGCAGCGATAACAAAGACAGATCGGCTGATGACAACACTGAATGTCACTGTGTGTGCGTATGTGTGTGTGTGTGTGTGTGTGTGCGTGCGTGCACTGACCACACACAGCGTGACTTACTGAGCTGTTTGCAGAAAATGACTTTGTGCTCATTTCGAGGAGATTCATTGTGTTTTTCAAAAGCCTCCCCGAGTGTCGCTCAGATATTCGACTCTTTTCATCAAAATGCAAACTGAGCCACAGCCGCTCATTATACTCCGTCTTCCTCTCTCACTCTCTTTTTTTAAAGGCCAATTTGTTAGGTTCACAAAATGCTTGAAATAATCACTCATAGCAAGGCTAAAAGGCTCATCATGGAGTCCAATCATCCAATAAAATAAATGTGGCTCATAATCATTGTAGAAATGCAAGCGGCTGCACAAAGAAATGAAATCTCCTTATCAAACTGAGATTTCAAACTCTCTGTAACTATTGTCTTTAATAAAACCACAGCAGCTTTCTGCAGACGAACAGATGAAACTTTTGATCACAGTTTGTCCTCTGGAGAAATTCTGCCATCCAACAAAAACATGAAAGACCAAATTCATCTAAAGAAGCAGCTCAGCGGTTTAATCTCAACAAGCGGCACCACGCAGCAGCGTTACAGCTAAATATGCAGAATGAGTCAAATCAAAGGGAGGACAAGTCTGTATGTGTAGGGATGTGTCTCTATATCAACATGCACTGATCACATTTCCCCCAAAAATACAAAAACTGCCACAGACTCTTTAGAAATGATGGACACAGCAGAAATAATTGGCACTACCTCTTTGGCCAGCAGGGGGCGACTCCTCTGGCTGCAGAGGAAGAGAGTATACACTTTCCTGATGAGTTCATGGTGTCAGTCTTTCTTCAGTAAAACATAATTTTGGAAATTATGGAGTCATAAATAATGAAGATTATGATTATGATTGACAAGCTGATAAAACAGGGGTTTGCAGTGTGTCTTAGTTTCTCATTCACATCCATTAACTGCCTAGGCTGCTGGGGGGGGGGGGGGGGGGGGGGGGTTCCCATGATGCACTGACTGTTTTTTTTCATTCACCTCTTTTTACTCTGTTTATACCCCACTCTGCATTTAATCATTAATTATTATTAATCTCTGTCTCTCTCCCTTCACAGCAGAGTTTTTCCTTCCCACTGTCACCAAGTGCTGCTCATAGGGGGTCGTTCTGATTGTTGGGTTTTCTCTGTATTAGTGTACAGTTTTTACTTTACAATATAAAGTGCCTTGGGGTGACTGTTGTTGTAATTTGGCGCTGTATAAATAAAACTGAATTGAATTGAGGAACTCTAAGCCTCATTTTAGCTGATAAATACACATTGATTAATTTGGCTCATGCCCCACCTGCTGTTCTTTCCCTCTCTTGGGCACTTCAGGCTAAAGGAGGTTCTAACAGTCCTCAGTTAGGCCAGAATCAGAACAACTTCAGCTGACACCTCATGTGTCCATCTAACTCCCAAATACAGAACAGTGGTGTTGATCTTCATCCAATTAGAAAAAAAATGTTGTTTTTCATTTTACAGCTACAGCGTGTGCCAGCAGACATTTGCAGGTTAAAACAGAAGATTTGTCCATAACCATGAGGATTCACATTTCACAGCTGCACTGCTGTTTGGAGAATTCAGAGCGAGTCTGATTTTCTGAAGTGCTGCTACAAAGCAGAGATGGTGTTACTGAGCATCATGGAGACACTGAACTCTGCCTGTACCTGCTTCTGTAGCTGGAAGGACTCTGGAGATGCACTGTTTATCTGCACAAATTGACTATATACCTCACACACTCGCATGCACGCATGCACGCGCACACACACACACACACACACACACACACACACACACACACACACACACACACACACACACTCCCAGTTAAATTGACTGCAGTCCAGAGCAGCTGAGCAAAGAGCCCAGAACACATCAGCTCTGAGCTCCATTAATTGATCCTTCCAATAACGTCCAAACACACCACCAGCTCTTAAATACTCATTTGAGTGTGTGTGCTGTTTGTTGGTATCTGCAAACACAGCATGCGCACATACACGCAATAAAAGCCACACAAAGGCAGGCACAAAGCAGGAATAATCAGCTGCCAAACTGTGACTACACACACGTTTGTATTCGTATCCCTATGAGGACCTTCGTTGAATGAATTCATTTCTCCAGCGGTTACAGCCACACATCCACCCCAGCCCTCCGAGGCCACACTGCTTCTCTGTGTGCCCAGCTGCACAGATGTGCACCAGAAAACAAGCCTGCAGCATCCTCGCCGCGAGGAGAGCTGCTTTGTTTGGCTGCAGAAATGAAAGAAGGAAAAGAATGAGGAGCACAAACACGGTGACACACAGACACGCCGCCAGGCTCCTGCCCGTAGACCAGCGTCAGGCTTCATGTGGGTCCAGCTGGACATGCGCACTTTCATGTGGCGGAAAGGCATTTTACCATGTTGGGTAACATGTCGGGTATTAAATATCACCAAGATATTGTCTGACCCCAAAAGCCAGCACACAGATTTCTATGTGAAGAATTCGATGTGCTCCTGAGCATCCTTCCATGAATCACTAACGTCACCAAACACTGGCTCCCAGCACGACTCAGACGCCATCACAGACTCCACGAGGGTCAAAGCACCTCTGATGGTGGCGTCACGCAGGGTTTACACCGAGAGCGAGCGCAGTCACGCTGCTCACAGCGTGCATGTGACAGAGCGAGCTTCAGCACGTCCAGGTGAACTTTGCTGTCGCTGTGCTGATCCTCAGGTACGCAGTATACACACGGCTCTGTCAGCTGCTGGACAGCATACATGACTCACAGATCATACAGCAGAGTCACATGACAGCAGAGTCACATGACAGCAGGACAGTCTGCGTCTCATCCACAGTGACCTGCTGGTTTCTGAGCTCCCATTTTGAAACCTTGAGATGAGCGTAAGGGCCGGGTCTGAGTGTGAAGCTGCTTGATCATTGGCTAATGACTAGTGATTGACTAGTTAGCCAAAAATAGCACGGCTAATCCTCCGTTTTGAATGGTGGTGTGATTTCATTTTTCATTCAGTGTGACCGATCAAGAAGAACTAAAACTGTGTGAGTCTCCGTTATCTTCAGCTCATTGATGACTTTAGTAAGAGCTGTTTCTGTGCTGTGACTGCTTCTGAACCCTCAACGAGAGGAGTGAGAAATTAGAAATAGGTCTGTAGTTATTAATTACCAGTGGATCGCAGTGATGTTTTTTGAGTAGTGCTGTGATTACAGCACATTCAAGAGAAAACAGGAAAATGGCAGATTGCAGAGAGCTGTTTTTTAAATGATTTACAGAACAATGAGATACAGATTTGAACAGTTTGGTGGGGAAGGGGTCGAGGAAAGAGGTGCAAGACTTTGACTGATGAGTAACTTCTTCCAGGTCTCTTGAGCTTACAGGTGAGGATGTGGACGCTGAGCTGTGGGAGTAACTTGATCAGACTGTGAGGCAGCGATAAATTAGATCAGATATCCATCCACCCATTTTCTTCTGCTTATATAATTCAGGGTCACGGGGGAGGCAGGGTCGCCAGTGTGTTGCAGGGCGAACACAGAGATGCACTCACACCTATGGGTGGTTTAGAATCCCCAGGTAACCTAACCCCACTAACTGCATGTCTATGGTCTGTGGGAGGAAGCGGGAGAACAACCCACGCAGACCCGGGGAGAACATGCAAAGGATTCAAACCCAGGACCTTCTTGCTGTGAGGCAACAGTGCAAGCCACCATGCTGCTCAGATATTACCTCTAATATTCAAAACTTTGTTCTTGTGCAAAGAAGCAAATTCATCATACTTGACAGGAGCAGCATGGTCGGCATCAGAGAAACTGTCCATCATTTCATCACATGACGGCGGTACCACTAATGTGCTCTTTGATGACTTCATCAGCCCTGCTGACACAGATGTGTATATGCTGCAAACAGTTACAATAAAAATGTTTTTATATATAACAGCATGTCATTAATAACAATTTCTGGAGGTTATGCAGAGCTCTGTCAGCCAAATGGACCACAAACAGAAGCTCTCCACGTTCAGATGCAGACATCGGTTTCCTGAGATTACTGGGACTTTACTCGACGTCCACAGCTGAAGCTTTAAGTTTGTGTTTGTGCAGTTTGAGTATCGAGTTTCCTCACAAATCTCCCCCCCAGGCCACTTTCTCAAAAACAACAACAGGACGCAGCGTGTCCCCTCAGTCCAGACCTGCCCCTCTCCATCTGATCCTCTATCTGCTCTCTTCCTGCCTCCATCATCACTTCAGCCTCTGCTTCAACACGTTCAGCTCTGACAGGAGCAGACGCTCAGCCACTCGACAGTCTGATCCCCCTGCTGAGCATGCTGGGATACCGTGGCTGCCGTGGCAACGCAAAGATTGGCTCTGTGAGGGGGGGGCGAAGGAAGAAGTGACAAAGATGGATTAAATGTAAGAAGTGGAGTTGAAGACAAGGTCAGAGGAAGAGAACGATGACAGAACACTGGTAGGAAAGAAGGGGGGATTGAAGGAAAGAAGGGCAGATAAAGGATGAAGGGATGAGACAGATGAGACGGCGACAGTCAGTCTAAACCTGCAGGGAATCAGATTATTACAGAGATCTGACGACACAGCGGGGTTCTCTCTCGACGGTTAATCCGCTCTCGGCCTTCCCTCAGCGGGATTAGAGTGTCGCCAGGAGTCCCTTAAGAGATCACCTGCATCCATGTCTCAAAGTGAGCCGTGAGAGGGTCAGCTTCACCAAGCCTCGTCCATCACTGATCACTTCCTCATTATGAGTGTCAGCCAAATCAACTGTGCAGAGATTAACCAATAAACGATATTTATACAGCCAGCATTTCATCTGTTGTTATTAAGTGTCATAAACTGCAGTTCCTCTAACGTCCAGCAGAGGCGCCACAGTGAGTCAGTCCCCACAGACTCCCATGTCAGAATCAGAATCAGAATCTTTATTGTCATTGTACACAGAAGTTGCACAACGAAATTTAAAATGCATTCCTTTTTTAGGTGCCTCAGACAATAAATAATAAAATAATAAAAATATGAGTGATAAAAATGATTACTAAAATACAGTGCACAATAGTAAATTAAATTAACAGACGAATCTAGCCCAAATACACACACCAACACACGCACATAGTCAGCACTACCACCCCACATCACTGTCCAAACCACACAGAGTTCAGTTCAATGATAGCCCTGGCATAAAAGCTGTTCCTCAGTCTGTTTGTTCTGGCCTTCATTGTCCTGAAACGTCTGCCTGATGGCAGTAGCTGAAACAAGGAGTGTCCAGGGTGTGAGGGGTCCTGGAGGATGTTCTGTGCCCTCCTCTGGCAGCGGGCATTGAACAGTTCCTGGAGAGAGGGCAGGGGACAGCCTATGATCTTTTGAGCCGTGTTGATGATTCGCTGGAGTGTTTTCCTATCTGCTGCTGTGCAGCTGTTGAACCACACGCACAGACAGTAGATCAGGATGCTCTCTACAGAGCAACGGTAGAAGGACACCAGCAGATTCTGGGTCAGATAGTTGCTCCTAAGAACCCTCAGGAAATGCAGTCTCTGTTGGGCCTTCCTGACAATGCTGGTCGTATTGATACTCCAGGTCAAATCATCCTGCAGATGTACTCCCAGGAACCTAAAATCTGAAACCAGCTCCACTTCATCCCCCTCGATGAACAGAGGTTGAATGACATGTGTTGTCCTCCTTAAGTCTACTACCATCTCCTTTGTCTTAGTGGTGTTCAGGATCAAGTTATTCTCACTGCACCACCTTGACAGCCGCTGCACCTCGTCCCGGTATGCTGACTCATCCCCGCCTGATATGAGCCCCACCACAGTGGTGTCATCCGCAAACTTAATGATGCAGTTACTGGCATGTATGGAGGTGCAGTCATGTGTGTAGAGTTTTGGTGTTTGGTCTCTGTAGCCAATTTACCTCTTTATAACAACTGTACAGAGGAAGGATGTTTGCATTTTTAGGGGCGTGGCCTCTTTGTCTGGCAGGCGGATGGTGACATGGCTGTAGCTGCTAGCTGCCTGCTAGGCTTCACCTGAGCTAACTGGAGTCCCTGAACTGGACGTCTGCACCGTGTTTGTGCTGTTGGAGCCTTTTTAATGCAATTATCTGACCGATAATATGGCTGCTGTTGGACTAACAGTGCTCCATGCGCTCCTAAGGCATCTAACATTAACACCATCATCTGGTCTAATCCAAAAAGCCAATGCTGAGGATTTAAACTGCAGTTCAGAAACTGATGGGTGACAACACACTGACTATGTCCATCTTTTGTATACAGTCTATAGTCCAAAACTAACAAGTTTAAACAATGTTGCTACAATAAGTCGCTGCTGGGAGTTGCAGCGGGTACTCGTTCACCAGGAGCAAACAGCGAACTCAGAGTGTAGCCTCGTTCTCTCTGCAGGCTCTTGATTCAGTGACTAAATCTGAAATCTGTGATTCACCTCAAAATGAGGGCGTTCACTTGTGCCAAGCAGCCCGTGGAATAAACACTGGATTACAATGCCAGCGCTGATGTTTGCCCCTGATTTGGTAACAGGGAAATCTCATTTCTCATCAAAGTTTAGACAAAAACACACACAATTTTCCCTGAAATTCTGGAGTCATGATTATTCGGCACCTGCAACCCTGCAGCTGTCCAAACAGATCTACATCAATTCTCAGTAAACCAGAGGGGACAAAGATCTCAGCTAAAAGCTTTCAGTCTTTGCGCTGAGCTAGGCTAATAACTACATATCTGAATTTAACAGACACAACACTGAAGCCTGCTAACAAACTGTGTGTGCTATTTAAGGACCGTGTAGCTCTTTGCTCTTTCTGGACTCTTAAAACTCAACAGAAGTGAAAAAAAATCCATTACATTTCTAAGACTTTGCAGACTTTTTTTCTGCCAAAAACCTGCAGAATAAAACATCAGCCCTGAGCTGAGACTGAACGCTGCAGGTTTCTGATAAAATTCAAACGCTCTAACTGTAAATCAGACTTTGCTCTCTGCAGATCGATATCGTTTTGTATTTCTCTCTGGGTGAAAAGTGGAATCCGTTCAGTGGAGGGAGAAGATAAAGTGTGCTGATGTGTTTTTCATGATCAATCATTCAGCTATGAAGAAGAAGAAAAAAAAAATCACATGTAGAGCCTGGAGAAGACTTTGAACAGAAAAACAGATACCTGAGACTTTAAATGAGTGCACACGAGTCAGTTTGGTGGAACAGTCCATCACTTCTTACAGTTAAAACAGAAAACAAAGAGTTCTGATTTTCCTTTTTTTCCTCGTCCCTGAAGCATCTGAGTGGAGGACGCAGCAAAGCCTCCCACCTGTGTGAGCTGTCTGCTGGCGCGCTGATTTGGGTCGTGTTCAGACAAGTTAACCTGGGAATTTCTCCATCTCGGCTCCGGTACAGCTCACCATCTGGCAGATTAGCTGTTAAAACTCAGTGAAGTGAAGTTAAGCAGTGCTGGCAGCCTCACCGCTGTCAGACTTTACATTCTGGAGGAGCGGGGACAAAGACGGGGAACTTTTTCATTTACTCCAAAAAGGGGATTTTTTTTAGAAAAAGCTTCGAGTCGCTTTAATCGCTTTGAGAGCTGCAGCTGCACACATTCATTCTATTACACGCTTTTTAAATATTTTCCAAACAGCCCAGTGAATATTTGATATGTAATTTTACTTGATAATAGTGTGCTGGTTGGTTTGTTTTATCCTCCACTGGGTTTTTATTCCAGCCAACTGTTCTTTGGAAACCTGCCAGCATCTCTGCTGAACGTAATGATAAATTTGCAATATTTAGTCAATTTCACTGAACTGTGTTCAGCCCTCCAATAGTCCTCAAAAAATACTGCTACTACTTTAATTCTATTTCATTTAGTGAAGTCAATTTTATTGCACAGCCTGCATAAAGGCCAGGAGGGGTCAGCTGACATATTTTTCTAAAATGATAATGGCCCCAGGACGCTTCCCTGAGGAACACCATAAGCTACAAACAGCTATTGTTGACTAGAAAATATATGCAACAGAAAATAAGAAAAAAAACAGATTGGATCCAAACAAGAATTGGAAAGAGATGAGAAATTATGAGAATAAAAACAAAGATCCAAATCCAACAGCATCATTTACTCTGGATAAATGGTACTCCGTTAAATTAAAACCGGGAATGGGACTTGGACTTTTGCGAGGGACTGTTTTTGATGATGAATTCAAACCAGGGAAATTTGATTCAAAGTAAAGCTGGTTAACGCCAAGCGTTAATCACTGCTGAGATGTCTGATCCAACACGTTTAGCATTACCATAATTATGCGGACATTTGTCCTATCAGAAAATAACAGTTTCTGAAAGCTGAGAAATTGCACTACCCACCCAACATAGGGTTAGTACGGTAATTCTTGCTGGAAGTCTGTGAATGGCGGGACATTTGAAATACATTAAGTCGCCAACGACACATTCAGTGTTACAGGGTTAAAAAATCACAGCATACTTCAAGGTTAAAGTACGAATGGGAAAGCAGCTCCACCTCAATTTTAGCACCTCTGTCAAAATAAGCTATACTTTTTGCTCCATTAGTGTAAAAAAAAAAAAAGAGAGAGAAAATCTGCTTTTATTTGTTCATCCTTCCACCTTATTTCTGCGGCCTCCTGAGCCTGCTAGTGTTAGAGATGTTCGTTTTTTTTAAATCAGGGCAGAGATGATCAGTGTGGAACGCTTTAGTCAATAAATGGCAAAACTCGTGGGACAAAGCATCAGAAAACAGCTTAGACTCCTGAACAGCAGCACTGCTGCTCTCAAACTCCCACTTCTCTTCATACAGAAACAGGTCAACAGAGGTGTGAGTGCACAGAGTTACAGCCTCAAACTGTCAGAATACATTTAGGTATCAGGCCTGACTGACAGCTAAAACCTGGAAATGCTCTGAGATTGGAAGTTTTTCCAAAGAGGCAGAGTGTGTGTGCGCTGCCGTCTGAAACCACACACACTGACGTTTAAAATGTATGCAGCCTGTCAGGGCTCAGTGTCTTTCTGACACTTACAATGCTGAAAACACACCGATACACCGGCCATCACTGACTCTGACGCCGAGAACGAGTGTGTGTTCAGGGGTCTGAGGGTCACAGCTGCACATATGAAGCTGAGCTCCCAGGATTCATGCTCCATTCATGATTTATGCTTTTCTTACTACACAGTTAAACTGGCTAATAATTAAACACGTTAATTAAGCCACAGGCATATGAAACAAATGTTGGGCCATTTTACTGTAATAATCAATCGAGGCAATATCTGACTGCACCTTCGCTCTACATCATACCCGTGGAGTGCCACAGTGTCCTTTTTAAAAACATAAAGAATATCTTTCACACTTTCTGCATTCATCAGTCTGACCCTGAACAGCAGACGGCTCTGATTTCACGGCACTGATATGAAAACAACAGGCTGCTCATTGCGGTGCTTTAGTCGGTGTAACAGTCACATGTGTTACAGCTGACACACCAGAAAAACCCGAATGGGTTCCCCTTTAATAACCCAGAAACTGCTCAGTGTATAAAATATGAAATATGTGCATCATCAGTCCATGAAGCCCAACATTAACATCTGTAACTGCATCTTGTTTAATATTTACTTCTATGAGACAATGAAAATGTGTTTAACAGCAGCTGGTTACACTGTGAAACTCGATCTCTGGAAATGGTTCAGATGGGCTGTGTGACATAACTGATGCTTATAATATTTTAATAACCTATCAGGTGTGTATCCTTTTTCACTCTTGGTTCACTTTGACTCGTTCACTTTTGCTCACTGCTGGCTAACTTTAGGCGACTCGATCGAGCTCAGGAACACATCTGGGGTCTGAGAATAAGCTTCACATTTAGGGGGTCAGAGGTCAGGGTTATTAAGGATTTCACTGTTCACTAAGCTCTAACTGTAAGATGTTACTGAACCTTTGGTCGGTTCTCAGCACTGTTGGATGCCAGCTCCAGAGGACTGGTCGCTTTCTGTGAAAGGAGCTTCAACGGTGGTCCCGAGACTAAATTTGGCCCCGGGGTCCGTTAGGAAGTTAATCGAGCCATGGCCATCAGACACGCCTCCTCGCAGTGCGGCACAATGATGAGCTCCTCTCACACACCTGTGCTGGGTGGCTCAGACAGCCGGTTTAGCTGCAGCTCACTGGAGCGCTGCTTGTTTTGACACAGCAATCAGGCCCGGTTTAAGCCGCCCCCCGCGAGATCCAGTAGATGGACCTGCTCTGAACTGCAGCTCTGCTGCTCAGAGATGCTAAGTGGCAGGAAAACAACAGGCTCAATAAGCCTAACAGCCATTACTGCAGCTCCGTCTGTAATGATGATTTGACTGAGAGGCCATTATGCTAATGATCTGACGCCTGAAAGAGAAACTAATGATGGATGGGAGGGAAAGAAGGGATGAAATGGAGAAGAGAAAGGAAGTCAGGCCAGATAAGGAAGGAAAGGAAAACCAAATGAAGTGTTCTTAGCTCATCAGTCCTGTGACATACTGTTGCTCCATTTATTAGCAGTGTGATTGCAAAAGCACAGATTTGTGCTTCACACTGCGACTTCCTCTTCTCTGGTTTACATGAAAGTCATTCTCACCTCCAACTATCAGAAAGCAGCCGCTCGCTTTCTTCCTGTTTTAGTAGACTCCAGTTCCAGCTTCTCTCCACTGGCTTCCTACATGTTTTTTAATATTAAAATTTTACTTCATCTCTACTTTTAAAGCACATCTGGGTCTGGCTCCAAGCTATGGAGCATTGGCCCCATATGAGTCAGAGTGCAGCCTCAGATCTTCAGGTGAAGGCCCTTCTGGCTTTTCGAAGTCATAACTTAAATCTAAAGGCGCTGAGACTTTGCCCTCAGCCTGCCCGAGGAGATCAGGCTCACACAATCAGTTGGTTCCCTTAAATCACTTCTTTAAACACATTTTTATAGGCTGGCTTTATGTTAGTGACATTACATTTGATGTCACCTTTTATTGTCTAATAAAAACAAAAACCTAATAATAAACTGTTAAATCAATATAAGACTGTGTCAAACAAACCTGAAGCATCAGGTATCTGCGCTGATTCACGCCATTTTTCCAGAGCTGCTGACCGCCTGCTCTCAGGGTCCCGTCTGGGTTGAAAAATATGAAAATGAAAGGCAGACGTCCTTCTTGAACTTTCTAACAGGTGATGTCTGCGTACAAAAAGTCTTTTACGAGACACTTTAATCGATCAGAATCGAGCAAAACATCCTCGCCTGTGAGAAGAGAAAGAAAAACATGGAAAGAAATTCCACTACAGGGAACACTGGAGCTGGTGACCTCTGACCCCAGAGCCTCATCAGGACAAAGCAAAGCACACCACAGGCTTATGATGCTCACATCAGAGAGCAGGAAGGAGATGGCTGTAACTGCACATCGAAGCTCACTATGCAACAAATGTGAGAAGAAGGATTTGAAATTCTGGATTCAACAGGGAGCCGGGGTCAAGTTTGACACACAACGGGTCAGAGAGGCTCTTCACGAATCCAGAATCGCCAGCACAACGCCCGTCACTTCGTATAATCACAGTAAGGGTGAGATCCCCAAATAACAGGTCCAGATGTTGTGAACATTTCATTTTCAATGACAAACTGAGACTGAGGACTTAAGCCGGTGCCTTAAACAGACGGCCAGAAGCCACAAGCTTTTGTTTACATTTAAAGCTGTTATTAATATTTTTGTTACCAGTGTTTATGTTATAAAAGATTTTGCTTTCACATGTTTAAACAGGCTAAGACTATAACAGCTATAAATGTCCTGAGGCTCCTTGTTCACTACTTGAATATGAGCCCTCCCCTTCAGTGTTCAGTATAACCACAGTTCATTCAGGCTTTGGACTGTGTCCCACAGCTACACAGGTTAAGAACAGGGTTCAAATAAAGCACGGCTCAGTGGGAGGTGGGCTTTTTCTTATGGGGTTTATTTGTGCTGTATGTTGAGTTAAAGTGTCGCATCGGGGGTTTGTGTATGAACTGTCATCATGACTGCACATATGGACACCGGAGCAGGAGGCACAGGAACAGTGGGAATCTAAATGGAACGGAAATGGAATTAATGAGCCAGTAAGATGTGGAACGGTATTATCTCACCTGAGGCAGATGCAAGCAGATGTGACTTTTTTTTTTTTTTTTGACATGTTTGAAAAATTAGGCACATAATAAAATTAGAGCCAGATGGACTAATCAAGTATATCATTTCAAGTTTTCAGCAAAGGCGAGGGCAGTGGCTCTAATAATGAGCAAAAATATTCTCTTTATTCACAAGTCTGCCATAGAAATTCATATGAATGGGTGAGTGTGTCCAAACCTTTGACTGGTACTGCATATGGACCAAATTGGGATGATCCCAATAGCCTGATTTCCAGTGCAAACTATAGGCGGTGACTTCAAATTGGTCTTAGATCATCAGATCAGAGATTAGCTCGATCCAATGCTTTCAATTTCCTGAAATCATTTATCAAAAATACCGTTTTAGTAGACGTGCGGCGAATCCTGAACGCAGCAGGTGGAGAATATTCGTTTCTCTCTCGGGCTCAGACGTGTTTTCTCAGGTCGATTTCTTTTTGTTGGACAGAAAACTTTTGTCTGGAGTCAATAATGTCAAATACCATAAAATGATGTCCGGTTTCTGTCACACTACAGCCTCCTGTAGATTGTTGTTGGAGACTAATGATAAAGATGGCAGTTCTCTTTCAAAGCATATATAAGAGGACGCATTATCTCACACCAACGTTCACTGAAGACACACAGCAATCAAAAGCAGGTAGATTTAGAGGCACCAATATGAAAATTAGATGCAGAAAAAGCTGCTGAACCTTCTGCAGAGAACCACAGTCAAGTGCCAGCCCTCAAATATCAGCTCCATGAGGTACTCTGAAACATTTCTAAAGCCTTTACCTTTACAAAACAGCCTTTTTTTGGAATTCAGGGATAAGCCTCACAAATTGTTGGCAAGGCAGCTGCGGAAAAGGGAGCGTGATGGAGCCATTCATAAGATAAAGTCAGACACTGGCACTCCTGCTACCTCTCACAGCAATATTAATAACACATTTTGCCATTTCTATGAAGTTTTGTACAGCTCTCAAGCACACACACCGGACGCTATGAAACAGTTTTTGAGTGCATGTCAATTACCAACATCATCAGAGAGAGACCAGAGTTCCTTTGGAATGGAAATCACAGAGGGAGATATAAGAAAAATGATCAATTCCCTTAAAAAAATGGCAAAAGCCCGGGACCAGATGGGATATGTAATGAGTTTTATAATTAGCTTGGCAATATAATAACTCCATTTCGACTTAGGATGTACAATAAGTCCCTGGAGATGGGCGAGTTACCACGACACTGAATGAGGCTGCCGCACCGCTTACACCGAAGAAGGGGAAGGACGTGGAGCCGGTGGGGACATCCAGACCAGCGTCACCATCAAATCCTGATCTGAAAATCTTGGCTAAGACTCTGGCTTCACGGCCTCGCCCTCTGATACGCAGACCAGATTTATTCAAAACAGGCACTTGTTTCATAATGTTAGACGCCTCTTTAATATTCACACAGACATCTATGATGCAGATTACGCTTCAAATATCACCGTACGCAGATGATATTTTGACCTTCATTACAAAGTCACAAACTTCATTACCGGTTTTATTGGAGACAACTAAGGCCTAACAAGTACAGGACATCTGTACATTAATGGGACATTTTCATCCCTTCAGCAGCTCCAGGAGAAGCAAAGTGAATTTTCTAGATATCTTCAAATCAGACACTTTGTAGGAACACACCTGGATCACGGCTAGACCAGACAGGTGTCTCAGTGACTGCTCAACAGAAAGAAAAGCCATCCCATTTATTTATTATTTATTGCAAGAGCAAGACCAAGTAAACATGGAAAGGCTGGGAAACAGAGCTGGGTATGGGAAAAGCCTGCATCGGTTGCATTAGTCGTGAGCTAAGCTACATACATTTTTCCACAAGTGTCACCCCTCTGTGCAAATTCACGCAGAGGCAGGCTTACCTCACAGCTAATGTTGTATGAAAAGAAACAAAGACACGCACTCATTTCCTTCATGGCTATAATGTGAACATCCTCTGCTGCTCTGGAGGAGTTGGTCCGACCGGACTGCTGTGCATGGAAACAACAACATCTGTCCGTTCATGGATCCAGTTTAGAGCGAGGAGACGCTGTTTGCGTGTCCTCGGTTATCTAAAGATAACCCAGCAGGTTTACTGTCTGAACCTAACGAGTGAGTGAAAACAAACCACCACCTCGCGTCGGCCACATGTCACCGATTTCCCTCCAACATCGTAACGCTGTGCTTCAGGTCCACACCACATAAAACAAATCATGCCATTTTGGCTTCCTAACACATGTAGGAAGCCTGTGCGCAGCCTGGACTGGATTTTTACTGAGAACAATATATAACAGGGCAGCGCACTGGTTAGCACTGTTGCCTCGGGTCGAATCCACCTTGGCCGGGGAGCCTCTGTGTGGAGTTCTCCCTGTGGGTTCTCTCCGGGTACTCCGGCTTCCTCCCACAGTCCAAAGACATGCAGTCAGTGGTTAACTAATCATCTGTCTCTCTGTGCCAGCCCTGCAACAGGGTGGCGACCTGTCCAGGTGTACCCCGTCTCGCCCTGTGACAGCTGCCCCCGTGACCCTGAATGGGATAAGTGGAAGAAAATGGGTGGATGGACATTAACTACAGCTCAACATTACCTTCTTAATCTGAATCTTGAGGCTGGGCTGGTGACTTGGATTTCCTTCTGCTCTCTTCTTTCTCGAGCGCCTGTTTAAACCCAGCAGCTTGTAAAAAAAACACAAAATCACTGACGGCCGAGTGTTTGAGTCAATAAACGGAGTCGGGTCTTTGCTGTGGTCAGTCTCAGGGATTTGTTGGCTGGTTGGTTTCTGTCCAACTCTTTATATTTGAACAGCGCTCTTCATCTAAAGTATCTCTGTGTCAATACGAGCTGACGGCCGGCGTCGCTTCACTGATGGCGAGCCGGCGCTGGCAGTCCGTCTCAGTCAGCTTTTACAGCCATTTTCCCATTTTCTGCTCCATCACTGCCAACAATAAAACCTCAGCAGCAGGATGAGCTGCGACTCCTGCAGCTTTCTCTCTCCCTGTCTGCCTCCTCATCAGCTGAGGAGGAGGATTTCATGCTCTCATTTCCTCTGAACAGATGTTCACCTGATTTCCCTCCAAACTACTAAATCCACTTTGCATTTCTGAGTTGAACTGTAGTCAAATCAGAAATGCAGTTGTAATGAAGTTGTAAAAAAGAGGGAGACGTCAGCAGAGACATGCAGGAATGAAAGTTTCATCCACAGAGGCCACCAAACAGAACACCTCTCCTCCATCGGTGGAATTAACCTGTACAGCAATCCCTGTGAGCTCAGGTGTTCAAAAGCCCCAAAAGCCCATTTTTTCCAATACTGCTGTGCAAAGTGCAAAAACAGGGACTGATAAAAGGAACTAATGAGGGGAAACGGAGAAACAAACGATAGCAACAAATGGCCCGCATCGTGAAACCGAACACACGGGAAGGGATAGCGACGGCAGCATTGCGAAGCTAAAATGATGCTTTCCTCCATGTTGAAAGTGGTCGCAGACTGCAGCGTGTAGCATACTCTCCGCTCATTGGTCAGTCAGTGAAACCCTCGCTGATTGGTTTTAAGGCCACGCGACAGCAACAAAAGTTGAACATTTTTCAACTTTATTGTGTCGTGTCGCCTGCCCGTGTGTGCACGTCTATGTGTACGAGCTCGAAATTTCACATGCACGAATTTCGCCGGTAGCTTGTCTGGAGGAGGGCAAGCGACTGTCGCCTCATCGCACAAGTTCCATAAGAAATGAACGGAGAGGGAGCGCCGTCGAGCCCATAAGAGTTCAGCTGGCGTATGCAGTTCTCTTAGAAATGTCTGTTCCAGGCAGCTCGCACTGAAAACAAGTCTTTATAAAGCCCAGTGGGCTAGATCCTGGCCCCCGGACCACATGTTTGACACCTCTGCTGTGAAATTCAGTGATACATGTGGACAACAAGGAGTACGGCTGCTCACACATACACACACATCTGTCACAGCTTTGCATTCATGGCAGTATGAATCCACTATTAACTGCAATCTGGAATGTAAACATCATCTCTGTGTGTGTGTGTGTGTGTGTGTGTGTGTGTGTGTGTGTGTGTGTGTGTGTGTGTGTGTGTGTGTGTGTGTGTGTGTGTGTGTGTGTGTGTGTGTGTGTCTGTGTGAAGCCTGTCGTGTGGTTTTTTTGCTGCCTCGTTTCAGATAAACAGACACATCAGACAGACAATTAACGCTGATGGAGTCACAGAGAGAGGCTGCTAATTAGAAACAAACTAAAAATAAAGCTGAGCTTACAAATGATGAGGAGGAGGAAGAACGGGAGGAGGAAGAGGAGGAGAAGTCTGGGAAACAGATCGGAGTTACAAAATAAAAGCAGCACTTCTCCTCCTCATGAAAGCTCTGCTGATCACAGGAGGGAAACAAACACGTGAAGAAGAAGAACCGAGTCAGCGCTCACCTGCCTCCAAAATCCCGAAGACATCCGGTTTACCCGTCCCCACAACAGGAAGTGGACTTTCTAAGATCCAGAATGCAAACTAAAAATATTTGTAGTTATAAAATATTCTGTCACTTCATTTCTGAAAACTCATTTAATCAGAGCAGGAGTTCATCCAAAGCAGACAAACACACTGAGAACCAAAAACCATCATCACCACGAACCATCAGAAACACAGGAGAACACAAACCTGAGAGAAACAAGGAAGAACAATCAATCAGAAAACAGCATCATGGAAAAAAGAAAATGAATAAATAGATAACCGTATAACCAACACCAGGCTGTAGCCATCAGACTCTCCTCACTCCGAGGATGTGACGGGTCCTTCCTTGAACCCTCATCACTGACATCTTTTATAACTCGCAGTATAACTCTGTGATATGATCTGTCGCTGTGTTTTGATTCTTGTTGTTTGTAATATGTGTAACTGTCATATCTTCTCTCTTATGCTTGTATTTACCTGACTGCTGCCACTACGACTGATACGATGCACGATGTCTGATTTTGCTTCTCTCACAGCGGGATCCAGATCTACTCCAAAAGTTCCTGAGCTGAGAAAAAGATCCAGAGTTTTAAGTAATCCTGCTTACAGCACACACACAAACCCAACCATCACATGAGGTAATGATGGGAAATCTGATCAGTAAAATTCAACCAAAATGACCAGTGAGAAGTGTCACCGTGCGTGTTTGTGGTGCTCCGAGACTTTAGTGTGTGTGAAAGTGCAGCGTTCATCGGCGAGGAATGCTGGGAAAGTGGAGGGAACAAAGTTTATCGAGTCTGTGAAGAAAAACGGGTGACAGCATTCCTGAATGTCAGCTTATCTCACTGCAACAACACACACACACACACTCTCAGTGAGAGGAGCTGCAGCGGCCCAGAAAAGGCAGTTTGTGTTCTTTCATTGTTTTTCCATTTAAAGTCATTTAATAGGAGCAGAAAGTCCTCCAGCTGCCCCAGAAGGACCTCAAAGTTCAGCCTGTTTTGGTTTTTTTTGGTGGCCCAGTCAGGCGGCTGAACGTCACTGCAGATGGAAAATCATCTTGACATTTACAGCGGACTGAGAGAGTGGAGAGGAAGCAGCGCAGAGAGGCGGCGGTGGCTGCTCTGCCGTCGTTTGAACGCCACTTCACTGCTTTCAGCTGCTGCCTGATGGGAAAATCCAGGCTGATGCTACACTTGGTTCAGCAGCAAACACGAGCATCAGGTTTGTGTGCAGGTCTTTACAGAGGACCGATCACAGTTCACACTTTTCAGCTTCTCATCATCACTTTAACGGTAAAACACATGAAAATAAACGAGGAGAAAGGCATATTTAGTTTGGTCTCAAAAACAAAAAAAGCAATTTAATCTAATCAAAAAGGAGCGTTTTAATCCTAATCTTAAAAACAGAGAGGGTGTCTGTCTCCTCAACCCACCACCTTTTCTCCTGCTGCATCACATATTAGAAGATTTATTGTGTACTAACTCTGATCAAATCCTATACTATTGATTATCTCTGATAGCAGATCTGCTCAGATAAATGTGGATTAAATCTGTGAAATAAACAGCTTCTCTCCGTAACACGTCCTCCACGTCAGGAGCCGAATACTTCAGCTGGGAAAGCAGAAAAGTTGTTTACTATGGAAACACTTGAAGTTTAGAGGATTCGTGTTTGCTTTTTTAAACATATATTTTACAGCCCATCAGCTGATTATCTCCTCACGCTGAAATGAAGCTTCACTGAACCTGAATGAAACTTTTGAGACCGGCCCAAAGAACGAACACCCCCACCTGTCCATGGGCCTCATGTTGAGCACCGTCACTGCAACTCTCCACATTCCAGCGGACCAATAATTGCCCTGCTGGAGTTGTCTTAAGAGCAGATAAAGGAAAATCCCTCACAGCTCCCACTACTGAATATTCCTTCAAATGAAGCAGCTGCCAATCACGAGCCGCCCGCTGAACACACACAAAGACAAAGAGGAGGAAGAGGAAGAAAGGATCGAGACTCCTGACTCAGATTAAACCCCACTCACTTGCCCCTTTAAGGGATAAATATTAGGAACTAGGAAAAGTTGGAAACCTGCCTGGAAACCTCTGAGGGAGAACGGACTGAGAGGAGGAAGAGGAGTGACGCTGAAGCATAAACTTCATCTGAGAGTCTGCATGAAACCCCCATAAAGAAATAAATCAGCCGATTTTTAATGAGACTTTCTAAACGGAGGAGAAAACATCGTCAGGAGGGCGCGACGGATGGTCGGGCTGTTGTTTTCCAGGAAGATGGAAAACAAAGAGGGTGAAGGAGGAAAGAGAGCGGAGGAGGAGGAGGAGGAGGAAGAGGAAGCCTAAGGGTCCACTTAAGCTAATTAATGGATCGTCGTGCACGATCAGCAAGCGTGCACGTTGTGTTTTAAGGGGGCTTAAGTCTTCATCCATTAGACAAATGAGAGGGCAGGGGGGAGGCTTCAAGTGGAAGACTAATGGGCAGACACACACACACACACACACACACACACACAAAGAGTAATCAGTCTTCTGGACTAATCAGGATTTTTTTAATGAACATGCAATCTCCCACTCTGAGGCTACAAAACACACTGATTGAATTAGAGCAGAGCACCAACTACAGCCGGGGGGGGGGGGGGACTGAGACAGGGAGGAGGTGCACAAACAGCTGAGCAGGTGATTCACACGTTCCCTGAAAGTGACCGGCGAGCCTCTGTCCATCCCGGCGTCGCACCTCAGCTGCTTTAACCCTTCGAAGCCTGCAGGCACACTTGCAGGCACACCTGCAGCCACACGAAGGCATACACATCCCACTGCGTGCAGCCTTTTCAGGACAGTGAACACAAAGATTTATCCATTTCTACTGATATTTTACCTGCAGAAAGCTCTGTGGCAGATATCAGTCAGTTTCTGAGGCCAGAGCTGCGTTCGAGTGCAGGGACGTACGAGGCGTCTCCAGCAGCTCGAGCTTCAGGGAGCAACGGTGCTGAGTCGCAGCCTGTTGCGCCCTGACTGTGTACTTTATCACTTTGTATGCTCCATTTTACTCCAAGGCTACTTTTCGTTTTACAAGTTTCTATTAAAACTTTGTAACAGAGGGTTGAGTGATGCCACAGTTTAATCCCAGGAGCAGCTGACCGGAGCTACAGCCCTGATCGAGGCCAGCAGTCCTGGACTGTAGCAGAGGTAGATGGATGGTGTGCTGAAAAAGACCCAGAGGAACTAAACCATGAGCGCAGTGTTATGCTTTCATAGAGAGATGGCTGCTCTCAGACTTCCTGGACCACAGCGTGACCCTACGGTGACATTTTGGCAGATTGAGGTACCGAAGCCCACGGTTCGGCTCATATTGCAGTACAGAAGCAGTTTGGTAGATTTCGGCTCATTTGCATACATGAAACAGTTATTTCTGGATCAAATGATGATTTATGTGACTTAAACAAAAAAATTACTTAGAACTTCTTTATTCCTTAAAAACAATAACTTTCAATGAGAATAAAAGCCACATTTGACTAGAAAACAAATGAAAGTTGAGTAAAAAAATAACTGATGATCAATTGATCAGTGTCTACTACAGATCACCTGAGAGGTCCCTTATTGTTTCACTGCTAAAATGCAAAGCAACAAACATTCCTGAGAAAATAAAGCTGACAATAATCCTCTTCTGATGAGATTCATGAGAACAAAATTAATCAGTACCTACAGATCACCTTATTATCATGTCACGCTTATTTATTCCCAATATTGTGGCAGTTCCTGATTTTCAGCAGATCGGTCCCACGACCTTCCCGATTACAGACAGCTGACAGGAGCTGGCTAATCAACAACAGGTGGTTATAAGCTAACATTATGCCAGCTAATGTTAAGCTGAATGTCCTAAAAATCAAACTGATAAATTCTCTTTGTGGCTTTTTAAATTCCTCCATCAGCTGTGTGGGACATCACTCACCCCAAATGCTGTGGTAAATTTCACTGGGGACTTCGATCTTGTCCCACTAGACAAGAAGAAAGTTGTCTTTTTTTCTTCTCTATAGACAAGAAACAAAAAGAAAAAAAAAAAAAAGCTAAAACGAGGTTTGGAGTTCCTCAGGGAACAATTCTGGGTCCTCTTTCTTTTTGTTTTACTGATTAATGTATTTGGATATGCTCACCATCCTATTCATAAAGGACACAAAAACTCCTCCTGCTCCTCCTCAGCCGCTTCAGGTTACCTTTACGCTGCTCTGCATTAAAGCTGGTGTCTAGGTGCTGCGCCACCATGTAACTGTAAGCCAATAAAAACAGGCTCCTTCACCACTGTTTCTTCAGTGGGGGGTAAGACAGCAGCTGCATGACAAGATCAGACTGGGGGAAAACACCTTCAGTCTCTTCTGAAAAGTCACGTCAGGCTGCAGAATCTTTAGCTTAAATATCAGAACACAAAATATTAGAAAAACAAATGATCCTTCTCAGACATAAATGGAACTGTGCTGAAACTGGGACTGGATGGTGTTATATTTACTGCACTGGATGTACATCGAGCTGCTGCAGATTCCACGTGCTTTTCATGGTGTGCCTTCAGTCACTTCATTTCTGGTGCTCTGGCTCTTAATCACTTGTAGCATGCCAGGCTGAAGAGCAGTCTGGCTGCTGATCTGTGCTCTGTAGGCAGCCTCTAAGCTCGTCTATGATATGTTTATGGAAATGATAATCAGATTCTTTCTGCTAGATTAGAGCCCCTCGTGGCTTCTTAAAGTCCTCCCACCTCGAATCTTCAGCTGCCTCCTCCAGTCGCACAAGGCAGCCAGAAAGAGGCCGAATGTATGATCTTTCTTCATGATTTTTACTTTTAGTCCGAGGCTAAGGGCTCAGCGTGTGATTAAACTGCAGCACAATGAGCTCGCAGCAGATTTTCGGGTTCATTTCCATGTGATTTAAATATTCGGCCCCTCTGTGGGGAGCCTGAGCCTGACTGATATCTGAATCTGATCAAACTGAAAAAGCTCCTCTTAGTCTCCGAGCGGTTTCTGTCACTGCTCATGCACATCGCTGCCGAGAGGATTTCAACTACCCACAATTCACTCCTCTAAGCGCGTGGAAGGCTCAGAGTTTCCTGGAGGAGCCAAGCCTGATATCTAATAAATGTGATGCGTGCATTTTCTCTGTGCTGAAATAAGCCTGAAATGTAATCCTGTTTCGTGTTGCTTAGCATGTTTTTAGCATCGCAGCAGCGCCGGAGAGGGAGTTTGGTCTTAGAAAGAAACTGAAAAGCTAAAATAAGTGTGACACAGTTTTCCCACAATAATATTTACATCATTAAACTGACGGGTTGCGGTTCAGCTGATTATTTAGAGTAAACTGGCATAAAACAGCACGTCATGCAGTTGTGGCATTAAGGCCTCCTGCGTACGGACCAACTCCTTTGGTGTTTTGCTTGGATGCGTTGGCCGCACAGATATCGGTACCAGATCGTCTCGTACTCTCAGCTGTCAGGCCCTCCAGGCCTTGTGTAGTTTCTGGTGTTCAGTGTATTCTTCATGCTTTCATTTCCTGCTGTGTGGATTTCTGACCTGTGTGACAGTTTCATGGACTTTGGCTGTTTGCCACGCTGCCTGAGCCCCTGTGTGTGATCACTGCCTGTTTTCTGCCTTAAAGATTTGATCCTGGACCTTTATTCTGCTCCCTGTGTGTGCATCACCTCTTCATTGTGTCTCCTTACAGATTTCTACTTACACTTGTTGGTCCGGGTGGTTGAGTTAGGCAAAGATTGTGGTTTAGCTTAACACACAGTGCTCTCTTATGTAGAATTTATACATAAATGCAACCTCACAGTCACAGCCCGCCTCATCTTCCTCTAATTAGAGATGGTCTTCAAACATTCATTAAATTATGACAAAAATCAAATATTTATGAAGCTATTTCTTATCTTAAAACAGATTTTCCCTCATTTTTGCTGGTGCCCGATGGGGCCTATCACCATAAGGTGGTGGTAACATAAAAGCTGTTTGCTGACCACCAAAGCGATACCCGCGGGCGTGGCAGTGAGGTCAGAGGCCACTGCAGAGACCGCCGTCAGAAAGAGCTGAGAAAACACAGTCAAATGGAGCACATCACAGATCTGACATGACTGTGACTGACATGCTGTTCATGAGCAGGAGCCTGTGGGCGATCTCGGAGGAGCCGTCCACCCGCGGCCTGTGAACACTTTGGCTTTCTAACACCTCTGTCCCCACTGAAACGTGTACTGGCATCAAATTCTGCATTTTTCACATTTGATATGGTGTCTTTGGACTCATTTTAATTAAACAGAGGCTTTTAATGGTTTGGAATAAACTGGACATTGTTGAGATGTTGAGCTGAGCTGGTTAAATCAACCTTAACTAGTTCCTATGAATTATCCATGCTGCTTTTCTCCCACAGGTTCATGAGGCCGTCAAACACATGGCTCCATATTAATCGGGCCTCTCTGTGTGTCTGCTGCACGTGGAAGCTGTTTGCTAACACGCTCACCTAAAAGCTCACAGGACGTCCCGTATATACGCAGATATTTAGGCAGAACTGCTTTCACTGGAATTCAAAGTGGAATTATTTGCTGCTGATGGCTTAAAAGAAACCAGTGAGATGCTGACAGTCAGTCAGACTCTCTGTAGCGATATTTCAGATCACACCAGTGAATCTGTTTTGTGATCCTTTCAGAATATCCTGCAGCAACTTTCTCACAAATGCACCAACTTCAAAAGACGCTTCAAACAAAATCTGCTTTTCCATCTTTCAGACATTATCCAGCAGGAGCCTTTGTCAGTTTATTTGAACAAAGTACTTTTAGGAACTTCTTACAAATACGTTCTTCTCTCTTCTCCTTTCTTCCTTTGTCACAGACAGTAAACTTCAGCAGAACAAAACGACTCAATAACTGCTAACACGTCCTAATGCACCCTCCCCCACCCAACGCAATCAAACAATCTGTAGTTTAACACACCTTAAATCCTTCAGTCCTTCAAACCTTCAGTGGAAATTTAATTCAGACTACAGGGAGGTGTTTGGAAGTCTCCACTGAGCCCTCGTTTGACAAAATGAGAGCACTTAAAGAGACCGGAGCCTCCAGACTTCAGAGACACTGAAAGATCACCTTCAGGTAATGATCCTTCTTTCTTACTCCCACAAAAGCATTTAGCACTCAGAGTCTGGAGTCTCTCCTCAGCTCCAGTTTCTGGGTCAGACAGGAAACACAGGCCCTCTCAAAATTTGGGGCACGGTGAGAAAAAAAAAAAAAGAATAACACTGGTTTAAAGTGGGCCAGCTCCAAGACCAAACACCCAACCAGAGGTCAGGCATATTCCTCCATCCCAACACTCCGCCTCCACGTCATTGCAAAGGAGCAGACGTGTGATGGAGGGTTATTGTTTTTGAGCAGGAAACCAGGTCAAACACCAAGACGGAGATTTACGCTTCCAGGGTGAAAAAAAGGCCGAACTGGGGCAGAAATCATGCAGGATGAGTCTGTGTGAGCGCACAGAAACACCAGAAACAGCACAAACTCCAAGAAACCCTCAGAGCTGCTCAGCACACGTGCAGGATGTGGCGTCTCACCAACGTCTGGCTAAAACATCTGTCCCGTTCAGTCCCGGTGAAGCTTCACACTGATGTTTATCACGGCCTTAAGAACAGATCTGCAGCACACTGGCAGCTGAAAGTGGACAGGAAGCACAGTGACAGCTGTTCACCAACGCTCAGTTTGGCCTGTTCAAGCTAAACGAGTGACAACTCAGGATGTGACCTGGACGCCGGGTTAAGGTTAAAGGATCAAGTTACCTTAAAGCCCCGCTGCTGCTCTGTCTATCCTGAATAAACTGCTCTCTAATAAGCTCGGGAAGAGTCAGCGAAACTCCCGTCGGCCTGCTCAACACTGGACTGTTAGACTCGACTCACAGGCTGCTGTCACCATGATGAAACATGGACTCTGCAGAAGCACCATGAAACTGACACAAGTCACCAAAACCCCCCAAAAAAATGGAGACTCTGATGTACGAACGCTATCCAGCAGTGAGTGCCGGGAACCCTCGCTGTGAGTGTGGACCCCAGTCCAGTAACACGATCACAGGGGACAGAGCTCTGAGCCTGTCCACTCCAGCTTCATGGAAAATGCCAGACACTTGAGAGTAAACTAAGGAAAAGTTCAGAGGGTCAGAACGTGAAGCTAACCATTGAACCTGCCATCAGATTAACAGAGAGGCCTTCAGGTCAGACCTCAGAGTGACCGACTTCACGATATCAGCTGCAGCTCAATGTTTCCAGATCACAGCGGCTCTTCGGGGAAACTACGAGCCTGTTCACACGCCATCCTTCACTGATGTTCAGCTGGTGAGGGAAGACAGAGGAAGCCTTTTATCACCAACACACACAAAAACACACAGTCATACATCAGAGGTGCCAGGAGGGGTCAAGAGGTTTAAGGGCATTTTCCAGCCGGGCAGATAAAGACAGGAGGGAAACGGGAGGAGGAGGTCGACTCTTATCACATTTAATCCAAAGACAGACGTGCAGCCCCACCCTCCCCCTACCAAGGACACACACACACACACACACACACACACACACGAGATTAACCCCTCCAGCCATTTGAAGTCTCATAAATAAAGCCGCATCCACAGTAACCTTTAACCTGCACCTGCCGTGTCGTCACCACACAAACACTCAAACATGTTGGAGGTAAACTTGGAAAACATATTTGTGAATGAAAAGAGGAAGGCAAGAGGACCAGGTCATCCATCCTCCCATCCGATGCAGATTATCCAGGTCTCGGGGGCAGCAACTCCTCCCTGATCCAGAGGGGGCACTCCACCCTGGTCCTGAGAACCATGGACTCAGACTTCCATCCATACATTTTCTTTCACTTCACCTTCAGCTGCAAACGCCCCTGGCGCGAGGTGGAAGTCACCACCTGACAGTTTGTCAGTTTCTTTATCACAAACCAGATTTGAGGTTTGAATCTGTGAAACTGTGGCTCCTGAAATCCCTGCTACGCAAACTGATTATTATTTTCATTACTGACTAAAGTTATTAATTCTTCTTTACAATTAACAAAAAATCAAATTCACCAAGTTGAAAGAAAACATGAATTAAAAATATTGCAGCTTTTGGACTAAAGTACATATTACCTCAAAGAAAAAAACAATCAGCCTGATGGCTGGGGTTCTCACTCTGAAAAGACAGAAAATCATTTGGCATTTATTCTTAATGTACTCACATCTGTAGCTTATGTATTTAAAGCTATAGTCTGAGCCACTACGGAAACTTCTGCTCGTATATGTTCTTTTAAAAGAGCATGTTGTGCCAATGTAAACACCAGGGGGCGCTGCTGTAAAAAGAGGATAACGATTGGACCAAGAGCCTAGCAGTGAGCATCATGTGGGCACTCCTGTCTCATAACCTGCTCATAAAACTTAAAGGAGCATTTTGAAAACACATCAGATCTCTATGCTGGATGTCTTTGCTGATAAGAATGGGGTAATGTAATTCTGCATCGTTTGATGGAATCAAAACCTACAGAGGATTCAAGCAAAGTGATAAAATGATGCAGCAGGCTAGGCCATTTTGATGAAATTGCATTGCAGCAACTCAAAATGGTTCCCAATAGTTTGCATGGCCCGCATGTGCTTGTGTGCATGCCTGACAACGTCAGGGCTCCTAATGAGATGACGAATGGTGTCCTGGAGAATCATGACCAGGGCATCACTGAGCTCCTGGACAGTCTGAGGTGCAACCTGGTGGCATCGGATGGACCAAAACAGTGGATTTCGGCCAGTGGGGACCAGTTAGTGGTATCAGATCCTTCATCCTACATAACGTTTTCCACGGCTTCTCCAGACCCTTTCTTGTCTGTCACATGGGCTTAGGGTGCTCTCATCTGTGAAAAGCACAGGGTGCCAGTGGTGGACCTGCCAGTTGTGGTATTCTATGGCAAATGCCAACCAGGCTCCACGGTGCCGGGCAGTGAGCACAGTGCCCACTAGAGCATGTCAGGACCTCAGGCCACCCTCATGAAGTCTGTTACTGAGTGTTTGGTCAGAGACATTCACACCAGTGGCTGCTGGAGGTCATTTTGTAGCTCTGCAGCTCATCCTGTTCCTCCTGCACAAAGGAGCAGATACTGGTCCTGCTGATAGGTTCTACGGCCCTGTCCAGCTCTCCTAGAGTAACTGCCTGTCTCCTGGAGTCTCCTCCATGCTCTGAGACTGTGCTGGGAGACACAGCAAACCTTCTGGCAATGGCACGTATTGATGTGCCATCCTGGAGGAGTCCAGGTATGACCTCATGCTACCAGCAGTGACTCTGACCCTAGCCAAATGCAGAACTAGTGAAAAACAGTCAGAAAAGATGAGGAGGGAAAAATGTGAGTGTCCTCCACCTGTGAAACATTCCTGTTTGGGGGGGGGTGTCATTGTTGGCCCTCTAAGTGCACCTGCTGTTAATGTCATGAACACCAAAACAGCTGAAACTGATGAACACCCCCTCTGATACTTACTGACCACATCACTATCACAGAAGTTTCAAGGACTTGATGCTGAACTCTGATTAAAAATGGTCGTTTAATTTTTGTGAGCAGTGTGTGTGTGTGTATATATATATATATATATATATATGTCTGCATTCTGAGCTGGAATAAGTGGAGGTTTTCCTGCTAACACAGTAAGACTAAAGATGGCATTCCCAGTCAGCTGACCCCCACAACATTTACACTTAAATGAGTCATTTCCACAACATTGCGCCCTGGTTCATGTCTGTGACTGCTAGTGGAGCATCTGAGACTGAGTTTGGCTTTGAGATCCTCCTTCACTGTTGTTGTGTTTGGGGGTTGGGGGGTCTCAGGCCCTCAGCAGGACAAAGATCAGATAATCCCTGCTGGCCTTAATCCCTGACCAGAGAGAGGAGCTCAGAGGACCCTTTCATCTGTCAACCGTTTGAGGAATCTGTCAGCAACATTTCACGATGAAAGCTACAAGTATGCACATGGAACAAGTTTGCCTGCAAGGCTTTGTGCCAGACAGGCTCTTTAAGGCTCGGCTTTTTAAAGGATGCATCTTTACCCAAACCACGAGCTATTCCTCTAAACCAAACCAAACCGGGCTAAGCTAGAAAACAGGACTCATGTTCATCACTTCAGAGAACATGACACAGTATCGCTGGACAAAAACAGAAGCTATCCATGACTGGTCCATCAGCAAATGTATCTGTGTGGCTGCACCTCAAATACACCTCCACAAATATATGAGTGGGCACTGGCAGCTATGATGGTCAGCTAAAAAACAAGCTCCAAATTAAACAGATTAATGTGGACATTTATTCTAACAAATACCAAATCAGAATTACCATGATTACATTTCCTATATAACAAGGAGACCAGCTCTGCACCTCATACGGACTTCCTCTGTGTCAAAGAACCAATGTTAGGATTTTTGATCTGGGACGGCTGTTTGTACAGCCTTTCATACTGCATCCCTCCACCACGGCACAAAATCCTCTCCACTCCATGGAGCCAGAAGGGTATCTGGACTCACATTAGTTTGTGATATTTTCTTGAGAACTTCAAACTGATGTTTATTAATGATATTTGTATTTCAAGATATGATGCTGAAAATCCTATTTTACCCTATTAAAAACTGTAAAACATCCTTCAAAGATCCCTGGGTCCAGATCCAAATCCAACAATGAAAATTAATCACTTCTAAATCAGGAAACTTCTGGGAACATTTTCCTGAAAAGTTGGTTTCAGGAAAAGTTGGTCCTGAAACTACCCTGTGAAAACCAGAACATACCCAATATTATTATAACCCTTATTTTACCAGGAAGTCCCATTGAGATCCGAATCTCTTTTACAAGAGAGATCTGACCAAGACAGCAGCCATATAAACTCTAATAATCTCTAATAAACTCTAATTCTTTAGCAAAACACTCAATAATTTACATTACAGGGAAATGCATTTCCCTGTAATGTAAACACACACAAAACCCAAGGATCAGCCCAACTCTTCTTCTTCTCCGTGATCAAAGCATTTATCTCCATAAATAGACGATGGTTTTACCCTTCTGTTCGACTCGAAGCATAAACATAAACAGAGCCATATGCTGTTTGGGATTGGCTCGATCAGATAAATGCTGACTGCATACTGTGCAGTGATTGGTTAATTCTCTCCATGTCAAAGTCACTTATCAGCTCTGGGGTGATGACACTGAGGCTCTGACTGGGTTGAAAACATGAATACAGCCATTGGCCAGTGAGTGGGGATTACTTCCTGGACAGTTCTTCCGTAATTAGAGGTGCTTTCCACTGAGATGTCTCTACTCATTAATCAACTTTTAAAAGTTTGAAACTAAGGAGCTGCTGCAATATATTAAACATTTTGCAACTTCAATGTGGCAGAAATGTGTGAGTGGCTTTCTTCTCAAGTTTGTTCATTTTATCTTTTGCTTGATCTTGTCCTGCTTTATTTTATTCTCAGGACCACGCTGGATGTCAAGAATTAATATTAATATCTGACAAAAAGCATCCCAAACAGCCTCGTAGGAGTTGGTGTGAAATGGATTTCATTTGTGATTTTTGGGGCGTTTGGTGACCTGTCAGAGGAAGGAGCTGCTTGGCGTCGGTTACTCCATCGCACCAAAGCTGGACATGAGGAGGAGGACGAGGAGGAAGAAACCGAAGTAGCATTTGGTGTTTTGGTTGCAGAGGAGTGTTTTTATTTGGCAGCATTCAAAGTGAGACTTAAAGCTGTCAATAAAACCGAAATTTGGCAAAAAAAACTGTTTTATCTGTGTTGTTTGAGCCAAAAGGGTCGGCTTCATTTCCTGTCCCAGCACACTTCATTCAAAGTGAGAAGACATTCTGCAAACTAAGAGAGCTCATCAGTTAATTATCATCTGTTCAGAACAATCTGAAATATCAATATTTCCAACCATAATTCAGACAAATACATGTGTCAGAAATGAGCTTTTTGGGTTGAAACGAAAATTGCAACTGGTCCCGTGAGGGCATCTTCACGTGTTTGTTCGGGTCTTTTGAACTAATCCAAAAACAGGTTTACACCCGGTGTGTGGGCCTCAGAGACAGACGTCATAAACAGTGTTCATTTTGACAGCAAATATTGATTTAGTTTTAGTCATAGTCTTTTGACGAAAATGTAATTTAGTTTTAGTCATAATTTAGTTATCTGAATAGTTTTAGTTTTAGTCTAGTTTTAGTCGATGAATTATCATAATATAGTCACTAAATCTACAGTCGATTCAGTCGACTAAATTATAAAGGGTGTAAAATGGAAATGCTTTGTCTTCAGTTCCCTTGAATTAGTCATTATGCACACACGAAATTAAACATTTATTTGTTACGGAAGTTATGGAATATTATTAATGCTTGAAAGACAATACACACACAAACATATTGAACAAACATCTTTATTTACCTGACCTTGTTTATTGAGAATAACAATAAAATATTGATGAGTAGGCCTGCTCTGCCTGAAAAATATTGCATTGTTCATAACAAATTGCATATTACGTTCTTTATAAAACTGAGTACCATAAAAGCAGCAGCAGCGCCATTTAGTGTAAAAATAAACACCAAACATAACAAAACAGCTAATGTATTAATAATTAAGTAAGACGTCAAAGGAGAAACGTGCCCATACATCGGCTCTTCTCTTTCTCCCTGCTGACATCGTTTACATGAATTAGTTCTATCAGAAGTAACAACAATTTACGGGCTAGTGTGGCCTTCCAGGGTTTAGATCAAATTTGTGCAACTGTGCGTTTGATTGGATGTTTTCCTAACTTATCCCTGCCTTTCACCAAGTTAAGTAAGTTCTGATTGGATGCCGTCCCCACCAAGCATCTTCGTCTTGTTTTCATTTGTTGATGAAAGTGTCAATAAATTTCATCATTGTTCTTATCCTTTTAGGTAGTTTTTATTTAGTTATCATCCCGTTTTCATCATGAACAAAAGAGTCGTTGATGAAAACTATGACGAAAATATTTCATCAATGAAATTAACACCGATCATAAATCGATGCTTTCTGACAGACAGTCGCTGTACTGTGTGTGAGCAGCGCTGCAGGCAGATTCAGTTAGATCACTGCAAACGTCACAGGTCACAACTATGTGCGTTTATTTGTTTTGTGGCATATTTTCTAATCGAGAATTAAAAACCGGAGACAAAAAAAAATTCTCAAAATTTTACGTAAAAAGATTTTATACTCGCCCAAAATAAATTAAAAAAAAATTAAATGCAAAATGTGCCAAAGAGAAACTGAATTTTAAAAATCTGCAAACGTGGCATTTGTCTTCAGTCTGAAGGGTCAAATGACTCTAAAGCAGCAGCAGGGATTTAGAGCCCTTATCGGCTAATCTAACTATTCGTTTACATTACAGAGACTTCCTTTATGTCCCCATAAGGAAGTCCCCACAATGCTTCCATGTACACAAAAACACAGGATCAACCTTCCTCCTCATCCTCCTCTTCTCCTTAATCTGATTATATAAAATTCCAACCTGCTCTGTGCAAACAGCACATGAACCTCAGTCAGCGCTGACTTTAAAGCAATCGAGACTTTGGCCCAAGTTTCTCTTCCTGCTTTCTAACAAAACTCAACCTGTTCAGGATCCAGAAACGAGCTTCAGGCAGTTTCAGTTCTTCTCTGCTGTCATTACAACAAAGACCATAAAGAAAAACAGAGGCATAAAAACACACAGATATCACAGATATCAAAGCGACTCTCAGCGGGAGTCTGACGAGCCGGAGTAAAAATAGCAGGCGGGAAGGAGATGCTGCTGCCCTCATCAAGGCTTCATTACCAACTCTGTTTCAGGTTCACACTTCCTGACAGCAGTCGGATCTGCATGCAGAAAGCTTCATTTTGTTTTTTAGCAAGGACAGGAAAACTTACGTCACTATGAACTCGAATTGTCAAAAATTTTTACTTTAACGAGGTAAGAAAAAATGAAAATACATGAACTCTTTCAACAGACACACATCACTGTTATGACCGTTTTCCACGACAAAACACGAGACTGAATGTAAGATGTTGGAAATTCTGTCCACAATTAAAATGAATAATGATGTTTTTAGAACAAAATAAGCTCCTAAAGCAAAGTCAGAAAACACAGGCTGAATTTAGATCAACTCAAAAGTTAACTGGGAAGCTAAGAGTACAGCACTGAACTGCTTCAGGTTTAAAACTGTGAGCATCTTTATAAAACTGCAGCTCTGTATGATGTTACCTAAAGCTATGAGTCAAGCTGAACCAGAATCAGCAGCAGAGGCTTGCAGGGTGCAGTGAGGATAATGTTTCCGTGACCTTCCAGTGACCCCACGGACTCTGTAAAGTTTGTGTTTGCAGATTCTCTGAACTGCACTGAAGCCGAGAGGTGATGATGGAGCTGGCTGACAGTCAGAAGAGCTGCCAGCAATAAACCGCTGATATGCAAAAAAATCAGGCTGCCAATGAAGCACCTAACCGTCTCTCTCACACACACACACACACACACACACACACACACACACACACTACTGACGACTCTCACCGCCAAAAACTCCAGCTCTAACCTGAACCAACATTAATTCCTCACAGTTTTCCTGAAGGAACCACCTCACTTTCCATCATTACCCACCCCCCTACAATCCGTGTTGCCCCTTCTTAAATGTCCCCACGTTCCACCAACACACTTGTGTTCCACAAAAATGCCCCCACTTTCACTTTATGTCCCCAATTTCTACCACTGTTCTTACTTTGAAATACGCCATAATTTTCCACCCATTTGTCATTTGTGCCTCTGCTGTGAACACAAAAGCCCACCTCCTCAAAAATGTTACCACTTTCCATCACTGTTCACATTTTCTAACCTCATCACTTTGAACAAATGTCCCCACTACTTACAAATACCTTTGTAAAAAATGTCCTCATCACACAGTCCACAAACTTACCAGTGGCCCCACGGAGATGAAAAACAGGACCACACATGCACACCCATCCAGCCTTACAGGTGACACAAGTCATTTTTATACACCAAGTATCACAACGTGTCCTGTTACCTCCTTATAGTGAACACCACTGGATTACCTGAGCATCACGTGCAACCTGTTATGCTAATGAGTCTCTGTAAACAAGTTAATGCGCTGATGAGCAAATGCTCCCGTGTGAACAGAACTGTCCTCACCCGACCCGACGCTCAAGTTGTGAACGAACACCTTAATGGATTTTTCTAGTTTCAGTTCAGGCTTTGTCTCATTAGCAGGCAGCACCGCACTCAAACCCGACGGCATCACTGCGTGAGCCGCTAACAGACGTGAGGCGTTAACAACCAGCACCAGATACAAACACAGCCGATCAACCTATCAAAGATAAAAAATCATTACTTTTAAGTTTTCACTTCAAAACTAAATATCAGCAAAGGTCACATGACAGGTCCCCACTCTACACAAATATCCTTATTTCACATCCACTCTCCACAGATCTCCTTTCTGATCAACATCTTAATTCAAACTTTTCTGAGAGCCCCACTTTCCAGAACTAAAGCTCAACTTCTGCATCCAGCAGAAAAAGATCCCTGAAAATGTTCCCACTCCGATTTCTTCAATTTACACTTTACCTTTGAAACGAAGGTTCCTGCTTCGTAACATGCTCTGCACTGCAACAGTAACTGCAACAAACTTTTAAAAGTCTACAGACTACAAACCAACGCTGTCCCACTTTTCACCACAACGCTCAGTTTCAAATAAAGACCCCACTTTTAAAAACCGTTTAAAAAAAAAATGTCCCGGCTGTCCACATTTATCTTCATTTCCAAAAATGATCCCAAATTTCCACCAACATTTCTCATTTCTTCACAAATGTTCTCGTTCTGCAAAAAAAACACTTTCTAACCAGTATCAGACATTTAAAAGGAGCACTTGCTTTCTCCGAGGCCCAGCTGCCTGCGGCTCAGGAGGTAGAGGTGGTCACCTACTAATCAGAAGGTCGGTGGTTCGATCCCTGGCTGTTCCAGTCTGCGTGCCAAACTATCCTTGGGTAACCCTGAGTTGCTCCTGGTGCGTTCAGAGTGTGAATGTGTGTGTTCACATGCTGCAGAAAGCGCTCGAGTGCTCAAGCAGAGCAGAAAAAAACGAACCATTTACCATTTGAACTTTTTAAAGAGTGTCTCTTAAAATTTTTAAGATTTTAAAACTCCTCCTTTACTTGATAAAAAAAAAGAATGGCTGAGTTTTTAAAAATGTCCTGCTCTTCAATAAAGCCCTCGTTTTTCTGACTTTTAAAATAGTCTGCACTCTCCCCAAAGGCACTCACTTCCTACGACGTTGCAAAAAATTCCCAAACGTTCTCACCAGTGTCGGGCCTCTTAAGATCTCCCCTTTTCACCCGTTCTCCCTTTTTCCCAGAAGAGCTCACATTTAACTAATGCTCTGAGTTTGCAAAACAAGTTCTCACTTTCCACAAACATCCGAACTTCCAACGAACTTCCAGTCGCCTCAGTCTGACATCTCATCTCTCATCCATCAGTTAGTGATCCATTCTCCTGTGAGGCATGTCGAGGCTCTTATCTCCAATTCAGAACAATATCTGATCTGTGTGTGTGTGTGTGTGTGTGTGTGTGTGTGTGTTTGTTTTCAAGTTCAAGCAGGCCTTTAACCTCCACTTTTCCCGTGGGATATCTGCATTGCCTTGAGGCAAAGCAGGGGAAACACACACACACGCACACACACACACACACACACACCCTGAGGCACATTTACTCTGCACATCCTCCAGTGTTTACTCATTAATTCTTATAGCAGTTTGTTATCTACACACACACACACACACACAGCAGGTTTCAGCATAACAAACTACGTTTTGCAATATGAGATGCAGCATGTGTCTCTCTTCAAGGAAACAGACTACTTCCTGGACTCTGTTATATAATCCTGTTTGTGGGACTCCTGCTTCTGTGTGTTTGCAGAGGTCAGACGCTCTATACGGAAGACAAATATGAGGAAATAAATGATGGTTTTTGACCGTGACAACACTTTTATTAGAGAATAAATACCACACTTCCTGTGATGCAGGCAATGAAAGCTCCACAAGGGAAGGAATCGAGTCAGCAAAGGCCATTTATCAGCCTGGAGCAAATGCACGAGAGAAAATATTGTTTGTTTAATGTGCTTTCCTGCATTTCAGTTACAGGTTACCTGGATTATTTACTGATCTAACTTCATGTTCAATGATAATTCCTCAAATAAACAAAGAAAAAACACCATCACACTTTAAATGAAAGCCTAAAAACACCTGAATCGAACCAAATTCAGGTGCTTCTCAAAGTTTAACTCGTTAATTATCAGCTTATCGTGTTATTACTGGGCTATACACACAAGGGGGAAATAAAGGACGATACAGCTCTTTAATGAATGGTCGGGGGTTTGCTGAGGTAAAAAGCAAAAAAGCAGATCAACAAGCACTTCATACATGACAAGAAAACAGCCCCAGCCTCCCTCATCTACATTTGCCCATTATATCTTTTTAAATGAAGGCACAAAATCTGAGCTTAGATCCTACATTAACTCATTTTATTCATTCAGGCTGAATATTCACTGTTTAGTTATTCATGGGGAAATAAAGGACAGAGAGGCAGAAACTTCATTAAGGAAAGGGAGGGTATTATGTTCATCCAAATGACCTTACCTTGAATTCAGGTGCGTCCACTCACAAGCAGCTTCCCACCGGAGCCAATCAGAACAGTGGAAATGTCCAAATCCAGGTAGAAGGAGAAGTCCAGACTCCAAACGTAGTCCCAGTCCTGATTAATTCTGGTTTATAATCTGCTGAGACACAGTGGAAAAGAAGAGGTCAGGGCTTTCATCTTTCTCCAGCTGCATGGTGGGATGGGTGCAGGTTTCCCTGAGAACTGGGGCACAGACAGATCAGACTACAGCAGGCTGGAAGATCAGGTTCATGTCTGAGAGGAAGGGGGGGGACCCCTCCCTGCTCCAAACCTCAAACCTCGACTCATCTCTGATGCTGAGCATCACGTCTGCGGCACAGAGGCTCCTCTAACAACAGAGTTCAATCATATTTAGTCTTCTGTTCAAGAAACTTTGAGCCTTTCAATATCCGACAAGTCTGGGGAGGGTGGCGGGGTGAGGGCCCAGCTGGGGGCCCCACATGGATAATTCTCTCAGAAATAAAAGACACGTGAAAACTGGCTGAAACTCCAACCTCAACATACGTCAGGACACGTGGCTACCCTGCCAGAGCCAACAGACAACATTCAACAAACAGTAAACTACATAACACCCATCAAAAAACAGGAAGCGCTGGAAACCCCAGACATTCCCAATCCCAGCACCTTCCTGCAGCCGCTCCCAGGCTGTGGGAGATACTCTGTCCAGTGACAGATTTGAACCACCTTTCATTCACCCAGAGCTCTCAATCAGGTGATGCTGCAAACAGCTCTCAGTGCAGTAACCTTAAGCACTTTTAGAGGGAGAGAGGTGGAAGCTGGAACCAGGTGCATATCAGGAAGAAATGTAAGGAAATCTGAATCATCTGGTCGGACTCATTCACTCTCAAAAGATAAAAAGATATCTGAGAATGTGTTGGATTTTCTACCGTTCCTGTGGCTGTGAACTCGGGATTTAAGAAGAAAACGTGGAGCTGACTCCTCGCAGCAGCCTCGGACACACGTGATTTCCACCCGAACAGTTCAGTCCATTAAAATTCAGAGTCCAAATGGACTGGAGCCACATTCATTCTCCAGCTGTCAGTCAGAAATCACTTTGCCTGAGCAGAGCTGTGAAATGGACAGATGAGTGTGTTGATGGGTTTTATGTATTCCAGCTGCACCCTCGAGAAGAGCTCTTTGAAGTCCAGGACACGCAGAGAGCTGAAAATTCATCCGGCCAAGTGGAGAATCAAACAGGAGCGCCGCTCACTTTCACTCAGCCGTTTATGCAGCGCTCCGGGTAAAACCAGGACAAACGGCAGACTTCACTGCCCGATAAAGGTGGTTAAAAACTGAAGCGACTGTGCAGCACATCACCAGCTCTGAGCCACAGAGAGCGACCGGGATGAGGGGCTTGAACTCATCCGACTGTGGGAAACAAAACACAGCAGCTCAGTTTGCAGCTGCAGATGTTTGAATGTGGGAGTTTAAACAGAAGAACGAGAGCCGCGGGATTCGCATGATGTGTCTGCCTCCCTTTATAATTACCCCATTTGTTTTCATATTTCTCTTATTTCATGCAACTTGCATTAGATTTCACTCAGTTCCTTTGCCACAAACCAGACGTCTGCTCTGGATCTATGCTCTAATTAGCCACTTAATTGGAGAACAAAGCCTTTGCAGTTTGTTTCAACTGCAGCTCGTCGCCATCTCACACTACTATCTGCATCTCAGTCAGACTATTTTAAGGGCACGTGAAGCTGAACTGCATTTGACCCACAGATAACCAGCAGTAAAGTTCAGCTGCATCCAGCTCTGCAGAACATATGATCCACAGAAACGAGGCAGACAGCTCGCCTAAAACTATCAAAGTGCTCTTTTGAAGCAGAGGTTTGCCCTAGCACGTCCTGGTCATTAGCTTATCCAAACACAGACTGCAGCAGCTTCTGGTTTTAGGGGGTCAGAGACTCAAAATCAGATTCTACACTTCGGTATCTGTTCTTCAGTTTGGAGCATTCGGATCTGCAGGAATTAAGTGTTTGCTGTTGTTGTGTTTGCTCTGGGTTTGGTCTCCACCGGCTCCTCATGCAGTCTTCAGCTGATAAATGCTCCCCTGCAGAAATGAGGGGCTAAAAGAGCTTCAGCATTAATTTGCATCAAACTAAATCATAAAAGAAATCAGCTTTATTTCTGGCAGGTATGAAACTCATCAGACCCAAAGACGACGGCAGAGGTTTTCCTGCTCTCTGAAAGCTGACTCTGCTCGCTCACAGTCCGATTACTGTTTCAGTTTGTCGTCGTTCATCTTTAATGAACTTTTCTGTTTCCAGCCGCCGGCTCGGAAACCGACTCCAGCAGCAGGAAATAAAACAACAGAGCGGACAACGTGCTGCTGACGCTCCGTTACTCTCCTCAGCCTGCGCGTCAGCAATTCGCTCTACACTTCCCGTTTAAATCACAACTGACACGCACAGCCTCCACACGCCATTACCCAGCAGCCCCTGCAGCACCGCCCGGCCATGTGAACTTACACAGGGACCGGGATCGGCTCGTTAACGGAAACCAGCTTCATGTTTTCATGCTGAAGTTCACAAAACAACTGAGACCGAGCAATTTGTCTTCATTAACACACACCCACACACACCCACACACACAGTTTCCTGTGGACTTTGTGAGCTCGAGCTGCCTGAGATTTCAGCCACAATGAGGAGAAACGTCACTGCGAGACTCTCCAGCTCTAATTCTGGGCAGAAATCACAGGTCATTTACTGCAAACCATCTGACTTCACAAAAGCAAGAGGACACCCCCCCCCCCCCCCCCCCCCCCCCCAATTAAATAAATAACCTAATCCCCAAACAAAGTATTTGCAGAGAAAGGATGAGCTGGTCACAGTGAAGAGGAAACTGCTGGTTTGAAGTGAGATGATGAGTTTGTGTTTGCAGCCAGCGTATTACAAGCCTGCTACCGCTAAGAATCTGACCACTAATTATAGCCAATAAATATAACTTAGCGCTCGTTAACTATATTCGTTTAGCTGATACCCGTCCTCTCATGTCGACTAAATTATTCATCGCTGTATGTAAATGAGGCCAAATGTCATCCTGCTGGGATACCTTTCTTCAGTGGGTGATAACAGCTCAGTCTCTCTCTCTGCCTCCAGAAGGTGGCAGTAATGCACCTAATAGCCACAAAACTGCTGTTCAGATGCATCTGGAAACACGTGACGTGGGAGCCGCACTCCCAAATTAACTCGATAATCATTGCAAACGCTTCAGCCAGGAAGGAGTGCGGAAAGGTGAAGCTGTCCGGGCTGAGTGCTGCAGGACAGACGAGCAGGTCAGTCAGGTCAGGTCCAGTCGGTCGTGTTAACAGCTGAGTCACATATGAGGCACGTCGCTGACACATACTACCTTTTTATTGGCGAGGTGCCAGTGCTGGTGTTGGTTTTAACCGGCAAACCACTTAAGAAGGGCCCGCGTTTCCACTGTGCTTTGTGAACTGATCCTTTACGGATGAGTGTGGGCGGGTCCTCGTCTGGACACGGAAGCCGAAGAGCACAAACGTGGGAGAACACGCTCCCCTTTCTTGTGCTGCGAACATATTTTACGGTCCCAACAAAACTACTGCAGCATCGGTGTGCAGCACAGAGGAATGCCACGTTTGTGCACTTCGGCTTCCGTTTCTGGCCGAGGACCCGCCCACACTCCTACGTAAAGGATCAGCTCGCAAAGTGCAGTGGAAACGTAGGATTGTCCTTAAAAGGGGTTTACTGGTTCCTCGGAACCGACACCAGCACTGGCACGAGCACCGGCACCTCGGCAGTGAAAACGCGGTAAGAGATACTCGTCCTCCTCTTTTGCTGCTTTCCTGGTAACGCGGTTCAAATTTGCACTACATTTGCACAGCAGACGTTTCCACTGTGACCTGATGAAAATGAGCTTTAAATGTAAAACGAAATGCTCAGCATTTTAAAAAGTAGATCTGAATGATCCACTTTTGAAAATTATTTCCCCATCGATCAACTTTATTGACAGCGAGGGAGGAGACAAATTTGCAGTCCAAGTGAACTTTATGCAAAACATCATTACTGAGCCGCTCGATGAAGCCAAAATGAGCCAAAAACTGAATGGAGAGACTCACTTTCTCCTCTCAGAGGCCTCCGTGACAGCAGGAGATCTGGATGGCAGTCACCTCAGCCCTGTGACGGCAGAAAGCGTGCCAGGGATCAGGTGAGCGTGCAGGTCTGCTGCAGCCGTCGGTTGAAATAAAACAGATGTGAGCTCTGGACCTCCAGGCGGCGAGGACGGGAGGTGAGTTATGGGTGACGACAGCCGGCAGGTCTGAGCAAATGAGCCGAAAACAGTTTCAAAGACGAGGAGACGAGTTCAGACCGAGAGCGGGGAAGCTGGGCAGTGAGGGAGAAAATTAAAAAAAGGAAAGAAATGAGGGGGCGGCAGAAGAACATAATAAAAGAAAGAGATCCTGCAGCGCGAAGTGTGTGTGGTGACACACACCCACAGGGGAGTGCAGGCAAATACCTGCATCATGCAAACTCTGCAGTCGAATCAGATTTGATTGTGATTTGATTGGCGGCGTGCCGCAGGCGAAATCAGCCACATCCAAAAACACTCCCAGAGCTCGATTCTCCTCGACTTCTGACTGTTTGCTCTGGACGAGGCTTCCTGGGAAAAAAAACAAACGATCCGACAGAGCAAAACTGTGCGCAGGAGGCGGCGCAGGGCTCAGCTCTAATTAGAACACAAGTAGGAAATGATTTTATTCAGAAGACACCAAACTAACGTCACAAGAAACAGGAGAGAAGCACTGAGGACAGACGTGTGCAGCCCGGAGGAGCTTTGGCACTAACAGGCACCAAACTATCCAACTACAGACCTGTCGGTGTGCTTCCTGTGCTCAAACACTCAGTCACACCAGCACACCGCAGTCCTGTGGTACTAATGTCTGTCTGCAGTCAGCTCTGCAGCACCTGGCAGGTCATCAGTTCTGTTTACTGTGGTGCACATTTGCATCTGAAGCTAGCTGAAACATGCTTTTCTTTTGGAGCAGTAAGCTCCATCACCCTCGTCATTATGTGTGTGGATGAAGTGACCGTATTAGCTAACTGAGGTCTAGAAGTGACTCACTTTCTGTTCTCCACACTTCTTTCTTTGGAGTTGAATAAATTCAGGCGTCCTTGAAGCGAATGCTAGCTTTTACAATCAATCCATCTCAGTCCTCCCAGCTCCACGGGACAGAGCCTGAGGAACGTGTGATCGTGCCCAGGCGAGAACACCCAGGTAACTGTGAGACCTCCCCACCTTTATCACGTGGAGCTGTGAGAATTCTGGACATGCTCAGACCGTCCGGTGAGCATGTGCAGAAGCACATTATACACCCAAGAGTCTGACAGTCAATACTGACACTAAATGACTCTTTAAAATGATAAAGGGATATAAAACATACCCGTAACTGCCCTCTTGTTACCTGCTGATGATCAGTAACATGTTGGGCCTGCTGCTCATACATGCCAGGAAATCTGCTGCCTGTTAAGTGGAAAGAATGCACGCCAAACTCGCCACGCAGGCTGAATCTAATCCAGAGCGTGAAAAGCTGAGGGGATCCAGCAGAGTTACACTCCGCAGCCTCGGCGGGTTAATAAGTGTAAATCTGCTGCCGCTTCCAGCAGGAAAAATGTCACATCTGTCACCTCATGCAGATTTACAGCAGTGGGTTAATGCGGCCTGCACATGCGGCAGCTTTAAATCTGACCGCTCACCTTCAGCGTATATCACACGTTTCTGACTGTGGCTGCAGGCGAACGCGCACACGCGCTTGTTAAGAGCCTGTGTGTGGAGGAGACGATGCAGCCGAGTGGAAAGAGTCACATGCTGCGAGAATCAGCTGCTCTGTCCTCACTAAGCCGGATAAATTCATAAACTCCGTTTCAGCCTCGCTTCAGACCAGCACTGCAAACATTTTCCATGCTCCGTGTCCACACCGAGCAGCTCAGGACTTTCTCTGGGCCAAAGCAGCTTGTTGTGTCTGCAGATTGAGTCGGTGATGCTCTTGGTTTAACTTCCAGGTTACTGCGATTCAGTTTTACGTTTCACCTCTGCTCCTGATCGCTGAGCTGGACAGTTAGACCGAACTCAACCTCACATCACTGCCAGCACTCCATCAGTGCCGATGGATGAGTTAGACAACAGAAAATGGAGCAAATGTAGAAAACATGCTTTGTCGTGCAGCTTTGTGGCCCAAAAGTCTCTTCAATAGGTGATCACAAAAACACTCAAAGTGAGCAGAAACAGCAGGTATAAAATCCCTGCCTCCGTGTAACCGCATCAGAAACTTCCATCCACCCTTTGCTGTTCCAGTCACGTGATCTGTAACTAGCGAGTGCCGCTACCATCGCCTCTCGCCTGGTTGGACTCGAAGGTGTGTTTTTGCTTCAAGTGGTGAAACACGGTTGTAGGAGCTCCTTTTTCACTAACTCGTCTTTGGACGCTGACACGCTGCTGTCAGACGCTCCTGGGCTTGTTTGCCCTGACGAGGCAACAGTTTCATGACTTTTTTATTCCACAGCTCTATCACAAATATTCCTCTTCTGTGATTTGATTACAGTTTGAGCTGCTGAATGGTCCTTAAAAACTGACCTGAAGTCAGTTGATAAGACTGGAACACTCTGAACTGAACAAACACGTCTGTGTTTCCTGCAGTAAAACCAGCTAAATCTGCTGCTGCTTATTAACACACACGATTACGGATAAATGGGCTAATCCACCCATTGTTCACTCTGTGTGTGTGTGTGTGTGTGTGTGTGTGTGTGTTCAGATTTTTGGAGTGGGTTCCCACTTTGTGACAGAGCTTCACGGGTCTGTTTGAAGGTTCAGGCATGATTTCAGGGTTCTGGGTTTGAGGGTCACTGAATGAAAGTCCTCACAAACATACAAGTACACGTGCCTGAGTGTGTGTGTGTGTGTGTGTGTGTGTGTGTGTGTGTGTGTGTGTGTGTGTGTGTCTTTTGTGCAGTTTGAATGACTGGAAAAAGGTCACCGGATGAATCTCCCGGATCAAATGGATAAAGATACAACAAAACCTGCAGGATGAGCAGACGAATGAAAGGCCACCTAACACACACATACACACACACACACACACACACACACACACACAGCTGGAGTGTGAAGCGCGCTGCAGCCGTCCTGCACATGTTTGGCAGCGGGTAGATCCTGGTAGCTTGGAGGTCAGCCAACACACTCACACACACACACACACTCACACTCACACACAGGTCAGCCTAATGGGTTTTATGCTCTGAATGGAATTTTCAGAGCCTCCTACATTCCTCAAACACTGAGTGGCGAGCCAAGAAAGCATGTCGAGACAAATACAGATGGCGGCTCTGCTGGCGAAAACCAGTGCGACTCCACGGTGCCACGGACTCCGAATGCTTCGAATTCCTTCACTTCAAGAGGAAACCGTTTTTCCCTCCGCAGCGACATCTTCATCGGCAGCTCAAAAACACTTCAGAGGACGCCATGGTCACCTCTCAGGAGTGAGCAGCAGGTAACCAACGAGCGTCCGCCCTCGCCGGGGGCAGCTGCTCACCGCGGCTCATTAGCTAACATGGCCGATGTGATCGGGTTCTTCGATGTGAGGGAGCCAGGACAGCACAAACCACTTCCACGAACAACACAAAAAGGCCCAAACATTCATCTGAGGAGGCACACAGCAGGGCGAGCTTTACTGCACCGTGCATCCTTTACATGAACTAAAGGCAGAAAATAAATCGTGCAGTCAGCGTTTCAGGGCCACGTGTGTGACAGCAGGTCACAGTGGTGAGTTTGGCCCATCTGATAAACAGGACATTAGAGTGGTTTCGCTGGACCTTTAAAAGCAGGAAACAGTTCATACACTGCAGGTTCACTGAAGCCTTCTTAAACCACCACAGAAGACTCAGAAGAAACCCAGAGGAGGTGTGAAGCTGTCAGAAACAGGCTCTCATTGGCTCCTGGGGCCGGCTGCTGTCATCGACTTGTTTTTTACGCCCTCCACAGTTTCTGCACTGAGTGTGGAGTGACCCCCCCCCCGCCGCTGCATAGAAAGCTCAGACAAACAAAATCACAGTGAAGCTGCAGGACACGTGCCGAGGTCGGCCGACGGCTCGCTCCAAAGAAATTTCATCTATCTTCATCTCTGAGGTTCAATTTAGCCGAAGCCTGAGTGACTGCGAGCGGGGCCGGAGGGAGGGAGGTCTGTGCAGGGGAGCAGAACGAGTACAAAAACAGGACAACAAGAAGGAGACGGTGAGGATGGATGTGTCTGTGTGCGAGGGCGCAGACAGGCAGAACATGAAAACAGAGAGAGCGCGACAGCACCAACACACGAATCCTCCACCAGCTCGGCCTGCCGCTGCTTTTTAACACACCGCGCGTCTGCACGGCAAACACACCTCACTCAGCCTGACACACACACACACACACGCACACACACACACACACAGAAAAAAAGCCCTCTCTCTGATGGTGACATCCTCTCAGCACAATTTACAGATCACACAAAAGCACAAAACCTACATATGTGGACCACTGTGCAACTAAACTTTAGTGACTCACAAAACTGGTCCAGAGCATGAAGAAGGTTGAACTATAACACATCCCCACACCAAGAACAGCAGTAATTTTACAGAAAAAAGGAAGAATTCAGTACACATCCACACGAATATGACCAAATACTTCCTGCTTTTCTGTGCTCCAGCATCATAAACTGAATATCTTTGGGTTTGATATGAAGTCAGCCACAAGCTTGTTGGCTCATCTCTGAGCTCTGATTGGTTCATCGTCTGAATGTGGACAGCAACAGTACATTTGATCGACAGAAAGCAAAGGTTCACCTGCTGAGTCTGAATGTGATTTAAAGAGGGTCTCAGTGCCTGTGGATTAGCATTTAGCTGCAGGTCGGGATGCTGTTTGTAACATGTTCATGAACACTTGCAGTAATGCATCCAGCAGCTGTCTGGATATTTTACTCCACAGTAACATCCTCCTAAATAAGACAGACAGCATTGTGAGGGAAGGCCTGTAAACTGTCAGAACTTCAGAGAATTGAACATGTTGTATCAGAAAAACGAGAGAACACATCCCGAGGCAGAGGAGGAGGGATGAGGAATGAAGACGAGGAAGAAATGATGCCCTGTAGTACTAACAACTCTCCTAAATTTTCTTCAAGGCTTCGGCTCCTTCACGCGTCTCCCCCGAAGCTCCAAACAAACCACACCAGAGTCGATGAGACCTTCACAGGCTCTGAAGCACATCTGTTATCCTGCAGTCAGACGTGGCCGCCGGGCTCTTCACTCTGCTCCTCCATAATCAGTGGAGTCGGCTAACCCGAGCTCTGAGATCAGGGTTCTGGAGGCGTTTGTGGGAATCAAGCGTTCCTTTTAATTCCTCGAGCCGACAGCTGACGTGCCGGGTGGAAGCTTCTGAGCAGATTCAGTTGCAGGTTGGAGAGACGGTTGGTTTTGGAGCTAAACATAGTCTTGTCTTCACATCCCAACTGATCAGTTTCAAAAATGAACTTCCCTTCATCCCAGCAGCCACTCGTTTGACGACTCTCCTTCACAGGACATCGAACGCCGCCGTTCTGTCGAAGCCGTCTCACACGCATACGGCTGCAGCACCGAGTTTGTTCCTAAAGCAAACAGCCTTTTAAGGAAGGGCCCGAACCCAATCAAGTTCTTTGATCAAGTGTAACCGAGGACCTTCAGGGCCTAAAACCATCCAAGCACTTTGTGGCATGCCTTTGAAGAAGTTTCCAGGTTTGTTATAATTATTATTAAAAAGAATAATAATAATTACGATGGGAGTTTTTCCTGCTGACTTTGGTCATTATTTATACTTTTCCAAAACACCATAAGCCAAAAAATGCTCAGAACTACAATTAAACCAATAAAAATTATATGCCATATTCAGAGGGGCCAAACCTGCAGGTTCAGAATGAACGTGATTTACTAACATAAGCGTGGTGCTAATAAAAGAGGCCAGCGTGCATGTTTCATAAATCTGATGATAATTTTCTGTCTGCTACCCCCATGACCTGCAGAAAGATGGAGAAATGCAGATGTTCCATAAACTGGACATTAATGTGAAAAAAAGTCAGAAAATGAACAGATCACATTTGACTCTTTGTGTTCCCGGGATATAAAAACCCAGAAAAACAGACAGGAAGTGGAGAAAGTGCACACACACTGAGCCCTCTGCGTGGACTCGGCCCGTTTATCATAATGACGATGAGAACCTCCAACAAACGGTGCCTGCAGGGTACTGAAGCAGCCCCACACTGATTTATGTTTACTGGAGGAGGAGTGTGTGAAGGAAGAGGAAGGAAGAAGTTGTACTACCCACTTCAAATTTTCAGCATCGACACTATCACACCTCGGCTGTGAACGTTCGCACGTCTCCCACGTCACCAGGAGAAAACACAGAAACCTTTCCACATTTCCGCAGCAGGAAGTGGAGCGGGTGTCCTCCCAGAGGAGGTTAAGATGGTCTGAAGGTCCTCACAGGTAACACTCACATCAGCTTAAAGTAAAGCAGAATGAACCTTTGACCTCTGTCTGACCTCAGGCAGGTACCCACAGTGTTGGACTGACAGGAGGAGTTCTCTGTTCTGCCAGCTCTGCTCCTCTTTTTCCTCCTCTGAGCGCTGCATTTTATTTTGAAAATCACTTTCCTGTGTGAGCAGCTGAAGAAGCTCCTCTCTCCGTCTGTCTGCACACTTTGGATCGCTTTCAGCAGCAAATCAGGAGTTTGTCTATCAGCAGGTCTGTGAGGGACCGACGCCACCAGCGAGGCTGAAGCCACAGATACCGACTGCTTCCTGTTAGTGTGAACATTCAGCGGTTCATCGGGCAGGTTTCGGGTTTCCTCTCCTGCCAAACGTTATCGTACAGAAGGATGTTCTCAGCTGTATCTGCACAGTACCTTCGTATCTAGTGGACCGGACTGTCGAGGCCTCTGCCTTCGATTGCCACCCAATCCGTGATGCGCCGGACCTGCGGGCAGTGGGCACTGGGCTCCGCCTCTCTCACCACTTCTGCTCATATCCTTTATGGACAGAATTTCTCCAAGTCTGAGGCAGCCAGAAAAGGCTGGAGAGCCCACTTCTGCCCCAAGCGTGGAGCTCAAGTGTCTCGAGATCTTCACGAGTGAGGGACTGAATAAGCGGGAGAGCGATGGACGGAGCGGTGCGGCCTGCAGTTATGAGGACGCTGTGCCGGTTTGTTGTGGTGAAGAGAGAAGTGAAGCAGTCTCACCTGACCATGAGCTGTGGGTGGCGCAGTGAGATCACGGATACAAACAGTAGTAATGAGCTTCCTCTGAAGGCCGTCTCAGAGATGCAGAGAGGAGCTCAATCATTGGGGAGGGACTCAGAGTAGAGCCACTACTCTTCCACATGGAAAGGATCCAGCTGACCTCCTGGATGCCTGTTTATAGCTTGCAGGGCAGCCTGAGGACACATTGGAGAGATTTTATCTGTTGGCCGGCCTGGAGGAGGTGGCTGAGATGGCAGAGGGAGACCTGCTTAGACTCAGACCCAGATTAGAGGAAGAACGTGGACAGACCGAGTTCAATGTTTATCTTTTTACATGATATGTCTCACGGCTCTGCGATCAACCAGTGACCCCACCGCTCACCACCTCCTGCGCTGTGAGGAACACAGATGGGCAGCATTTGTGATGTACTCACTTTTTACAGTTTGAAAAGGTTTATAAAACAATGATTTTAATTGTTTTTATTTCCTAAGTGACTCACACACACACACACACACACACACACACACACACACACACACACACACACACACACATTCTTTATGTCTCTGAATCGAAAAACGTCTCAGACGCCTGAACCCTTCATGCTGCCCTGTCTGCAGCCAACAGGTTAAAGTCACATCACTAAACATCTTCCCTGCTCGAGCATTGATTCTTCCTGCTGTGAGAGAAACACACACACAGACACACACACACACACACCCAGGGCAGTGTGTGTGTGTCTCTGTGTGCTGCTGCCAACAGCAGATCAATAAAGCAGTAAGAGAAGCGTCATAGAGGGATGGAGGTCACCTCTGTGTGTGTGTGTGTGTGTGTGTGTGTGTGTGTGTGTGTGTGTGTGTGTGTGTGTGTGTGTGTGTGTGTGTGTGTCCTTGTTGCTGACGCGTACCTCCCCGCTCACGCAGGAGTCTGACAGGAGAAACTCTTGATCCTCTGAATGTCAGCCTTTATTTGAACTTTGGCTTTAAACCTGAGTTACTGACGTTTCTGCAGTTTAACTCTCAGCCACATTTGGCAGCACCAACCACAGCAGAAAACATGTGAACATGAAGAAAACTGGTCTGGTCATGAATCCATGCAGAATGTAAAGCTTCTTCAGTACTGCAGTAATCCAGTGACAGTGATGTGTACACGTGGGTACACGTGGAAAACCCTCAGACGTGGAGAAAACAGCAGCAGGTTTCTGCAGCTGAATTCACATTTGACAATTTTTAGATATAAAGCATGAAGATCCTGACCATCGGCAGTGGCCAATGAAACCACTCGACCGGAGTAAAAGTAGAAAAGCAGGTGAGAGATGATTACATAAGATTTCAGGGGCTAAATTTAAGACTTGAGGCTTTTTTTTGGTGAAAGTCTCTGCAGACATCCCGAGTAAATGATGAAACTGATGTGAAAATGTGCATCAGTAGATTCACAGTAGAAGTGATGTGATGCGTACGTGTGGAGCTTTCGAGACCAATTAGAGAGCTGTGCACGGACGGAGAGCTGGAGTTACGTCCAGTAACCACCGTTTCATTTGGCTGGAATTGGCCTTTTCCTCACAGTCATGAATGCAGGTTCTTATTCCAGCCCCGGCGTCCGATTGCAGACACTTTTAATCTCACAACTGAGATTAAAATCTGATTAATCACCGGCCCTCACAGAGGAGCATGTCAGACTGCTGCTTCTTAAAATATGCATGCGAGCGTCTAATGTTTAATGCAGGATTTGTTTAGTATTCATGCATGATTCACGCGTTACACACAGGCGTTACAGCCCGAGCTGAAACTCAATGAAGACGAGCTTATTGTTGATTCTGAGGAGCAGCGGCGTCACGACTGAACTACGGGATGAAAAGATGAGCAGGTACGGAGGAACACACGAGTCAGCCTGCTCCATTAGCCTCCGACGGACGGGTCGGGAAATCAAAGCAAACACGGCAAACGTGCCTCGTGTCCTGCTCAGCTCCACGCTACAAAACTGAGCTTAGACGCACTTTCAGTCTTTCAGCTGCTGAAGACTGAAGTTTAACTCTGCGAGATCGAAAACTTCATCATCTCTGAGTCCAGACGGGAGAGCAAATACGTGCACTCACATCACGTTTTACACAGAAACCTGCAAATTAAAAAAAACCCGCTGTGAAACTGAGAAACTCATCAGAAAGAAGTTCAGCACACCTCCATCCGCCTCCCGTTAAAGCAGCCTGTGAACACACACACCAGCATCTGCACCACAAACAGATCAAACTTCAGCTTTGGGACTCTGGGAGAGGGCAAGCTTCAGATATATTCCACATTTCTGAGATTAAAAGTTGTAAAACTGCAACAACAAGCTGAAACTCTTGAAACACATTTTCTGGAAAAGAAAAAAGTAAAGTTAGTCAAATAAAGGACTGGTCCACAGTGAAGTGCTGTGAGGGGAGCGATCCACTCACAGGTGAATACAGAGGAAAGTGAATCATACACCTGAGACCCCCCCACTGTCATTTTCTTGGCTGAGTCTAACTGACAACACGTACAAACCAAACTCGGACACGCGAGAGGACGACGCTGGAAATCAGCTGAGAGTGATGAAGAGCAGGATGAAGGTCAGCCTGCTGGAACATAAGCAGATATGAGCTGAAGGTAAACTCAGAACTTTGTCTGGCCTGTTTTCAGTTCTTTTTAAAAGCGTCCTCGCTCCGCTGACTCTTCCTGCTTCTGACTGCTGAACAGGACTTCCTGTTCCAGAGGGGGCGCTCTCGAGCTCACCTGCAATGAATGGAGCTCTGTGGGGCTGCAGGGCAAACATCTAAAGTTCTTCTGGAAGTTTACATCATGTTTTTTGTTAGCAGGGCTCGAGACAGTAGATACAGTTCCATTTTTACAGGTTTCTATTGTTTCTACTTCCTGTGAGTATTAGCGACGTCACAGCACCACCACAGCCAGCTGCTTCTACTGCTCGGCTGCTAACATCTGCTGTCTGGAAACAGGTGCTACTGAGGCAGGGCGTCCCGCCTTAAATCCTTAACCAACCAATCAGCACGCCAGAAATCTTTTAACCCTCTCTGACCTGCTCAGAAGCGTGTGTGCATCAGGAAGTACAACACAGACAGATGAAGGATATCGCTGCTGATGAAGATCGCTGGTTCCCTGTAAAGTGAGTAGACCTCCACTCTGGGACGTGTCTCCATCTTAAACTCTAACTTCTACTTCTCGCTTGCTGCCAACACACTCGACTCTCCTCAGCTTTCTGTGCAGTGTCTACAGTTTTCATCATGTTGCGTCACCGTTATTCTACATCATGTAAAAAGTGTTGAGATAAGAGAGGGAGGGGGGAGGAGAGAAGGGAGGGAGAGAGGATGAAGGGAGGAGAGAGGGGAGGAAGTCTTTACCCCTGCCAGGTATGTTTGATTCATGACATCTCAGTGCCCTGCAGCCACACAGACGGGCGGAAAAGAGGGAGGAGGGAGAGTCAAAATCAAACACACACACAGATTAAAGGTCTGAGAACTTCCTGTCCTCTTGATTCCCTCCTTTTGTATCTCTGAGCCTTAAAAAAACATCACACACAGAAAAGTGTGAGTATCAGGATGCTCCGCTTTCCCCGACATGACCTCACCAGTGAGTGAGTGAGAGTGTGTGTGTGTGTGTGTGTGTGTGTGTGTGTGTGTGTGTGTGTGTGTGTGTGTGTGTGTGTGCGCGTTCAGTCTGATGCAACCCAGTTGAGTTTCTAACTGCAGCAGAACAGCTCCTCTCTGCTAATGAGGCTAAAGGAGGTCAGAGAGAGGAAGAAGACTCCACTTTCACTTTACGAGCTTTAACAAATGTTCGTTTCTGTGATCCCGTGTCGCTCATTAATGAACAACCTGGCTTATCAATAAATCACGTGGTGTGTGAAAAGGCTTAGATAGGAGTCAGAGTTTCTGCGGATGTGAGGGATCGGCCGAGTAAACCATGGGAGCGGTGGGTCTGTAGAGCTGCTCGGGGCCTGAAGCCCGTTCTCCATGTTGGAGATGAGCCTCTCTGTGCAGGCAGAATAAACAGACGCTGCACAGCTGTGAGGTCTGCTGCCAGCACACTCCGGGTTTCGTCCGACTGCTCTAAACTTTTATTTCTGCAGCGCTGAGTAACAGCGCAGGAAACATAAAGCACTGCTGGAGGACAGGAGGACACTTGTGGCCCTCCTACACAGGCACTGAGCTCCAGTCTGAAGTGTTACCCTCCTCAGGGTCGTGACAGAAGCTTTAGCTCAATTTTTTAGATTTCTATGGGTTGTATTTGCAGTAAAGTACCTTTCAGTACCACAATGACCACTGACAGTCGCTTCCCACACACACACACACACACACACACACACACACACACACACACACACACACACACACACGTTTCTGCTGCAGTTTAACTTCATGGATTGGAAACAATTTCTGTCATAAATCAATTTACAGATTTCCCATTTAAGAAAAGCTGAAGGACATGAAGTGTTTTATTTCATTTTACTGATCCTAAACTAAAAAAGTGGACAAACCACTGCTGCATGGAGCAACATGAAACCACATTAATGTAATCTGTCTAAATTCAGATCTCAGTGACCGGGAGCTGGAGACGTCCCGGCATTCTTCGACAGACGACTGCTGGAGGACTCGGGGACGTCTGTTCCCAGCAGACACCTGCACGTCAGAGATCCAGGTTCAAGTGTTTCCCCTCCTCCTGAAGGCAGACAGTCCACACAGCTGCATCCACAGACCGTACAGGAGCATCACTCACACCTGCTAGTCAGTAACATCCAAATAAAATGTGAGAATTTTCTTGGACTTTCTGAAGCGCACAGCAGTCATATTATTGGTCAGATCATTGCATCCAAAATGCTCCAACAGCATCAACAGTCCAGAGTAGGGCTGCAATGATTCGTCGACATCATCAATGACGTCGACTATAAAAATTAGTCATCCTATTCTAAAACCGTATTTGTGATTTTGTAGCTGCAATACACTGCAGGAAGATATGGGGGCAGCACTGCCTCCATTGTCTGCCAATAAAAAGAACAAAGAAGAAAGTAATGGAACAACATAACGACGATGGAGCAGAGAGGAGGATGGAGAAGGTGAAAGAAAATGGAGACAGACTGTCAAAGGTGCGGGAGCGTTTGACAGAAACCAAATAAAGCTGAATGCAGAGCAGAGCTTTCCTTCCACGGCAGCATGCTGAGCGTTTAAAACGCCGGCGCCCCGGAGCTGTGACGTCAGCGCATCGCTGATACCTGTTAATGTTTCTGTTGGCTTACCTGTCAGAAACAAGCTCTCATGGGTGATGATTGCTAAGCATCTCCATTTCAGTCATGTTAGCTAAGGAGTGAAGGACAATAGGAGCAGCGACACTGGCTCCTATTTTTTTTCCTCACATTAGTATCAGCGTTCATTCTGAATAGAAAGCCTCTTAGATATATAATCAGTTAAATAGTTTAAAGTGTCCTCAACATGGCTGTCAGCAGCTGGGAGTCCAGAGCTCACAGTCCTCCACTGCAATCATCGATTCATGAACTGAATCATCTGTAAACTTTTCAGCTGTTTTGGACGGGAAAAATCTTTTTGACTGAATTTGAAACAAAGACTGCGTGCCCTTTAAGTTGCATTATTTATTTAATGTTTATTGTAACAGCAGTTTGTGTATCAGGCTGTAAACATGCTTATTTCTGCTGGAACGTTTTAACGTGGGAGTCTGTGGGGACTGACTCACTGCTGCCTCTGCTGGACTGCAGAGGAACTGCAGGCTTTGGTGCTTCCATCCTGTCTTCATAGTTCAGCTCTAACATCTAAAATAGTGTCGTCTACATCACTTTCGAGGGATGCACCAACACACTGTATCAACAGATACGTTCATGTTGACTGATATCAAAATATCAGCGGTCAGTGTTAATCTGCTGTCACTTAATTTTTGCTCTGGAAAATCTTCAAAAATAGTTTGATGAAGAGCTGAAAGACTAAAAGAGGTCGGCTGGTTTTATAATGATGCTGTCTTTGCTTCTTCGCATAAAGGTGGAAATAAAGACAACAAACGAACAGAAACGATATCGTGAGCTCGGCTTTGGCCCAGCAGCACAAAGACCGCTTGTGTTACAGCCACCGCCCAATACCATTACACCCCAATATCACGGTGGGGGCCTCGGGACAGGAGTCGTATTTACAGCAGCAGTTTAAAGGGGAATTCCCCTTCAAACTCAGACTCTGCAAATTTAAACAGACTCACAAATGCCTGACAGGAGATCCTGATCAGAACAGTGAGCTTCCTACTGCAGACCTCACACCTGCGAGACACCTGTGAGACACGGGCTCGTTAAGTGTCTTAAAGCGCTGCTGCTCTGAGATAAACAGGCCAAAATCCACCTGTGGCCGTCTCTCAGACACCAGCTGTCCCCCGGGTGGAAACCAAACACGCCCTGCACTCTGACTGAAGCAGCGTGACCTCCGTCCTGGTTGTGTCTGTGCTCCAGTGCTTACTGTCCTTTAAACCGCGTCTGCAGCACTAATGTGCAGCTTTTACATTTACGCAGCTCGTTTGGTTTATCCAACAGTGTGAAAACCAAAGAAATTCAGTTTAATGACAGACAGAGCTGAACGCTCAGCAGGAGATGGACATGACAGGATTCACAGCCTTCTTCAGGAAGAAGACAACACCTTGGCCTCGCCGCGTCCCCTCTGTGATGACAGGAGACATCTCGGGTGGAATTTCTTACACCCTTCAGCGCCAAAACTCCTGCAGCTCTGCCAGACATTTTCCTCACTGAGCTGACAGATGAAACACTTCAGGGATGTTTCCTAGTTTAAAACTGCTGTCAAAATCATCCCTTCTTACTTCTTTCCCTTCCTTGCTTCCTTTCCTTGCTTCCTATATTAGGTTTCCTGCTGGGAGACAGACAGGAAATGAGCCCTAAGAGAGAGATGCATCCCCAACAATGGCTTATTATTTGTCTGTGATGATGACGAGCAGTTTCCTGTAGTCTCACACTAACACACACACACACACACACACACACACACACACACACACACAGAGGATTAGAACAAAAGGCGAGTCCCGCGGCACAGATTTGCTCGGCGAACATAATAGCCGATGACATGCGGCCGTTTGGAGGCTTTCACAGCGACGCGGCTAATCTTCCTGCACTGCAACAACATTATTCTCTCCGCTTCCTCCTCCTCGCTGCCCGCCCACCCGCCAGGGACTCGCAGGTTTTTGTGTTCAAGCGCACCCCGAGGTTAACGCACACAATGGGCCGGCGGCAGTGAGCGAGCGGCTCTGCTGAGGGATTTCCAAGAGGCAGGTGCTCGCTCAGGACAGAGGAGCTCTGGATGGAAACACCTTCACGCTCCATCACTGTGAACAATAGACAGGATGGGGGGTGGAGGGAGGGGGTCTGGGTGTCAGTGCTGGATTATATGGTGTGTTTGACAAAGGAAACTGTGAACTCTGACCTCAACGTGATGCTCACACAGAAAAACAGAGGCAGGAATAGCTCTTCTGTAGAAGTACTGCCCTCAAGACTAATGAGTTTGTTTCCACCCTCATATGCAGAGCTTCTATATGATCATAATTTACTAAGTAAACACACAGCGCAGTGATTTCATACAAACAGGTAAAAACAATAAAAACTCCCAATCAACAAATCAAAGCAACGTTTCCTCACCGTGTACACGGCGTACCCGCTTTCTCACATCAACTATTAAATAACTCAGTTTATAAGGTTTTCCTCTGCTAATCTGCCATCTGTCATACACTGTGGGACATAAATAACTCAGCAATATAATCATGTGCCTCTCCAGTGAAGCTCTCATCCTGCAGACTGACTCCAGAGCCTTCGTCTGCCGGAGAGGCGGGTCATCAGCCAACACTGGAGACGAGGAAGCAGCTGAACGATGGAGGAGGACCACGATAACCTGCTCAACCCGTCAGCTGCAGCAGAACTCTGGAGGTCGAAGTGAGGGGACTGTAAACCAGTGCATCGGCCACAGGTGGCGCCACTGGACACAGCAAATGTTGTCCAATAAATGTTGAACGACTCAGCAAATACACCTGAGCAGCCCAGGTGAAGTCTGTGTGAGGGGCGACACTAAAATCAGCTGATTAATGACAGACGGTGAGCGTGTAATAAGTGCATCATGGGTTGTGTTTGGGGTCGTATGCACGCTTCAGGTTCCTGGTTTCCTCCAGGCCTCTGAATCCAGGATTAAGCTGTAAAATCTAAAGCGTGGATCAGGATCCGCGGACAGTAAAGTCTTCGGGTCATTGGGCAGCTGCACAGCTTTACGCCACTTCAGCCTCGAGAACTGTAACATTTACAAATGTCAAACTGGACGAGCAGAATCTTAACGTCTTACAGACTCACCGCGGCAGGTGAGCGGTTCTGCTTTGGGGGGGCGTGGCCATCTACTGCAGGTAAAACACTGGGTCAGAGCATCACATACTGATGCTGAGACTGCAGCGCTGGAACTGGCTCCTGAATGAAAATCACTGGATTGATGGGGCAGCTGTTGAAAGCAGCACTAACATGCAGCGAGGCAGAGCTGTCTTTGGGTTTAAAGGACCATCAAACCGCAGCCGTTAGACACACGGGGCCATCACACCGTTTCATATCCTTTATGATTGAGATAATTAGATTTTATGTTTCCATCAGCTCGATGTGATCAGCTCATAAACATTTATGTGAGCCTTTTAAATCACATAAAGCACACACTAAACTCCACTTCCACCTGCACATACATCAACATGTTTGCACTGAGTCTCCGACATGCAGCAGCAGCCCTGCCTGCTGACGCAGCCCCGCAGTCTCACGCTCACTCTGCTGCCAGAAAGCATCCAGGCTGACATTAATTATTCAATATCCTGCATCATAATGGTCGATTAATTGGTGGAACGCCGCCCGTCCTGGAGCTATGGAACTGTTTAATTTTTTTATTTCATCCCAGCAGGCTGACGACCTTCAGACCGGCCCTCGCCTGCTCTTCCACGCTCGCACCAAACTGTTTAATTAGAGGCCAACAAAAAACACTTAAGGCCAATTTAGGTTGTTTACTCTGAGAATTTACCCTTAAATCCTCAATCAGAGGCTGATCAGAGGGTCTTACCTTCTCAGAGCCACAGGAGAGGATTTAAAGGGAAAAATGGACTCCCCAGTATCAGAAATTCTTTGTATTTATGTAAGCATCAAGTCAACATGGGGAGAAGGCTTTATTAAAGAAAATATCCAAGCAACAACACAAAAATGAAGCCATTGCTTGGCTACAGTTCCTCAAATGTCCACCAGAGGTGCCAGCAGTGAGTCAGTCCATGTTAAAGCGTGTTTACAGTGTGGTGTCTCTATAGCTCATCTCCCCCTTCATAATACCGTGGTGAGGGGGGTTCAGGGACAATTTTCGACTAACCAGTGGGTGATGATCAGTGACTCAGGTGACCTGCTGTTGAATTTATTTATTTATTTATTTAAAAAGGGACAATGAATATTGATCTCCATGTAAATGTGCCAGAAAGGCTACTTTTCATCTGTAGTCAGACAAAAACAAGGAGAAAAAAATAAATAAATCACCACCAGACAATATACAACAATATCATCGAGACAACAAAACCATTAAATTACACATGAAAACCCATAATACAATAAGAAAACACAGAACAACAAATATAAAGCATACAGCATTAATTACAACACACTGACATAAAATTAATGATCACAAATCTGATTCCTCTTTAGCCGTGGTTTAAGATGAGCTTTAAATCTGTTAAAAGGTAGTAGATTCTGAAGCACAGACGGCGGGCTGAAGCACAGACGGCGGGCTGAAGCACAGACGGCGGGATGAAGCACAGACGGAAGGATGAAGCACAGACGGCGGGCTGAAGCACAGACGGCGGGCTGAAGCACAGACGGCGGGATGAAGCACAGACGGAAGGATGAAGCACAGACGGCGGGATGAAGCACAGAGGGCGGGATGAAGCACAGACGGCAGGATGAAGCACAGACGGCAGGATGAAGCACAGACGGCGGGATGAAGCACAGACGGCGGGATGAATCACAGACGGCGGGATGAAGCACAGACGGCGGGATGAAGCACAGACGGCAGGATGAATCACAGACGGCGGGATGAAGCACAGACGGCGGGATGAAGCACAGATGGCGGGATGAAGCACAGACGGCAGGATGAAGCACAGACGGCGGGATGAATCACAGACGGCGGGATGAAGCACAGACGTCAGGATGAAGCACAGACGGCAGGATGAAGCACAGACGGCAGGATGAAGCACAGTGCCAAAAAAGACCAAAAAGGCTTCCACACCGTCTGAAACAATCCTGTAGAGCTGCTCCATTACAGCACATGCCTGGACTCCTTTGGCCAATGATGACATCACCACTATTTAACAGGATTACTCTCAGACTTTGGAAAATTTGTAGCTTTATTGATCATTAACAATTGATTTTGATGAACTTCAATTATAATTCAATTTAAAATAAGTAAGTAACACACTGGCAGGCAGGGAATGTAGCGAGGTGCAGCTGTAAAGAGAAACCACTGCAAACCTGAACGCATCAGGGACCTGGTTTATGTGGACTGAGCTTAAATTCAGCCATACAAACAGAGCTCTGCTCATGTGTGGCTCTGCTCTTCGAGACCGTAAACCTTCAAAACTCAGTGTGCAAGGAGGGCGGTCGGTCGAGGAAAATCACACCATATCCAGTCTGCTAAAACCATTTTTGGAAAAGCTGACAAACCGATGCACGACCGTTTGTCTTTAGAGGAAGGCTTTTTACCACAGGATGTTCTGCAGTCCTCTCGCTGCCTGAACTCACCTGGCCAGCACGCTGGTCATCACCAGCTCCATGTGAGAAGGTGGGGCCAGGTTTCGCCCCTACGACGAGATCTGGACATATGTGGAAGGGGTCACAGTGTTTTGCCTCTGTGCTCTGCCACAAAAGGTCTGACGCACGACTGGAGCACACGTTTAGCTTTAACTCAAAGGGCTGAACAGAAATGATACAATAATCTGTTCATGCATCGCTCCTCATTCAGCGTGGAGCTGTGACAGCACCAGAACATCTGTGTCACTGCAGGCTGCTTCAGCTGCAACACTCTGTTAAAGACCACACACACACACACACACACACACACACAGTGCTGGAAATCCACCACAGCATCACTTTGTTCCTCTAAGGGAGCTCCACTCTTTTGGGGTGTGGCCTACTGCCACCTGCTGCAGGTAACACTGACCTCATACAACCCCACCCCTGAATGATTTCAGTGCACAGAGCGTGAAGGATGCACCCCCCCCCCCCCCCCCCCCCCCCCCCCCCAGTGGAACACCTGGGTGTCCACATACTTCTGGTCCGCAGCGTGTATTTAAACTAGTCTGCGCACGGAGCGAAAAATATTCAGTTTAATGGCACAAATCAGCATGCAGCGCATATTCCCACATTTCACAACTTCTCTCCGAGGTCACTTCTCTGGTCTTTTAGGGGCGTGGTCTACTGCCACCTGCTGCAGGTAACACATATGTGACGTTACATTTTTAACGTTTGATTTCATCAGCGTTCTAATGAAAGTGCACGAGACACCGTCACATACTGAAAAGTAAAAAAAAATACAAAGATAAAAAAAATAAGTGCATTAAAATGAGAATCTTAAAGTAAAAATATTAAAAAAAAAAAAACAGTTGAAATAAAACTAATAAAAAAAATCCAGGATATGATTTTTAATCCACGACAATGCTCTGCAGGATTTATGAAATAAACTAACGAAGGCGTTTATTGATCATAGTATTGATCTCGTATCACAGAGTCCTGGAAACCTGCCGGTTTGGAAGAAGCTTCATGATCCGATCACCTGAATGATTTCTGATCAATACCTGTCCACCTGCCCGATTACTGATCATCTGAAACGACAAAAACCTTCATCTGGATCTGCAGAATAATCCGTGATCTTATCGATACCTCAGCACACACCCACAGTGCTCAGAGCCTCCGCGCAGAACAGGAGAAACTCCCCGAAATGGACCGAAACAATCGATCAGCAGCAGCGCGTATCGATAATGTAATCGGAGGCTTTGGCTCGGCCCCACCAAGTCACCTGCGAGAGAATACGCGCGGCTCCTCGCTGCGCGCCGCGAGACAGCTGGAACCAGAACCAGGAACACCGGAGAACCCATCACCTCACACACACGCGCGCGCACGCGCAGCCGTGTGTGAGCCCTAAAGCAGACAGGACAAAGACGCCCACCCAAACACACCCGCTCCGCTCCCGCGCCGCAGGTATCGCGGAACGTGCAGGTTCGGTCTGCGCACGGGGACCCCGATGAGCACACGCACACCCCGATAAGCACGCGCACACACACACAGCCTCGGTCCCGCGGAGCCTCGCGGGCGTCCGCGCGGAGCTGAAGTTGGAAGACGGTGCTTGGAGTTAACGAGGCTCCGGAGACGCGCGTGCCTCGCCGCCCGTTTGTTGTTCCTGCTGAAGCCGCTGCGCGTGCTCGTCCTGACCGGGTGATTGACGGCGGTCAATCAAAGCTGTCGCACGCGCTCCAAAAGCAGCACAAACGCGACGCGCAAGAGCATCCCCATCCTCCTGCGCGCGCACTCTCACACAAACATAGCAAGAAGCGCACGTGCACGCGCGCACTCACACATACACACAAGGGGAAGCAGAAAGCTCCGTTTCCTGCAGAAAAACGCCTGAAGAAGAAGCAGAAACTCACCTCTGTGAGTGTCCGCGGAGCCGCTCCGTCTGCAGTCCGCCCGGCACGGTAATCCAAACCGCCCCGTTTATTCCCACAGAAACCCGGCAGGAAAACCCTCCCCAGCACCGACCGCTTCAGTATAAATCCACCGGCAGGCGCGAGCTCACGCGCTGCGTCCAGTCCGGGTCCAAACGACACAATGAGGCGTCTCTCAGCAGCCCAGCGTCGCCGGCCGCCAACCATGCCCCCCTCATTAACATAATAGACCATTGCAGCCAGTCAGAGAGCGGGGCAGCACTCTAACCCCGCCCCCTCCTCAATTTAAAGCTGTTTTTTTACCTGTTCAGGCTCCTCACTGAGCTCTGCATCATGTTCTGCTCCCACCGGCAGCTTATCGCGATTACATTTAAACTTAAAACGTTTTAATGGGTACAAACAAGAAAAAAAGCAGCATTTGTGACACAGAAATTAAAACACACCTGGAGCATGATGACCTACCGGTGGGCCCAGGTGAGACTTCTGGGGTAACACGCAGGCCACGCCCACACGGGCACGAGCATTTTTTCAGGATTTTCTGCATACACTGAGAAATGAAACGGCAATCAGTAACAGGGGGCAGTATCCCCCTCACAGGTACAGAAATGTAGGCCAATCAGAAGCCAGAACAGAAGATAAGGGTGTGCACTAGAGCCTGAGGATTTTTGCTCATTTAAAAATCCAATATTCCCGCAGCCGACAGTTTTTGTTTTGCACTGAAGAATATCGATGGGTTTTTGTGAAATTTGCCATGTGTCGTGATTTATACACTCGTTTACACTCTGGCAGGAAGTCCGGCATATCCGGGCTTTCTCTGCCTGAGCTGGCTCAGCCAATCCCGAAGCCCCAGTCAGAGATTATCAACTCTGTTCAGCCGGGCTGTCTGGTTGAGGAACCAATTCCAGCTGTTATTCAGATATCGATGATGATGAAATGGTGATAAAACCTATAAAGAACATAAAAATATAACTGTAAAAGTGTGAGGTGGTGTCCACCAGAGGGCGCTCTGCAGTTTCCCTATTGACAGGAAGCAGCAATCAGCTGATCTGGAGCAGAGGGTGGTGTCCAATCTAAACTCCGAGTATTGCCAAAGTGTCTCTTTCTTACCTGCTAAATCACCATGGTAACTGATGCTGAACGCCTCACCTGGTCAGCAGCAGGTGAGGCTCAGAGTTTCAGTTTAAAAGCAGCTGAAACATTTATTCCCAGCATGTTCTCAGAGGGATGCAGACTCTCTGCTGGGGAACACTATGAGCAGCTCGTTACTGAAACCTGAATGAAGCTGTGAAGTTATAGCAGCTCAGACTGGATGTGCTGCAGGAAATGTGTGAATGTTGTTCTGCTTGATTCTAACCTGCTGCTGAGTCTCTGCTGGAATACCTGTTCATACCTGTTCAATGAGTCACATTAATCCCACTCTGATGCGACAAACTGAAGCGATTTCCACGTCTCCTTCATCGGGCTGTGGGACAGGAAGCGTTCATGTGTTTAAAGTCACCTTAGAAAGCAGCAGCGGCACTGAGAGCGACTCGGACTCATTCACTGCAGTTCAGACCTTTGTTTTACCGTAAATCCACGATTAAACCGTCAGATTAACCTGTTTCTGCAACGTTCACCTCCAGATTATTTCACTGTGAGGGTTTTATGTTCTTTATTTATTTTTTATCATTTTATCATCATCTTCTGATCATGTCTCTGATTGGAGCAGGCAGGGCTCACAGTTTGTGTCACATGACCTGTGAAACGCCCCCTTTTCTGTGAACGTGCTCGGAGCCTGAAGCAGAGAGCCCGGCTTAACGGAGAAAGTTGATAACCACCATCAAACTTCCCCAGCAGGTCACCTCTGTGAACACAGGTGTGGCACGAGCAAGGAATCAGACAAAAGGTGGAAGCAAAACTCTTTAGATGACAGAGATTTCAAAATAAAACAGGAAGTGACAACAGAAACCTCACACCATGTCTTGTGGGATGGAAGCATTGTCTGATTTTGCAGCAATTGTCTAAAAATTAAGTAATTGTATTTCAGAGCCCCCATGTTTCGTAATGAAGCATCATCACGTCACACCACGAGACGATTGAAGGAGCGCCAGAAAAATCCTGAAAACAAACCCAAAAAGTCTTCAGACTGGGTTTATGTTTCATGGACATGGATTAAAAAAGTGTGCTGTAAAGCTTAGTGTGCACATGTGTGTGCATGCGTGTGTAACCTCTACAGCAATTACTGGCAGTGTAACTACTAACACTACTATTACTAATAATAAGAAGCTGTTGTCTCCGGAGTGTTCTTCACGGCTGTAAAATGATTTCCACGAGGAAGCTTCAATTAAAATTTCCGGCCGACAAATTGAGTTTGTTTCTCTGCAGGATAATTAGAGCCGAGCGGAGGAAGAGAAAAGTGGAGGAGAATCCACACGAGCAGCGCTGGGATTAGAAAGCAAATCCCCTCTGCAGCATCTTCGTCCATCCAACTGTGTGTCTTCGTGTCTGTTTGTCCTTCAGAGCACCTCCTCCTCCTCCTCCTCCCTCTTTCTGCTCATCTGTTTATGAAAAACAGAAAATTACAGGATATGAGGGCAGCTGATGTCTGGGGAAATAAGCTTTTGATTGTGCTAGAGTTAGCGTTCCTGTGTGTCTGATTAGACTGTGATGTCTGCATCTTCACGTTTGCTCTGAGAGAAGAGGCAGCTGCACCGGTCCGTCTGCTGTCCGGTCACACGGCTCAGAAACATGCCCGTCACCTCCACACAGGCACGGCTGCTTTTCATCTTCAGGCGAAAACACCAACGACGGCCTTCTTCAGGTGAAGGATCCGAACTCCTGTGAGTGGAGGCAGTAAAATATTCCCATTGATGTTGTTCACTGATTTGGACCAGAGCAAAGCATCAAGCACGCTCAGATCCAAGACAGCCGTGAGTTTCTTTTGGCTCAAAAAAATTTAGAAGTCAAAGCAGAAAAAAAGAAAAACAGAGAGGATACTGTGGAACAACATGATTAAAAAAAAACTTCAGGCTCATTTTTCCACCCTGGGCTCTGTGGAGCTGCTTAAGCACAACTTGTAAATTGGAGAGTAAATAACAGGCTGCTGTTATTGAACCTGCTCCAAAGATTTTACACTGCAGCTCTACGCTGATGTAAAAGAAATGAAGCACAATGAGCACATGACCAGTCTAATGGCAGCTTTAAAGGGGACCTCTGCTCACTTCCAGCTCCATGTTTTACATCTTGGTCTCTACCAGAACAGCTTTCCATGACTTGCAGTTCAAAATAATCCTCCTATATCTGAAAATGGGCCTCGGTGAAGCCCCATCACCCTCTGTCTGAAACAAGCTGTTTTAGCTCCTCTCCTTTTAAGGCTGCTTTCTTTTGATTGGCTACCCCTCACAAAGGGAAGGTTTCTACTGCAGGGGGCGGGGATTCCATCCTCATAGCCAGAGTTGTGCTCCTGAGATGACCATGTAAGGATATTCCTTGTCTTTGACCTCATACGGCTCCGAAGGCAGAAAGCACAGCGACATCCTTGCGACCAGGAAAAGTTGGTGGTTGCCCGATGATTGCATTGGATTTTCTTTGTTGTTGGAGAGCGATTGCAAGTAGTTGCAAAGACCAGCTGGTTACCCAGAGGTGTGACACCCTCAGCCTCTGGGTGACCGTCTGTGACTCTATGCAACAGGGGACCCGACTCATCAGTTTTCCTCTGCTGTGAAAAGTATTTACCGACTTCCTGATTTCTTAGTATTTTGCATTTGTGTCACACTGAAATGTTTCAGATCATCAAACAAATCGGAACATAAAACAGAGATAGTGGGGGGGCAGTTACTTATTCACACAGGGCCAGGTTTTTTCCCTTAATAAATTAAATCATCATTTATAAACTGCATGTGTATTTACTCAGGTTATCTTTGTCTGATATGAACATGTATTTATGTAAGTGTGACAAATATGCAAAAAAAAACTAAGAAGCGCTGTAGATACATTCCTATTTAACAGAGTTCAGAGGTCACAGTGAGCAGGTCATGGTGGGTGAAGGTTTCAAAAGCAGGAACTGCAGCCAGGAGAGTGGGTTTGTGTCCTGTGGAGAGCCAAAAGTTAGTGTTGGCTGTTCTTCTGTGAAAGATCTGTCCTGAGCTGCCTTTACCATCCATTAACCCCCCCGGCAGGTGTTTTGTGCCGTCCCCTCTTACTTTTCCTGTGGGTTTCAGGCTGGGCACTGTCCTGTGATGGGGGTTTCCAGCTTTCTCATCTCATTCTCAAGACCTCTTCTTCCATGGGCCGTTGCTCTGTGTGCTGCCACAGGATGATGTTTCTATTTTTTTTCTAGAATGAGAGGATTCAACACCAGTTCAAGAAAGTCTGGACTTTGTTCACGGCAGCTTTTGTAGCTCTCCATGTCTCTGCTCCATACAGCAGCACCGAGTTGGCCTTTGAGTTCAGCTGCTCTCTGTGGAGCTCCAGACGTTCCTCATCTGGACAAATGCTCCTCTGGCTCTGCTGAGTCTGGGCCTCAGCATCGGTCCCATCCTGCTTGTCTGTCATATTAAAGGACCTTGTTTCTTCATGGGGTTCACCGTCCAACCAAATGAGTTCTTCACTGCTGGTGTAGACCTGCAGGCTCTTGGTCTTATCTCTCTTGATATAACTGTCCTGCATCTGCTGATGGATGTGGGACAGGAGCACAAGGTGGAGCAACATAAAGTATGGTGCTGTGGGAGCAACACCAACAAAAGTGCAGCAATATCAGTTCGTCATGCCAACTGTCACACTGCAGTGACCCAAAGTAGTAGAAACTTCAGTTTTACTCTGAGCTCCACACTTCAGGAGGACACGGCCCCTCTGCACTGTTCCTTCTTAAATATGCTGGAGAAACATTTTTACTGTTGAGTGAAAATGATTGAAAACATTTTTATCTTTGGATTCCTTTTACATATTTTCTCTAAACACATTTCCACCCTGTCACAGTGGGTATTCACCATCTTTCACGAACTCACTGTTTGCTAAGTAAAAAAGCAGCAGTATCATCTCCGTCTGCAGGCAGATCAGATATAAACAGTAGATTACAGCACATGTATACAGCTCACATTTTAAACAGCAGGAGCAGCAGCAGCAGAGCTTCCAAACTGAGCCTGAAAAGAATGAAATGCATGAAATAAATAAATGTATGAGCATTCCCGTCTCTGCCAGCTTTGTGCTGTCACTTTCTCATCGGTATGGAAACAATAAATCAGAGCAGAAACTTTAATGGCTGCAGAAGCAGGACGCTAAATCACATCAACAAATGTCATAAAACACAGAAGTTGAATGAGTTTCATAATGTGGCGCCTTCATTAGGTCCTGTGAGCGTTCCCATCGGAGCCACACGGAGTTAATGATGGAGGAAATGGATCAGCCTCTGCACTGTTTACTCACTGTGTTCTTGTAATGAATGCAGCAGATCAGAACGGCTTCTACACCACTGAGAGGTGAAATGTGTGTGAGGAAAAGCAGAAGATATGGCCCATATGGCACTTCACATCAAAATTAATGTTTTCATATAAAACCCGCGCTCAGAGTGAGACAACAGCTGCTAAGTATATACTTTAAAGAAAACGTGCCTTTGGTAAATAAATCTATAAGAAGAACCTGCAATAAACATTTGGAAGTGACACATTTCTGGTGTCCCTGCTGCTACAGTACCCTCTCTGTGAGCTCAAAAACACGTCCTCATAGGACACAGCCTCCAACCTTCAACCATGAAGCGCCAACAGCTGCAGTTCCTCTGCCGTCCAGCAGAGGCGCCACAGTGAGTCAGTCCCCACAGACTCCCATGTGTTAAAACTTTCCAGCTGAAATAAACATGTTTACAGCCTGATACAGAAACTGCTTTGGTCTCTGTGGATAATTTCCCCCTTCATAGCAGCTGTACGGGGGGAGGATGTCTCTATAATTCACCTGTTTAAACTGGGTTAAGGCTTAAAGTTATGCATGACTGACATCATGATGCCGTACCGTGGTGACCTCCAGACTGCTCTGGTGGTTTGCAGCTGAGTGTGAAGTGGTGGCGATGAAAATTAGCACCTTCAAGTCTGAGTCCATGGTTCTCAGGTGGATAACGGTGGAGTGTCCAGGTCGGGGACGAGTTGCTGCCCCAAGTGGAGGAGTTTAAGTATCTCCAGGTCTTGTTAATGAGGGAAGGGGGAGGTGAGCGTTAGATTGACAGATGGACTAGTGCAACATCTGCAGTATTGCAAACTCTGCACCGGTCTCTTGTAGTGGAAAGAGACTGAGTGTGAAAGCCAAGCTGTAGATCATTACTAACCTCGGCTATGGCTGTGAGCTCTGGAGAGTGCCTGAAAGAGTGAGAGCAAGGAAACAAGCTGCTGGAAACCAATGCAAAAAAAGCTGATTTGTAGCATTATGACCTCAACATGTTCGTTTACCATAGCTCTGAGAGGGTGGAGTGCTAAACTATCAGCTAATGTTAGCTAGTGTGGTTATCAGCCTGCATCCACAGACTGGAGGGGGGCATCACTCACACACAGATACCTGCTAATCAGGAACATCCAATCAAATCCTTGAATCTCTCTCAGCAATCTGGCGCTCTGCCGTCTTTTAGGCCAGTGAAGCCTCAGCAGCCAAATTATTGGTCAGATAATTGCATTAAAAATGCTCCAAAAGGCTCCAACAGCACAAACATGGTCCAGAGGTCCAGTTCAGGGACTCCAGTTAGCTGAGGTGAAGCCTAGCAGACAGCTAGCAGCTACAGCCACCTGCCAGTCAATGAGGCCACGCCCCTGATAATGCAAACTTTAAGCCTTAAAACATGTCTTGTTGTTATGAAGGGGGAAATAATCTACAGAGACCAAAGCAGTTTCTGTATCAAGCTGTAAACATGTTTATTTCTGCTGGAAAGCCTGTGGTGACTCACTCACTGTGGCTCCCCTGCTGGACGGCAGAGGAGCTGCAGGTTTTGGTGTTTGCCTTGTTTTGGGGGTTTAGAGGACCCTGAAGGATCTGCAGCTTATGCCTGACACCACAGGGCACCTCTGGAGGTCCACACAGTCCGGACGTTGGCAGGTTGGAGCTGATCTTGTGAACTGTGGAGGACCAGCAGCACATTAAACAGGTGGTCCTGTTGTTTTGGCTCATCAGTGAACTGTTTCCTCCTTATAGACTTGTAGAGCAGGTGAGTGTTTTTAAAGAGAACCTCTCACACTGAGCTCTGAGATGGATTACAGTCACATAGAAAGTGATCCGCCTGCAGAAGAAACCAGCTGTGTGTGTGTGTGTGTGTGTGTGTGTGTGTGTGTGTGTGTGTGTGTGTGTGTGTGTGTGTGTGTGTCACAGTTTATACAAGCTAACATGGGGCTGATGGCTGCTGCAGCTGCAGGCTGTTCACCATGACAGCTAACACTGCTGTATAGAGTCTATTTATATGTACAGTTTATGCAGAACACACACAGGTTCATTAGAGTTCAAACTTCCTCAGGTTTCACATGAATACTCTCATGTAAACTGCGTTTGTGGGGTTATTTGTCTGGAAATGACAAAAACGAGTACTCAGGCCTCATTTCCTCTTTACATGATGGTAATAACACCCCTGAAAAGCTTTGAGCCGTTAATCGCACCATGTAAAGCCAGAGACATGGAGAAATGGAAGAAAAAGCATCTCTGTTTCTGATCATTCTTCTTAAGTCATTTGTCTCATTTAATGAGTGATCCACTCAGAAAACAGAAGGTTCTGAAGTATATTTCACCCTTTCCACATTCACTGAGTTTGCTGAACTGGTGAATTCATAAAGGGCAAAATTCAAACAGTGGTCAAACACAGTGCCCATATAATGCCATCTTTATATTTTGCTTCCAAGGAGCTTTCTTGTAATTTTTAAATTGGTGTTGAGGCTATTTTAGGGTGTAATATTGTTTGTTTTCTGTCTTTAAGGGTATTTTGTGTGTCACTTTCAGTCACTGTGCACCAAACGTCAGTGGTTTTGTGTCAGTTTGGATGGTTTTGGGTCTAATTGTTGTTGTCTGTCTCTTTATGCTAGTTTTATAGCTTTCTACACTGCCTGGTCAAAAAAAAAGTCGCCACCAAAAAAAAAAAAAGGTCACACACTAATATTTCGTTGGACCACCTTTAGCTTTGATTACAGCATGCATTCGCTGTGGCATTGTTTCGATAAGCTTCTGCAATGTCACAAGATTTATATCCAGCCAGTGTTGCAATCATTTTTTACCAACATCTTGCAGTGATGATGGCAGATTCTGACCACTGAGCAAAGCCTTCTCCAACACATCCCAAAGATTCTCAATGGGGTTGAGGTCTGGACCCTGTGGAGGCCAATCCATGTGTGAAAATGATGTCTCTTTCACAATTCGAGCCCGATGAATCCTGGCATTGTCATCTTGGAATATGCCCATTGATGGAATAACCTGGTCATTCAGTATATTCAGGTAGTCAGCTGACCTCATTCTTTGAGCACATAATGTTGCTGAACCTAGACCTGACCAACTGCAGCAACCCCAGATCACAGCACTGCACCCACAGGCTTGTACAGTAGGCACTCGGCATGATGGGTGCATCACTTCACCTGCCTCTCTTCTTACCCTGATGCACCCATCACTCTGGAACAGGGTAAATCTGGACTCATCAGACCACATGACCTTCTTCCATTGCTCCAGAGTCCAATCTTTATGCTCCCTCACAAATTAAAGCCTTTTTTCTGGTTAGCCTCACTGATTAGTGGGTCCCCACTATCCTTCCAGTTTTTAATAATGTGTTGGACAGTTCTTAACCCAGCTGTAGTAGTTTCTGCAATCTCCTCAGATGTTTTCTCTGCTTGATGCAGCCAATGATTTGACTCTTCTCAAACAGACTGACATCTTTTCCATGACCACACGATGTGTCTTTCGACATGGTTGTTGAAGAAATGAGAAGCAACTCATTGCACCAGTTGGGGTTAAATAACTTGTTGCCACCTTAAAGATAATCAGCCATGCAGTAATTATTCAATAGGAGGCTCGTACCTGTTTGCTTAGTTAAATCAAGGTGGTGACTTCTTTTTTGGCCAGGCAGTGTATCTCAGTTGTGCTGTTTGTTTTCTGCCTCTGTCTGGCATGATTTTTTTTTAACATCAGATTTGACTTGTGATTCTATCTTTGTGGTTTTATGACCACCAAAATTAAAGGTAATTTACATAATCCTTCTAAATAACTGCCCAAAGAAGGGCCAGGAGGATGGCTGCGAGTCCAGTGTTTGTGTCTGTTTGTGTAGCTTTTTGGATATGCAAACACATCTCCTTCCCTTTTTGTCCTTCCATCCATCCATCCATCCATCCATCCATCCATCCATCCATCAGTCCATCCATCCGTCTTCCATCCATTCGTCTTCCATCCTCCTCTTTGTCTCCCTCACAAACACTGAATATCACAGTGATTAACATTATTCGACACACAATGTCTCATTTTATCTGAAATCCACTCATAATTTAATCTTTTGTGTCTGAATGAGACTCGTTCTTTATCTTAATTCTCATCTTTTCTCTCTGTGTGTTTGTGTGTGTGTTTTCTTAATGCAAATCAACTCCCTGCTGCTGTGTGTCAGAGAAGTGCACATCATCATTCAAATCATATTTTAAATTCAAATCATTGTGTGCGTGTTTGTGCTGGAGCTTCAAGCAGTGTGTGTATGTGTGTGCATCACTATCTGAGTTCTAATCAGATTACAAACCTTTGTGTGTGTGTGTGTGTGTGTGTGTGTGTGTGTGTGTGTGTGTGTTCACGGCAGCTGCTTTTGCTGAAGGGTCACCTTGAGCTGAAGATGTGAAAGACAGAAACCACCAGCGAGCAGAAGCGTCCTCGCTGGGAGAAAAGACACACACAGCAGAGTAATTATCCTCTCAGTGCGAATCCAGGAAAATAAACATTAAGAGAAAATCCATGTTCAACATGAGCAAGATTCAAATCATGGCCCCAACAATCTCTGTGGGTCTTTTGGGTCTAATACTTGTGTTATACCTGGTTTGAATTTTGAGGATGTGTCAAATTTTGGTGGTGGTTTGGTGGTTTTGCATCTAATGTCTTGGTTGTGTCCATCCATCCATTCTCTTCCACTTATTCTGTTCAGGGTCGCGGGGGGGCCTGCAGCCTATCCCAGGTGTCATAGGGCAAGAGACAGGGTACACCTGTACAGGTCGTGAAACTGTCACAGGGCTAACACAAAGAGACACACACTCACATTCACACCATTGCAGTAGTTCTCTCTGTGGTTTGTGCCTAAATGTTGTACTTTCTGTTTCATTTTGCTTGCTTTCTGTGTCTTTGTGATGCTTTTGTGAGTCTTTTTGGTTAATTTCTCTTTGTGATGCTGCTTTAAGTCTAAATTTGATGGTTTTGCATCCATGGTTTGTGGTCTGGGGTCTAATTTTGGTGGTTTTCTGTCTGTAGTGATTTTCTGTCAAAGTTTTGCAGCTTTAGTTCTAATTTGAATTTTTTTTTTTTTTTTCAGTGATTGCTGGCAGCTAGTTTTGACAGTTGTGGGTCTAATTTAGACTCTTATCTATTTATGGAGGGTTCTCTAATTTTTGGGGGCGAGGGTTGTGCTAAAATGTCTTGGTTGTTTTCCATCTCTTTTTGGTTCTGGTTGTTTTCTGTGTTTTTATTCATTTGTGTCTGTATTTGGTTGTTTTGTGTCTTTTTGTGATAGTTGCAGTCCTGGTTGGTTTTCTTCTCTCTGCAGCTAAATACCAAGAGTTTTATCAGTGTCTAAGCTCCACTGACGGCCACCAGCATCTGCTGTTGATCACAGAGATGGCCACTTTACAGCATGAGAACACAACAGCACCGTGATTATCCTCTCAGCTGAAATTTGGAAAATAAAGCCATTATTTAACTAATGATCCCATAAAAGAATAATGGTTTCTGTGGTGACACTTTCCTGTCATCACCGAAACCATTAGTGTTTTTATAGTGCTCTAAATACAACAAGATAAAATTGGACGAGACAGATAAATCAGGAGATCATAAATATAAAAACAGTAGAATTAAAAATGACATTTCAGTCTGAGATATGAATACATATAAATCAGTTCACCTGAGTTCAGGTGCTGTGTTCTGTTGGAAGGACAAACTGACACTAGCATGATGTGCAGATGCCACCTGGATACCTGGATATCAGTCAATGTTTGTTCAATGACAGTGCGGTCCCCAAAAGGAAGACGAGGCCCCACAGTGTGCAAACAGGCATCAGTGAGTCCCCACAATATCAGTAATACACACACACACACACACACACACACACACACACACACACACACACACACACACACACACACACACACACACACACACACAAATCAATAAACCACATTTAACACACAAAGACTCACAAACACAATGCGACACATCCTCTCTCTCTCCTGTTGTATTAAACCTGCTGTCTTCCCCTTCCTTCTTCTCTCAGGGTCAGAGGCACTGAAGTCAGCGGTTGTTAACCAGGGTAATATTTTCTGGTAATTTGTGTATTAAACAGTGTGACCAGTGGGCCTGTCACGATAACAAATTTTGCTGGCCGATTAATTGTCTCAGAAATTATTGCAACAAACGATAATATTGTTTGGAGACCGTTTTAAACTAGTAATAATAATGACATAATAATGCTAGTACATCCTCTCAATGATCAAAAAACTTTAATTTCAAAAGAACACTTAACCTTGGAGCTGGAACACAAAATAAACAAAACTAAAAACAAAAATAAAATGGACTCTCAATCTCTGTTAACAAAAAAATGCACTTGAATAAAAACTAAACACAACAAAAAAACAAACTCCAAATAAAAACTATATTCAACCAAAACAGTATGGATTATTAAGTCTGTAAACTAAACTGCCCTTCAAAAAAATAATAATCATTAGTTTTAAACAGAGAAGATGGGCAAAACTGCCAGTTTTATAAACAAAAAGTGTAAACTAAAAAATGCCGGCTTTTCAACAATATTAAAGGGCAGAATCTCTTTAACGATTAAGCGAACTACGCTGTCTGTGAGCGCGCACCATTTCGCACTATCCTTTTTGTACGCTGTCTGTCAATGAAATGCTCCAGAGATGGTGGACTGTCGGGAACTTGAAGACGGAGACGGCCCACCAGTTGTAGTTTTTTCCCCAGCTGGGAAAACTGCTTTGGATGATTGTGCTTTAGGTGCAGGTGCAAGTTTGTTGTATTGCTGCTTTTAGTTGCTACCGTTTTATGACAAATGCGACATACCGGCTCGCAAAGGTTCAGCGGTTTGTCTCGGTCATTTGGTTTAAATCCAAAGTGCTCCCACACCTCTGCTGTTGTGTTCGACTTTGAAACCAGTTTCATTTTGGTTTTCTCCCCATATATCAAATAGCGTATCTTTACGCTAACTCCTTTGCTAACTTCTCATGGGGCTCTACTGCTGCAGACCTACAAGACGATGCGCCTCAGCTGGCTACCTGACGCGATAGTTCACTCCCCCTATTACGCTAAAGAAATGAGAAAGGGAGGGGGCAGTGGAGAGCACCAGAGTTAACCTTTTTCCACGTCTTCAGTAGAAAGAGACAGAGACACAAAGAAACAATAAAGTCAATAAGTAAAAGTTGTCAACCTCATTTTAAGTTATCATGCGATTAATTGATTTATTGTTTATTGCGCCAGGCCTGGTGACCAGGTGCTTTTTGGTGCCTAACCCAGACCAGGGAGTGGAAGTGAAATGAGAAGGTGAGGGGCAAAAAGACCCAACAGGATGTGAACCTGGCTCTCCTGTGGGATAGCCTCTGTTCTCCACCACCGTGCATTTTAAATCAAACAGTCCAGGTGGGCTTAAAGGTAAACTTTAACAAAAGCTTTGCAAAAACTGTTACATCGTCCTCCATTTTCAGAGGCTCAAAAGTAGTTGGACAGGTAGATTCATGGCCAGGTGATTATTATTCCATAACATGTTAAGCAGATAAAAGATCTGGAGTTGATTCCAAGTGTTTGACTTGCTGTCATCTAAAAAACATCTAAAGAGCCTGCAGAGGTCTGAAAAGTCTCTGCACAGAAGAAAGCAGGATGAAGCTGCAGCAAAATGATGAGAAGAAAAACAGTCTGCAGAAGGAGAGAAACAGCTGATGGTGTGAAGAACCATCGGTCTAATGTGGTGGAGGCGGCGTGATGGCGCGGGCACGTATGGCTGCAGTGGAGCCGGGTCACCGGTGTTTATGGGTGATGTGGAGGAGCAGCAGGATGAGCTGTGACCTGTACAGGGCTGTACTCTCTGCTCACATTCAGACACATGCTGCAAACTGATCAGCAGAGTTTCACACAGCAGATGATGATGAAGGTGGTGCGCTGTGAGGCAAAGAGTTAAACCCATGTCAGCTGTCCTCTGTCACGAAGGAGAAAGGAGACGATTCAGGTAAAGTGTAGGAGTGCACAGGAGGGTGGGGGTTACCTCTTTTAGCCTCAGTCACTTAAAGGGAGGAAATGTCTCTTTGGAGGAACTGTCCAGCATTCAGCTATGAACCAAGCATGGAGCCATGGATAAGGATGCAGTGCTAGTTTCCCGGTTCGTCAGAGTCTTTGTCTTCCTCTGATCCTGCAGCTCTTTCTGAGTGTCACTCTTTACTGCGAGCAGCTCTGAGGTTAAAAGTTAAATGGAGGCAATAACAGAACTTTGACGTCCTTTTATTAATCAGAAACTGCTCAATAAAACAGATCACATGTGAAAAAGTGAAGTTTTATTCCCCCGCTCTGAATGACCTGAGTTTGCCTCCCACCGCCTGCAGCTCTGCTGTAATAAATCCAGCATTAAATCTCTTTTACAGTCTCATTTGTCTTCCTGTAAATGCACCGCGAGGCTTTCGCTGACTCGCACAGAGTTTGGTGATTTAACAGTTGACACCTATTAGCAGAGCCGGCATGTGTGGAGGGCCCGGGCAGATCTGAACCTTTGACCTCTGGCTGTCACAGACTGTGGTCCGACCGATGGGACCTCTGCACCACCCAGCGGGACGAGTGCCATACATCCACCAGAGCCATCCTGAGGTTACAGCTCGCTGTCCCTGCGAGACACACTTAAAGCCCTGTTAACATTTCTGCTGTGAGCCTGAAATGCCTGCAGGGCCTGCAGTGATGCTGAGTGGTCGGACTTTTCCCAGAAGTCTCTTAGGCAAAGATAATGGAGGGATGCAGGGCACTGAGGGAGCAGAGATCAGTGTGAGGTCAGAGAGTGAAAAGGAGAAAAGAAACTGCAGAAATATCAGCCTTTAACCTTAAACACCTCGTCAGAATTCATTTGATTTAGTTCAAACGGCTGCTGCAGCGTGTATGCGTGCACTCAGTTCATATGCTGTAAAATTGGAAGCTGGAGCCCCTGTTGGACGGCGGAGGAACTGCAGGTTTTGGCACTTATTTGTGCTGTAGGTTATCACCATCTTAGCCAGTGAACAGTGAAGGGAAGGCAAGTTCAACCAAACACAACAGCTAACAGCTGCTTGGTGTTATACACTGTTAGAAGCTTCTGAAGTTGTTGCTTCAGTTTTCTTTAGTTTGTCAGGTTTACTTTTCACCTCCGTAACCGAAGCATAATGTTCTTCTCAGAGTGGGGTTCTACAGATTACATCTGTAAGTTTCACCTGTTCTATCCCAGAAGATACCTGTGTCAGTAAGGTGTACCGCTCATGTACAACAGGAAATATTAAAACGCTGTTTGGCGTCCATCCACCCCGACCTCCTTCGGCAGGCTCATGCATCCAGCTGTTGCCCTACCAGTGGACACAGCTGTATGAATGGGAATGGAAATGCCTGGCATCATGAGCTGTAGTTCTGGGTTGTATCAGACAGAAGGGACAGACCCCACAGACTTTTGAAGATGAGGGTCGGGCATTTTGGAGCCTAATCTGGACTCTTTGGATTAGGATGGAGACAGTTTGGGGCCACGTAACTGCCCGTGCCAGACAACCATGTGACAGCAGTTTTAGCTGCATTTGGCTAATCCTACTGACTCCAACTGTCATTTCAGTGAGTCTTCATCCTGTCAGCTTGTCAACTCACCATCAGAGCCATATGGATCCTCTCTGCTGACAGGTTCAGCCCCGGGTTAGGGGGCGAGTAAAAGGTCTTTAAAGGTTTTAAAACGTGACTAAGCTGCCTGGAGCCAGGGGCTTAACGGCACTCAGTTACCTAAATATTTAACCCCTCATTTCATTCACTTAAATGCCCTCTCTGCCCTCTGTCACCCTCTTATCCCCCCACTACGTATTCCACTCTTATCTTTCTTCCTGGTTTATCCTTCATCTTCCTCCTCAGGTGTTCCTCCTGCTATCTGTTGTTGTCTTGAAGGCTCTCTTCACATTTTAATCTCGGTGACTCCATCTCTGTTTCTCTTCTTTCTTAGTGTCAAAATCAAAAGTGCTTTATTATCATAACCACCAGCAGCAGCAGCATCTGAAGCACTCAGTAAAAATGTGAGGTATTTTCCTATAAATAATTGTCAGCTCCTCTGTTCGACTCATGAAAGCTTTTCCATTTGCTCGTCTAAACACTTTGTGAAGCTGCGTTTTATCTCTCAGGCGTGCTGGTGTTCGTTTCATCGTTATGTTGCAGTTTGTTGGGAAGTTTTAGATTTAATATTTGCCCTTGTGGTTCATGAAGGTGGCGTCCTCTGATACTCAGCTCATAATATAATGTATAATCACCTGTACTCGAGCTGCAGCTAACACTTACTTCCATCTATTTCCTTATGCTTACAGTTCATTAGTCACGTGTCTGTAAAAACTCAGAATTAAAATATAATTTCCCAAATCTCTCGTTCTGCCGACTAACTCACCACAACTCAAAGAAATTCAGCTGATTGTCACAAAACACCCAAACCTGACAGGCTGGAGTATACGGAGGGTCGTTTATGCCACAATTTTAAAAAACAATGACAAAAAAGCTTTTAGGATAATTACAAATGATGACATTTAAAAACCTAAATTATGAATTTAAAAATCTTATAAGAAACTAAAATTCTGACATAAAATTCAATTTATCCTTAAAAGGTATGACATAAAATGACATAAAAATAATTAAATACCCTACTCCAGTCATTCCAGAGAATTTGTTTAAAAAATGACATGAAAATTTCCAAATTAATTAATTAAATATTCACAACATTAAAATAATAAAAGACATAAAATTATGATTAAACTAAAAAAAAATAATAGAAACAAGATGAAATTTATGGTAAACGACAGAACTGTAAGTAAAATTACATCTAAAATAAGAGGTAAAATATAGATAAAATATCACCACTAAGAAATAATTTTAAACAATTTTTTAAGCAAAGATGAATCAAATTACTGCAATACTGTAGGTGCAATTTTTCTTAAATCACTAGTTTAAAAAGTATAATGAGAAAATTAAGACATGAAAAATGAAAATTCAAGTTAAAAACTATGAAAATGATTATAAAAAAATCCAAATAATTAAAAGAAAATATAAATTCTGACAGAAAATCATAGTAACAAAAGTAAATAAAAATAAACACATTAGGTAAAACATTAAGAATTTTGACATAAAGTCAAATTAAAAAAAAAAAGACAATTTCACTCACTCACTCACTCACTCACTCACACACACACAGACCGGCGTCTCAATGAGAGGCTTTTCGTTAGGTTTGGCTGCAGAGAGGCCGCTCGCCACAGATGGAAGCTTCACTTTAACGCCGGCTTTTTAATGGCTTACAACAAAGATCTGAGTCTTTAAGCTCTGAGCTCCAGGGACGGACGGAAGGATGGAGGGAATTAAGAAGAGGAAGAGAAGTCAGCAACACAAACAATAAAACAATACAAGGAACAACAAGAGAAGGAAATAAGAGGGAATAAAGGCAAAAATGAGGAAATCTGGAAAGACTGGTGAGACGGGAAATAGAGAGGGATAAAAGTGAAAATGGACCTCAAAGAAGAGAAATGGTGACTGAAGAAATAAAATGAGGCAAAGACATAAATGTAGATAAATGGGATCAGGGAGCAGAGAAGGCAGGCTGGGGAGTGGAGAGGAAGGTAAAGTGATTGAGGTGTGGCTCGATAGATGGACAGAGGGTCAGAGGAAGGATGAATGGGTGGATGGATGGATGGATGGATGGATGGACACACAGGCAGGCAGACAGATGGATGGATGAACGAAGAATAAATCACTGAGATGAGTTCAAGAACGATCTGTTTCCAAAAAGTCATTTCAAAGTGTCGCAGAGCCGATTCCACCTCCTCTGACTCACTGTCTGTCTCCACATCCCTCCATCTGTTCATCCCTCCATCTGTCCATCCGTCCACTGCTAAAGCTCCAACAATTAGTCAGACTCTTTAAAACGAAGCACTGAAAACTTCAGAGGCTGAACCCACCTTCCTGCAGCTGCACTGTCAGTTTTTTCAGCCAAAAACTGCCGAGTCATCCTCAGGCTGTCCTGCTGTCATGTGACTCCGCTGTGTGTTCAGTGTGTCCTGTATGCTGTCCAGCAGCTGACAGAGCTGTGTATATGCTGCATACCTGAGGACTGCAGTGACAGCAAAGCTCACCTGGACGTGCCTACGCTCCCAGTGTGACGCATACATGTGCAGCTAAGCTAATCGTCCCCTGCTGGCTGCTACTGCAGGGAGTAAATGTTGGTTTCTGAAGCCTCGAGGTGAGTGTTTCTGCTGTTGCCATCTTGGTTTAAATGTGATGAGGAGGGGGCAGGCTGGACTATGAAAGCACTTGGTCATTGGATAGCAACTTGTCGGTCCCAGTTAGATACCCACACCGTGGATAGGCCTCCTTTTATAAACTAAGGAACAGACTTAATTCATTATTCAGGATGACCCCAAAATGAGTATGTAACCCAGTAGAGAAAATATCTCTTTTTCTCTTCTTTTATTTATATCAATACACTTGTGCTCTTTTATTTTGAAAAACTTTTATTATGAAAAGAGGAAGTGTCATTCCTTCTTTCTAACCTTATTTCCGGTCTCGCTATACACAGCACTTTGAAATGAAGGTGGCAGGCCGTAGGCACGCTGTGCTGAACTGTATCGGTCATTTTGTTGATGGAGCACGAGCTAGAGAGACCGCGTGGCTGTCCATTGCTGTGTCCATATTGATACCTCATCTTGGCTAGGTTTGATTTGTTTACAAATTGAAGTAAGACACTGCAATAGACACTGATCTACTTTATTTTCTTTTAACAGTAAAACTGTATACTGAAATTATAGATTGAAATTATAAAATTATGAAATTATAAATTATAAATTAAAGTTTTATTGCATACAATAAAATGTTATGGTTAAAAGGGTAGAACAAAAAAATGAGCTATTTCCAACTTTTGTAAAGTGGTTTTTAAATTAAATGTATTATTATTGCATAAAAAGCAGGGGAGTGAGGAGCAGACAGCAGCAAACAGAAGGTCTGAAGATCAGTGAGTCTTTGTTTGTATCAGAGTCGTTAGTTCAGGGTGATGTAGTTCAGTAGGACTGACTTCACTGTTTGGAGGCTGGTTTCACAGGGTATCACTGCAACATCTGCACATTCTGTTTTCAAAATGTCATAATGGCCAAATAACTGTTCACTGTGTTTACCTGTTCATTGCTGTGAAAGGTAAGCCCAGGTGATCCAGTTTCTACTGTAAAATGGTTTGAACACTTCCATGTAGCACCAGAGTGAGGCACCTCTATGTTTATGTTTGCGACATCCAATATGGCGGCGACAGTGACGTACGATTCAATGCGACGTCTACGTATAAAGGCCGCATCATTTGAAGGCCACATTTGTAGGCCGATTACGTCACAGCGAGGCAAAGAAGGCTCCCCAAATTGGAAGACTCCTCCAAATGCGGCCAACAAATGCGTTGTTCTTTTCCCCGGATTTGAAGGATCGGTCCGGTGTATCCTTCGTGGCCTACCATATCCCATGATTCATTGCACAGCAAAACTCAAACATGGCAATGGCGGAGGATAGCGGCCAAAAAGTTTAAAATATGACTGTTTCTGTGACACAAAATAAACTTTTAGGATGTTTTCAGGTGAGAATGTAAATGTGCAAACCTCAAATATCAGTTCGTTTTATCAACGTTTTCGGAGACGTCCGTTGCCGCTGCTCTACCAGCAGCTCGCCTCACCAGCTGTCAGCTGACCGGGCGTTCGAGGCTCACTACACCCAGAGAGAACGCCCGACTCCCGGCACATCCTTTTCAACCCCACGCTGGCTTTCGGCGCTGAGTGGAAGTCAAACACAGATATAACTCAGTCAGGTGATCTCTAACGGCTGATGTTTGGTTTATTTTAGTGTTTCATTTGTTCCTGAGCAAATCGGTTTGGCTGAGATTAAAGTTAAGCATCATAACTGGATAGTTTTATTCTACATTAATGTCTCACTAGAGCTGTTAATATATTTTGAAATGAATCATTAGCTCATCTGTATTACTTGATGTACCAGTGGGTTGTTTTAACAGCTTATTTTCATTTAAAAGTTGAAGTTTGGCTCCATTTTAACGGTTTCTTTTCCACAACTGTGCTTCGTGCAGTCACGGTTACTAGGAGACAGGAGCTACACTGGTGATGCAGATATGAAGGCTAGACCGTTCAACTTCACAGCCGCTGACTTCGAATGACCCAGCATCCGTAGACCGGGTCCTTCGAAGGATGCAGCCCCTGAATTTGGATGCAGCTCATATGTCTATGAAGAAAGTGTTTACAGAGGTCAAAGGTCAGAAAGGACAGGAAGTCTTTCTGCAGCCAAAGCTGTCGCCATCTGGTGGCCTTCAGACAGAACGCAGGTTTCAGGCACTTTTTCCGATCCGGAAGCTGTTTCCATGTTTTTCACTGTCTGTGAAGCATCACACTGACCAGAAACATCTCATCTTAAATCCAGCGCCATCATACAGCGCCGTGCAGCCACACATAAAAGGAGTGAAACGACAGGCTGCTCTGACCATAACGGCGCTAACAGAAACACATTTCTGACATAAACACGGAGGAAGACGTGAGCGCGCACGTTTATGGCAGGTATGATCGTCTACCTCTGAAGGCTTTTCTCCTCAGTCATAGTAGCAGGAGACTAACCCTGCACCTCCTACTCAGCCCAAAGAAAGGTTAGTCCTCTACTAGCTGAAATGAGTTTATGTGATATTAATGCTGCAGTAACCGCAGACCGTAGGCTATTTTTAATATAATCAGTTCACTCTGCTACTCAAAACACATCCAGCTCCCTCATGTAGGTGCTGGGTCAATATTCCTGCTTTGCAGACAAAAGTTTCCTCTCTGGACTGGACATCCGTCACTGAAGGACTCCCCACGAGTCGCAGCATCATCAGGAGCTCAAACAGGTAGACGCGCCATATTCATCACAGAGCATCTGCAGACTCTGTTTGATCTGTGCCTTCAGCTCAGAGAGCGCTGTTCAGCATCAAGTCACGTAGGTCGTGGCTCGCTGCGCATCACACTGCTCTGATGTATCGCCCTTGAGCCTGTAAATAAAGGGAGCAACAACTTCCAAAGAAAATGTTGTGATGAGCCTGATTCTGAGATCATTAAAAAGCAGTTTGAGACCAACAATCCAGGAGAGTTTGTGTGAGTCGTTCTTCACTTAATGACTGCAGAACCGAGCGTAATGAGGCTCCGAGCTGCAGCGTGCAGGCATTTCCTAAATGATACAGGGACGCGAGGCTGGAGGTGTGATCACATTTACATGCATTAATGATGCTATAGATCGTAATGAGTGCAAAGCCCAGTATTAAACCTTTCATCATGGCAAACACACAGAGACCGGGGACAGAGGCTCTTAACGAGCTGCAGCAGATTTCCACCGAAGGAAAGCAGAAAGCATGATTGGCTCATTCTCAGAAATTGGATGAGTAATTTCATTTCACACAGAGTTACAGAAATAGAAGGTGTGAGTCGGCCTGGTTACACTTAGAAAGCAGGACGTGTCCTTTTCTTTGGCTTGACAAAGTTTCACCCACAGGAGCCGTAATTCAACCAGCAACAAAACAAAACTTGTGGGGCACCAGCTGATCGTTTCAGGCTTCCTGTGAAGGTCAGCGCTCCCTGGACAGCTGATGGTTTTGTGCTGTGCCAAAAGGTTGAACATGTTCATATGCTGACAGATTTTAGGAGACTAAAATGCAGGTTTCACATCACGACCATCTGGGTCTGTTACAAGAATACCTTCACACAAAGAGAGAATAATCTATCGTTCTGGGAATGTACACCTTAACATCACTCAGGGTTCTGCAAACGTTTTGGACACATTGTGTGGACTTTAAGGTCCCCTGATGTTCCCTGAATGTTCATTAAAACTCCACATCATAACTGCGTAGGAACATCAGCAGAGGGGTTCTCAAAATGTTCTAGGACAGTACAACATAATGTTATTAAGGGTTCTGCAAATGTTATGGACACATTGTGGGGAAACCTGAACATTTCAAGAACCTGAACATTTCAAGAACCTTAACGTTTGCTGGTCGTCCATCAATAATCTCTCCTTTTAACCCTTTACAGTTCAGGTGACTTCGTAAACGAGGCCCATCAGAAGCATGTGGCCATGAACAGACGGCCTAATGTTGCATAAAGTCATAATGTGGATGTTGTAATGTTCTAAAGTACATGGTTCTTTCACCATATATGTGCTTTTCTTTAATTTTTTTTTACTACTTTCGGTCCACGAACCAAATGGAAACTTCACTGACCTTGTTTTTGTTTTTGTTTTTTGTTTTTTACATAAAAATTAAACATTTTAAGAAATGTCATCAAAGGAATTAATTCTTATGTCCTCCAATAACAGTCTAAGGATGAAATTTTAAATTTCAATGTATTTCAAGAAGGGTTAAAAACTTCACATCGTGGTCCTATGAAACCTTTCTGAGACATTTTAAGGGTCTTTGCACTGGTGGAGAACATTCTGGGAACATACAGCCTAATACCCATCAGGAGTCTATAAACGCTGGACAAACGTGTCATTTCTGAAATGTTCTTTAAATGTTCCCTGAAGGTCCCAAATATTAATCCTGCTCTTTAAGGACTCCCCAGCGTGACCGTCTGGGAACGTTTGGGACCATTCTTCATCTGTGAGCATTATGGGAACTCTGTTATAGGACATGTGCTGAAAGGTCTTCTTGATGTTCCCAGAACATTTAGTTCCCGATGTCGTTGATGTTCTCCCATCATTCTGGTGTGAAAATGTCTTGTTTGAAATATGAAATCTCATCAAACCTCATGAGGTTTTTATTCCACTGGGACTGATCCTCAAACAGGGTCACACTGGACAGCTCTGCTAAAGCAGAGACATGGAAGCCGAGGTTAATAGTGATGAACACCTTGGCATTAACAACCTGAAATCATAAAGCGGAGCTCAGAGAAAATATGCTGATGTAGGGTTTTATTTGTGCACAGAGACGGAAACATAACCCTGAGTCCTCGCTCAGTTATTGGAGTTATCATAATTACCAGTATGCAGGTTTGAAATGTGAAATGAGGTTTAGAGCTGTGACAGAGCGTGCAGTTCCAGCCTGTCCATCTGTCCTCTGTAACAGCACCTCCCTCACAGAATCAGAGAAAACGCATTCATAGACTCATTATTATGTGTCATCAGCTGCTGTTTCTGGCCTCCAAAAGCAAAGTGTCAGCAGAAAAACATTTATTACCACAGCCAAGTACAAATTATACTCTGTACTGTATCTGCTGTACAGTCTGGAGGCTCATGACTTTTTACTGCCAGAAATAGAAGAGCAGAAGTGTAAGGAATTAAACTGTGTTTACGCTCTAATGCAAGCTGTTTTATAGCTTCAGTCCAAAGCAGAGAGTTAGCTTATCATCACTTTGGAAACCCATCCATCCTCCATGACTTTGCCTCTGGCGCCAGCAGCCAGGGTTTCAGGGCTCCCTGTGCAGGCAGCGGATAGCTGCACAACTGAGAGGCATGGCAAGCCCTCCTGTTCTGTGCACCAGAACGAGCCAATCAAACGAGCCTGCTCCAACAAAAGTGCCAGGTACCAAAAACCCTGTCCTTCCTGCAGGTTCTGCATATTCATGAGGACATGTCTGCCCATTCCCACCTTGGATGACGGGTGTGTTTTATTCAGTGAGACTTCACGTGCCGTGGTTCCTGCGTCTGACTTTTTCTCATGATGTTTGTTTTGTAAATGAGGTTGTTGGTGTTGTTTATGGTCTTTGCATTTATTACACCAGGTAACAAATTTCCACTTTTGTCTTGTCTTTTGGTTTGAACTATGTTTTTCTAGTTCTGTCGATGCAAATAAACTAAAAATATATATTTTTGATCCCAAAACTTTTGTGGTTCAATGATTTCACAAAGTTGTCATTTTCCCATATAATGCCAGTTACTAGTTATGCTTCAGAAATTGCCTATAAAAAATAAAAATGTTCAGTTAAAAGAAAAGGTAACAATAAACTGATATAACACACAATTTGATCAAATCTTTCTTTAATTGTTCAGATCAAACACAAAATTTCAAGAGTTTAGAAGAATTTGCTGAGGTTTTAAGAATCGTCTCAAATTTTGCACAATTTTCAACTGAACACTCCAAAAAATGGATCTGATCTGGGGCAAAAATCATTCTAATGGTTTTACAATAAAAAATAACAAAGACAAACATCGTGTTAATTGGTGTTATACATTCCCAGTGGCTGACTGTTCGAGTCTTTCATTTGAGGTTATCTTTTGCTTGCCATCCATATGAGTTGTGTTTTTGTCCTGTTCTGTCAGTGTTCCCCATTTAATCCCATTGCATCATTTCCCCATGTTCAGTTCATTCATGTATCTGTGATCCCCATTTAGCTGCAGTTTTCACTTCCTGTTTTATTTTGACAGTTGTCTCTTGTGCTTTAGTTTTCTTTCCCTGTGTGTCGTTATCCAGAGTGAGCTGAGCTGTATTGTGTTGTTGTTGTGTTGTTGTTGTGTTTGCACTCCTCTCAGATTGCCCTGCGTGTTTGGAAAGCCTCAGTTTGAGTGTTGCTTGTTCCCAGCTTGGTTCTAGTGTTTTCTTAGTTATCCTAGTTATTCATTTTTAGCCACTTGGCTAAAAGTGTCTTGTTGTCATATTTAAGCGAACATGATGAACAAACCTGATGCTGCAGCCAGCTGTTGCTAACCTGCTGTGCAGTTCAGGGTAATATTTACTCACGCTCAGTTAGCATGCAGCGCTCCAGATTATACCACAAACATGAAATTAAAGGCGGCAGCTGAGAAACAAGCTCATGTGTTTGTTACTTCTATCCTGGACTGTTGGTGCACTGTTATTGCCTGGCTGATCTGAAAGCTGCCTTTTTTTCAGTTGATTCAAAATACTAACCCCACCCCCACAGTCCTCGGGGCAGTCAGGGACCCCCTGGGGGTTCAGGGAAAATTTGTGTACCCTGCCCAGCTGCTGGCTGTGTTTAGGTGAAATGAAAGAGGGTGCTGCACCAAAAAACCTCCTCTGACATGAAATAGAGGTGTCTTCCTCTTAGAAGGAGTTCTTCCTCCCCACGGTCACTGAGTGCTGCTCATAGAGGTCTGATTGTGGGGCTTCTCTAATATCACAGGGTCTATAAATCACCTCATTTTCTAAATGTACACAGAATAATGAACCAAGTGAAGCGTGTCCATACTTGAATGTTCCCTCTTTAGTCAGAGAAGTTATTTAGCATTAAATAGAAAAGGTAAGGTCAGGCTGCTTCTCCACCTGTCTGAGTTCTTTTTTTAAAGAACAGGAAGAGGAGGAGGAGGAACGAGAGGAGGACGGGAGCGCTGAGTGGTGGTGACCCTGTTTACATCCTCCTTAATTACACTCGCTGCTGTGAGAAGGTGGACAGCACACATGTAAACACACTCTAAATTAATTACAGTCAGGGTCAGAATCTGAATCCTTTCAAACACACCTTCCTGCAGTGTGTGTGCTGCTAACAGCTCTGGCTTTAAGCTGCTCGCACTCTGCTGGCAATTTGTCCAGATTTTAAAGGGACTCTGGTCAGCGTTGATTAGCAAATCTGCTTTTAACAAGCAGGCTGGATGTCACAATTTACTGAGTATTAACAGGGCAGGTTTATCCTCCCTCCAAAGACCGCTCTTTTTATTTATTTACAGCATTCACATGAAGGTTAATAAAATCAAATCTGCTCCATCAGCTGAGACGAGGAACTGATTAAAGGAACTGGTTCCTCCTCAGGTCTCATTAATCTGTGACACAAGGTAAAGGAAGCAGGTGAATCAGCTGCAACTTCATGTTTCACAAAGATGAATTTTGCCTTATGAAGCCTCGGTGGGAGTTTGTTACTTAATATACAGATTATACAATCTGCATCCAGGAGGTGGCGCAGTGGTTATCCCTGCTCCCTTACAGGAAGAAGGTCTTGGGTTCGAATCCACTATCTGGCTGATGCCTTTCTGTGTTATGTTCTCTCGGGGTACTCCGGCTAACACCTGTGGAAAACTGTCTGTAGGTGTCAGTGGTTGTCTGTCTGTCTGTGTTAGCCCTGTGACAGGCTGGTGACCGGTCCCGGGCTTCAGGCCCCTCTGTCACCCTGAATTGGATAAGTGGAAGAAAATAGATGGATGTCCAGGATTGAAAGATGTATCAGTTTTAATCACACCACCAGATGGCGCTGCTCCTTTGGGGGGCCTCGTTAGAGAACTTTGGGGGCCGGTATAGAGAGATCTGATGAAGGACACGAGCTTGTGTTGTTTTGAGGAGTTGTGACAGTAATCTTGAGGTAAATATGCTTTCAAACCATTTTTAGCTCTAAATATGAAGCGATAAGCAGTCAGGAGCACTCGGGTCAGGTACGGTGTCAGCTTTTGTCCGTGAATGGGACTGCAGTTGGACGATTGTCGACAGAAATGTGGGAATCTGTTTGGAGCCATCTGTTATGAAGGAGGCTGACTTTACCTCTCATCCCTTTAGAAACAAACTTTAGATACAAACTCTAGAAACACTGACTAGTTCAGTACAGCAGTACCTTCACACAGTAAGGTAAGGAGCCTGCAATCAGATGACGCAGCACCAGCACTCGGTGACAGTGGGAAGGAAAAACTGTGACGGGCTGGGGACGAGGGGAGAGAAACAGGACAGAAGAACTACTCCTGAAGGCCGCTCACAGGAATCAGAGAACGCTGCCTCAGCGAGTTCAGGCTGAAGAATAAAGGTGGTCGCACCTTTACAGCCTCTGGTTCAGCTTCATCTAATGTATTTACATGTATGTCTGCACATTTCAGTAAAGCACTGCATCTATGCCCCATTTTCCTGCATAATATAAAGAACGTGGGGTGGCTCAAGACTTTTGCACAGCATTTCAAATTTGGTTGATTGTGACTTCATATTTTATTTTAAAAGCCATTAAAAATGTTGTTGGATTAGTTTGTGAGCATCCAGAAAAACTGCAGCTGCAAACAAAGTGAAATGAAGCTTAAAACAGAGGTGAATGCTGTGGTGATGACGCGTGAGGACAGCTTTGCTTTTCCAAGCTGTTCTCTGTGCAGTTTAAAAAAATCATTTCAAATTGTTGCCCCAGTGTGAAGTGATGGAGGGAAGTCAGTGTGTGTGTGTGTGTGTGTGTGTGTGTGTGTGTGTGTGTGTGTGTTATTACAGTATTGATGGAGCTTTGTTGGAGCAGAGGAACCTCGCTGAGTTCCTCCCTTTGCAGGAAGAAGCAGCACCTGTTACACCCCCTGTAAAACTCCTCCTCAGGCGGCGAGGTGTGTGACAGCGGCAAACTGCTGCGGTGTCCGGCGGCGAGAACGGTTTGCTTCTGCAGACATAAGAGAAGAAGAGGAGGAGGAGGAGGAGGAGGAGGAGGAGGAGGGCTGGACTTGATGTGGAGAGAAGGTGAAGCTAATAACAGCAACTACAGAGACAGCTGAAGGTGGATGCTGCATCACAAAGTGTCATCTCTTCATATCACTGTGTTTATGCACAGAGGCCAGCTCACAGAGCGAGGAAGAGGATGAAGAGGAGGAGACAAGCAGAGGATGGGTCGGAGGACTGCTGTAAGTGCAGAAGAATGATGAGGTTTGCAGGACTTTGTGTTCACAGCTGTAAAAACCACCACGGCGGAGCTTTGATCTCTTACTCTGTGCAGCTTAAGCTCCTTTGTGCAGCGGTTTCTCTGGATGGGGACTTGAACCCTCCACCCTGTCAGCTGCTCGTTCTGCCCCTCTGACTTCCTGCAGGTGACTCAGATCTCACTCAGCTGGATCATCTTCAACACGCTGCATGTTTTATTGAACCGCCGTCGCTGCTGCTCGGATCTAATATGGATGCCCGACTGAGTGTAGCAGCTCTCCATACGGCGCAGAAGTGCATCCTGGGAGGTCCTCCTGAGTTACTTCACAGTCGCTTTACTCACGATGTCATCCCGCATTCACTTTGTGATTCATCTGCTCTGTATTATTTAATGGCAGCGCAGTGAAGCCTGTGTGAGGCGCGCTCAGATGCCTGCTGCAGGAGGACGCTTTGAAAAACACTGCAGCTGTTTGCAGATAGTCCAGACCGCCTCTTCATCAGCTCGTCTTCTGTCACACATCCTTCATCTTTCTGTCCTCTTTATGACCTTAGCCTTCACACATCAGGAGACATTAAAGTTAAATCCACTGAGTTTAGAGAGTAGATTATCCCATCAAAGAGCAAAAGAACCATAAACCAATGTGACCAATGAGAAGCTTCTAAAAGAAATCTGCACGTCTTCAGAACTGAAAGCTGTGCTTTAGAAAAGAGCATTTGCACTTGTTCAGTTAAAGGTTCTCATCTCTGTGTTTGACAGACATGCAAAAGTGGTAAAAATGAGCTCTTCATGTCAGAAAACCAAGGCCCAGCCTCCGGGACTGAGAAATGAATCCAACATTCTCCAACCCTGCTGGAAAGGAGACTGAAGGCAGAGACCCCCAGCAGACATCAGCCTGGCTCTTTGGCCTCCAGAACTCATCTCTGCAGGTGGTGCGGTGGTGTTAGCATCTCCAGGCCAGAAAAGGATGGAGAGATGGGAATGAGTTACTGCCCCAAGTGGAGCAGTTAAGGTTTGTCAGAGTCTTGCTCATGAGTGAGGGAAGGAGGAAGCAGACTGACAGATGGATCAGTGAAGTATCTGCAGGGATGTCAACAATGCAGAAGAGAGAGCTGATCCTTCATCTTTGACCACCTGCTGCTGGTAGTGACCAGAAGAATGAGATTGTGAAAACAAGCAGTGAAAATGAGCTTCCACTGAAGGGTGTTTGGACTGAGGTTTAGTAGAGACAGGGTGAGGAGCTCAGAGAAGAGCCACTGCTCCTTCACATCAAAATAAGCCAGTCGAGGTGGTTCATCTGATGAGGATGCTTCCGAGGTGATCTGATTTGGATGTGCTGCACAGATTATGCCTCCTGGCTGGTTTGGGAACCCCTCGGGGTCCCCTCAGAGGAGCTGGAGGAGGTATCTTGGGAGATGGAGGTTTGAGTATCTCTGCTCTGACTGCTGCCCTGCAACCCGGCTAAGCAGGAAAAAATGTGGATGGATACTAAACTTTGTGTTCTCTGAGTGAGCTGTGAGCAAGTCTCTACTTTTTCTGTTTCAATGTCAAATTCAAAAGTAGCAGAAACATAAGATTTCTCTCCACAGTTTAAATCCTGCACGTCTGTACTGAGCAGCCTTACTTCCACTTTACTGCTGAAAGAGAGGGCACAGGTACACAGGCTCACCTGCAACAGGCCACTCCCGTGAGTACTTCTGGACTCGATCAGAGCTCAGGCTGGCTCCTATCCCCCCTCACTGCAGACTAAACCTTTGCAATTCTAATTACGCTGTTTTTGTCTTTTTAAATTTCCCTTTGCCAGTTCTTATCATTTAAAGCTGATTTCCTGTTTTGCACCTTTGTTCTGGGACTTTTTTCGTTAAAACACATACAGATGATGATGATAATGAAGCCTCCGTTTATGCATTTTGTTCATTCTTTTGGTCTACTGTCTCCCTACTTTACATTTAAATAGAGGAGAACAGAAAATCTGCAGCGTTGCCGACACCCTGAAGTCAGTTATTTGTACAGATAACAAACTGCATATTGTCATGATTTTAAGAACAAGTTTCTGGCTGAAAACACACGAGAAACCTGCTGCAAGTGCAGATTCTAATCTCTCAATCGATGCTGAGTTGATGGATGTGGACGCAGAAGAAGCACAAAGAAAATAAGGAGTGTGTGTGTGTGTGTGTTGAAATCTAACAATGTCATCTGTTAGAGCAGGTTTGAGCTCAGCAGGTAAACAAATCTATCGACACACACACACACACACACACACACACACACACACACACACACACACACACACACACCAATCTATTAGCAAACTGTAACTGAAAAATGACCCACTAACACCTGCAGTTCCTCTGCCGTCCAGCAGAGGCAGCAGTGAGTCAGTCCCCATAGACTCCCATGTTGAAACTTTCCAGCAGCTGATACAGAAACTGCTTTGGTCTCTGTGGATAATTTCCCCCTTCTTAACACCTATAGGGGGACGATGCTTCTATAACTCAGCTGTTTAAATAAAGTTTGCATTATTAGGGGCGTGGCCTCTTTGACTGACAGAGGGCTGTAGCTGCTAGCTGTCACCTCAGCTAACTGGAGTCCCTGACCTGGACCTCTGAACTGTGTTTGTGCTGTTGGAGCCTTTTGGAGTATTTTTAATGCAACTATCTGACCAATAATATGGCTGCTGTGGCTTCATTGGACTAACAGACTGTTCAAGAAGGCGGAGCTCCAGTTTTAGGCTTCATAATAATAAGACAGTCTGCAATCAGCCTGTGATGCTCCCATGTAATTTGCACTGAAGCTGTAAATCATGGAGTGACCTTACATTTTCATCTACGATCCTGCATTTATGTTCATTTAAAGAAAATATGTTTCTTATCTCGTCTTCTGGGGTCAATTATATTTTTCCCCAAGGTTTCCCTTTTATTCCTGACTCATGTCAGTTTCTGCTAGAATATCATCACCAGAGTGTGAAGGGATCTGAGTTGTGTCCTTATAATATACTTCCTGTTTCTGTGGCCTGTTGTGCTGTTTAATGTTTGTATTGGTTTTTGTTATGTGTGTCCTCAGTCCTTAGTTTTAGTTGTGTCCCTGTCTCTGTGTTAGATGTTTTTCTGTTATGTTACTTCCTGCTTGATACTTCATGTTGCCTTTGTCGCTTGTGCTTTGTATTTAGTTTTACTTCCTTTGTCTCAGCTTCTGTGATTAGTTTCAGCTGTGCTTCCTCACCTGTTTCCTCACCTGTTTCCCCCTTGTTACCTTGTGTGTATTTAAAGCATCAGTCTGCTTGTGTTCGTTGTTGTGCTGTTTCTTTGCTGCTGCCTCTTGTTGTGATCCTGTTGTGTTTTTGTGGATTTTGTGATCTGCTGCTGTTCGGACTCCTGCTGCGCCTAAATAAAGGTTCACGTTTTGTTTATTAGTTCTGCATTTGGGTCCATGCGAAACACAAGACATGACAACCTTCACCAGTCTGTCTGAGAAGGACTGTGATTGGTTGGAGACGTGTTGCTTCTCCTGGAAGCTGTGGTCTTATTTACACTAGTGTGACTGAGTGTGTTTCTGTGTCTGTGTGTGTGAAAAATCAACACTTTAGATTTATTAATTAGTCATGAACATACACCCAGCAGAGCATGCTAACGTGCTGACACACATACGCACACACAAACACGCCCAGGAGTGGGAAATAGCTCAGACACATGGGACGCAGATGTTTGATATGAAGTGTTACTGATGTATGCAGCCTCAGCACAGTCTCTGTGTGTGTGTGTGTGTGTGTGTGTGTGTGTGTGTGTGTGTGTGTGTGTGTGTGTGTGTGTGTGTGTGTGTGTGTGTGTGTGTGTGTGTGTTATGGAGCTGAGATGCTGAGTCTATGAAAGATGCAAAAGGACAGAAAAACAGAAAAATCAGTGGTGTGTGCCGTCTCAGAGTGTTTGTGGTTCTTTGAACATGAGTGAGAGAGGTTCCTTCTTTCTGAGGCCGGTTTTTGCTCCGCCTCCACTCATTTCCAGTTTTGTCAGAGCAGCTTTGCATGATTCACAGTTTAAAATAGTCCTTTATTGTCTGACACTGGGCCCCTCAGTCCATGCTCTGTCTGAAATAAGCTGTTTTAGCTCCTCCCCCTTTATCACCACCCTCCCTTGATGTGAGGCTGAAGAGTTGGTGCTTTCAGAAGAACCTGTGGAGAAAGCAGTGGACTTCAGGAGGAGCACCCCCACCACCATCTCCCCCACCTGTGGCTGCTGAGGAAACCTTCAGGTTTCTGCGATCCACAGGATCTGAAGTTTGATGTTCCTGTGCCGGCTCAGAGGTTCAACCTGCCTCAGGAGCTGCTGATCCAGTTTTACTCTTTTTGGCCAACAAACAGGATAAGAAGAGACTGTAATGGACCGTCAGGACTGCAGAACAAAATCATCCAGGACTTACTCATATCCAGACTCAGGAAATGGGAAAGCAACATCACTGCAAACCCATCAGACCCCGGACACAACAACTCCTCCTCTGTGGTAGGCGCTACAGTACGCCTGAAGGACCCACATGTGCACAGTTTGTCTCCACAGACCATCACTGTGAAGAACACTTCAGTCACTCAGTGTCAGAGACAAACCTGCCAGCACTCAGCATCCACAGCACCTCCACACTGAACCAAAGCATGCTGCGTGAATGCTGTACGTCTGTCCTCATGTCTATACTGTACAGACTGTAACCAGAGGTGGCAAAAGTACTGCTATTCTTTACTTAAGTAGAAGTACAGATACTAGGGTTAGAAGTACTCTGGTAAATGTTGACCTACTGATTCAACTTCTTTACTGCAGTAAAAGTGAAAAAGTACAGGCTCTGAAATACACTCAAAGTGAGAAAGTAAAAGCAGCTCTTTGAAGGATATTTCTACAGTACCAGCTATTTTGTGCAGGGCTGACTGAACTGAACTATATTAATAAATACTAACATAATATTAGTACATGGGAATACAAAGGTTTTTTGAACACTTCCACACCTAAACAGGAAAATGAGTGCAGTCTGATTCCACCCCTGACCGCGTGCTGTTTATGCTTAAATTCAAACTCATCTCTGCTGCACTGATGTAACCTGTAACTCTGACCATGAACACCCAGCTGCTCTGCAGCAGTCCACCACAGAGCTTTACTGTAAATTCACCTCCACTGTTTCCAACGTAGCCACTTCGGTGCTACATTTAGTGAGTTTTCAGAGCCTTGTAGCAGCACTTTCCAGTATTATTGCAAAATGAATCACGTGTGCGATCCCACCCTGACTTACAGAGTGTCTGTTTTAAGGTCACTTTGCTGGTCCAAGCCTGGACAAAGGAGGAGAGTTGAGCAATTCCACCGCTCATCAGTCGCAACAGTCTTTTGGTTGAATTTAATATTAATATTCTGTCATTATGTTGGAGTAAAACACACCCTAAATATGTTTAGAACTACAAATGAACTCATGAAATACCTTCATGCTTTGCTTAGACCCACATTACATGAATCATTTTTTTTCTGTATTGTTTGTTATTCCTCTCTCCTACAGAGACAGCCAATAGCGACTGTCCTTAGTGTAGCTCAGTTTGTTCAAATCATGTCAGATGTCACTGAGCAGTTCTTGCCTTTAACCTCTCTTCTTCCTCTTTCTTCCATCTTTCTCCATCTCTGAGTGAACTTCTCTCACTCTGGGAAATTCAGCAGCTGGACCTTCAGCTCGCAGACACACTGTGTGACACAAACGGTTTGTGTGTTTGCTGATATTTGCTGAGCTGATAGAAACGCTGCATTCAAAATGACCTGCCATCTAAAACACGTTACTCCCTTTATGCTCCTGTTCTGTAGTGCTAGCTGGATGCTGAAGTACTGCGACCACAACTCACAGACATCTGCACTAAAACAGTGTCCACTGTAACCCCTGAGTGCAGCACTATAAATGATGCATGAATTATATGTTTTCACCTCTTTCATCTGTTTGTGAGTGATGGATACACTAATAGGTTTGTCTTTTAGGCTCAGATCGGTTTGATATTTGAAGGCACAGTGACTGGAAATAAAAGCTTCCCTCAGATGTTAAACCTAAAGTAACAAGTCTGTTTGGAAAATGTCAGGAGTACAAAGTTAGGTCAGGTGACTATCACTGACTGCCTCATTAGGGTGGCAGATATCATGCAGCCAGCAAACAGCCAGCTCTCAGAGACGATGCTGGAAGCAGGACAAACAGACAGAGTGAGTCAGAGCAGGTGGTGTGGGATGTTCCAAGCATGAAGACTATATATAAAAACTGGATGTAGCTTCTGGGTCTGAAAGTGAAGCCAGTGCTGAAGTTCCTTAAACCTGCAGGTCTGTAAAAAGAAGTCTGATAATCTAGACGGCAATGAGAACATGAGAAAAACAGCCTGATGCCCTGATGAATTTATGGTCTCGGTCACTAGTTTAAAACTTAACAACAAAAATGTGCATTTTGTAAATTATGGTCCTGTTATAGTCAGGAGCACGATTTGGGCTTCATCTCCTATTTGTTTCGAAGGCCGTGTTCTGTGGTTATCACCTAACGAAAGGATAAAACCAGCATCATGTGATAACCAGGGAGCTGTGACTGCTGTGACAGAAATAGGCGGAGCTTGGCCGATTCATTTATGCAGAAATGACGCCCCCTTTTAACGTGAGCATGCTCAGATCCTGCAGAAGAATGGACAGAGAACGATGATAACTGCTGCTGTGATAACGTTAACTCTGGCTGAGGCTTCAGGTTTTGTTGAACCAGCTGACACACAGAAAGCCTGGTGCTGTTGAAGTCACAGTGCAGCCCTCTGGAGTGAGATGTAACAGACTGCCTGTAAAGCCACAGGAAACCAGGATGCAAAAAGATGTCTGAATACCGAGAGCATCACAGCAGACTGCAGGCAGCTGACCAGACCAGAGGACTCATGCTGACTTCTGTCCAGCTCTGAAAGCTCCTACAGTGATGGCACGCAGGTGTCCGAACTGGAGCATGAAGATGGTGGCCTGGTCTGAAGAATCCTGATTTTTCCCATCTTGTGGATGGGTGCACGTTCACGGTTTGCAGACAGCAGGGGGTTACACTGTGAGCAGAAGCTGAGCCCACAGAAGCAGCATGACACCTTAGTGATGGCATTTACGTGGATATGACTTTTACCACTTTTCCACCAGCATGGTGCAGAGCCGGTTCTCTGCTGAGAACCCACGTGGCTGCAGGTTTAAAAAACAGCTTTAATAAGTGGCAGTGACGCAGTGGGTAGGCGTTGGCCTTGCAGCCGGAGCGTTGCCAGTTCGAGCTCCTGTTCCTGTGCTGCGTCGTGTCCTTGGGCAAGACACTTAAACCACATTACCTTATGGTAGCACCAGTCTCTGGCTGCATGACTGCAGATGCTTGTCTCTGGATGAGTGATCTGGAGCGATCATTTTGTTGTGCGCACATTGACAATGAGTTGAATCTAACATCTAATGCAAAGTTACCAGCAGAAGTCTGGCTGACCTCCACCAGAAGAAAATAATGGTGGACAGAATCTGTGAACAGCATCACCGCTCAGTTTCATGACGTTGGTGGTTCCAACTTTGAGGCTGCAGCACTCATTTTTTTTTCCCTCTGTGGAAATGAGTGGAACTGGTTCTGGACTGGGAACAGTGGAAAGTGGTATTTGACAGCTACCCAAACATTCTTGCAGAACTCATTCAACCTTTCTTGGCAGATAACACCACAGGACGCCCTCTGAGATCTTCCACAGTCCATGTCTCGACAGGTCGGAGCTGATCTGGAGGCACGGGGAGGCTGATACACTGTTAATCTGCTGGTTGTAATGTGGCTGAACAGTGTATATGTACACATCTATTTTTAATGGATAACAACCTGCTTTCCATTTCACTTTGCTTCTTTTCACAAGGCTAAAAAGCACTTAAGAGTCAGCTAGAGAAGACTGAAAATGGAGCTTTTATTCACAGTCCACGCAGCCTTTTCACCCTCCATCAAATATAAAAGAATGATAAAAAGAGATATTATTGAGGACATGAAAGACTGCAGAGTGGTGTCAGGGCTCGGGAGGAAAGAAAAAAGACGGAGCAATGTCAGCTTTGTTGGTGAAGGACGATTAAGAGGATTCCATAAAAAATTACACCATTAGCACATTTATCAGGCAGCGTCTGTGCCGTGGAATATTTCTCATTTTGTCAAGCAGGGGCCGAGGTTACTATCTGCAAAATGTATTTTCTAATAACTCTCATTACTCCTCGTTATTTGGGGGTCGATGTCACCTCCATAAAAAATAAATCCACTTGTATTTTATCTGATGAGCTTCACTAAACTCACTAAAAAAAACTTGACATTTTCTGTCAATTCGGTATAAAAGTTTTATGTTGGAAACTTATTTTAATTATTCTGAGCATAAAATGATGCTGAAGGAGTCATGATCTGCATTGTGGAGGAGACTCAGGCGCAGACTGAGGAAATGCTCACAAGTTTATTTATACCTTTATTTATACCTCTCCAGTGAGGCTCAGATTCCAGGCAGGACAAAACTCCAAAGGAAATCCTCTCCACAAAGGAAACACTTCCTGTCTTCCTCCGAGACTCACTCAGGGTTCCTGTGCAGGAGAGGACAGATTATGAGGAGAGGGCAGTCACCGGAGCAGGTGACGATCACAGAATGAGCGCAACACTAACTGCTGGTGGCTCGAACAACCCGGTGCCGACTGAAGGTCTTCCCCCTTCTTAAATGATGCTTCAGCAATCAGCTGATTACCAACAGGCGAGTTGATCTGAAGGGCAGGATAGAGGTGGGGCCCACTCCTGAAACACAAGTACTACGTTTCCACTGCCGAGCTGTCAGTGCTGTGTCAGTTTCAATGAACCAGCGAAATGCTTAAGGACGAGCCTGCGTTTCCACACGGACACGAAAGCCAAAGGGCACAAACGTGGGAGAACACGCTCCCCTTTCTTGTGCTGCAGACACAAAAAACGCTGAACGGTTCAAATACCGGCACCAGCACCCGGTTTGTGGAAAAAGGGCCTAGGTGAGGTAACAAACACACGATAGAGAGAGAGGGGAGAGAGAAAATGAGAGAGTACAGAAAAGATAGAAAGAGTGAGTCAGCATGTCTGGCGACCCACCCGGCTTCGCAGGGTGCCTGAGGTGAAAGTCCCTCACCGTCCTTTTAGCTAACAGACCCAACCTGGCAATTCATGAACGCTCCTCTGGACCACACCCCTCCCAGTCTACAAGGTCCTGCTGGCCCCTGCCACAGCGCCTGAGAGCCATAATCCACTCAATGGATTATTATCCACCAATGATTCGAGGGTGGAGGGTGGTCAGAAGGCGGAGACAAAGGGCCAGACAAAGTAGGCTTTAAGCAGGAAACATGGAAGATAAGTTTCTGAATTCATCCAACAGAAGACATTGTGCACCTCCATGTTCTGAGGCAGCTTCAGCTGAACAGAAATTGGATTAATCAAACCCTCAATCTCAAAGGGACCGATGAAGTTTGGGGGAGCTTTTGGGACTCAGTTCATAAAGAAATGTGTTTGGTGGAAACCAAATCTGTTGTCCAGGTAAGTGCTTCAGTCTGACCATCTGTTAGTCATTCATTCTGCTCCTTAGTACTCAAAGGAGCGACCCACATCATCCTCCAACATCCTGTAACAATGATGAAGATGATGTTATACAGAAGGGACAGGTGAGTTGTGAACTCCAGGTGGTTTGATTGGTGGATGACATGCACCGGAGAGCCACCTCCCAGTGATTGATGTGTTTAGCTTGCCCATTAGTCTGAGGATGGAAACTGGAGGATAGACTGACCTGAGCATCAAGGACGGACCTCTTCTAGCAGACCTTGGATGTGAATTGGGGTTCACGGTCCTAAAAATGTCCAGGGGAATTCTGTGGAGGCGGAAGGCATGATCCATGTTGTAGAGCAGAAGAGAGTTTCAGGAAAGCAACAAAGTGTACAGATTTTGAAAAACGATCGATGATGGTGAGTATTACTGTGTTTACCTGAGGATGGAGAAAGACCAGTGATGAAGTCCACTGCAATGTGGGACCATGGATGTCCAGGAGTTGGAGGGGGTGGAGGGGGTGGAGCAGACCAGCTGGTGGAGAACTGGAAGACTCATTTTGAGCAGAAATATAGTCCCTGATGTCTTTAGGCTTGGCTGGATTGTGGTTTACTCATAGGTGGCATCAGAGGTGGAGAATTGGCAGGAGAGTGCATCTGGTTTAACACTGCAGGATCCCGGTCTCTGTTAGCTTGAAATGAGCAAAGAACAAAGACCCCCTGGCTTGTTTGGAGTTGAGTCTCTGGCTGCAGATTTAAAAGATCTGATCCTTAAACAGATGTTTTCTAATTTTACAATTTTTTTGTAGATCAGCTGCTTTGCTGTCAGTAGACCTCTCCGTGGTTCTGATTGAGCCAATGAAGAGAAGCTAATAAGGGAGAAATGTGGTCTTTCTTTCCCATCGCTGGCAATACTCCTCCTCCTACTTTTAGATTAACTGAAGGCTTTTCAGGGAGTTTTTAGCAGCCTGATAATAATGAATTACAGTAGTTCAGCTTAGATGTAAAAAAAAAAAAGCATGAACTCTTTTTTCAGCATCATTAAAATGTGATTCTCTGATTATTTAACACACAGGTAGGCGAGATCGGTCAGAGGCGACTTCCCTTTCATGAACCTGAGCTTTGCCACAATCAGGTGAATTATTGAATCCAGTTTGGGACTTTATAAATTTGCAAAAATGTTCAGTTTGTCATTAAGAGTTACCACGTGGTTATTGATGAGTCAAACATAGGCTTGTTTTCCATTTCAAATTGATTCTAGAAAATCATGTGCAGTGGTCTGCAGTCTGCAGATGATCAGTGCAAACATCATTTACCAATCAGGTGATTAGACTACAAAGGATATATTTAAATATTCGCTGAAACATCAGTCGATGAAGGCGAGGAGAGAGGAAAGGAGTGAAAATCAACCTGTGGCTTCATCCAGGTTGGCCATATTAATGATGTCGGGATAAATATGGAGGACTGATTGATCTCTTCATCTTCAGCCAGATCAGTATCAGCAGCTTTTTCCTCTTTCCTCCCGCTCCCTCGTCAGACATATTCTTTTCATTTTTCTGATTGCTCCCGTTATCAGCCTGTAAAATCGTTTCTCTTTTATTGCTTTACCTTCGTTTCACTCTCCCTCCGTCTTTGTTGTCTTGATGTTATTATTTCTCCCTCCCTCCTCTCGTCCCTGTCGCTCTAATTTATTTTTCTCGGTTTCGGAGTCCTGCTAGACACGTCTGCCTGTTTGTTTTTGCTGAAAACTAAGAAAAGCAGAGAGAAACTGTGAGATCTGCTGTCTTCTGTTTTCCTTGTTGTCAGCTAATCCCATGTGTGGAGCCACAGTTGTGAAAAAAGACTTGTGTTTTCTGTCAGGAACAAACACAGTAATAAGATCATTTTTATGGCTCCACAGATCCATGAAATACTTTTTTTTTCTTCCAAAACTCCCACACACTCACTTCTTTAAGGTAGATGAAGCCACATATTAAATCGTGTTGCTGTAACCTTTGCAGAGGATAACAAGTTTTTCTCATCTGTGAAATGGTTCAGTCATTTATATTTTCTCTACCTGCATAAATATGGATTCAGACAAATTTTTGCTAATATCAGTTGGATATTAGACTGATGTCTCTACTGTATCTCTCACAGAGTTACATCTGCCAGTAGGATAGAAGCTACGGTCCAGTTACTATCCTGTAGTTTTATTATTCACATTTTAGTCTCTTCAGTAACAGTAACGACGGCCTGGGTTTCTGCCTTTTCCATTTTCTCACACTCATCTGTGTGCATAACAGGAAATCTGTGTTTTTGTGTCTTTAAAATAAAGTCAGGAGTTCCTCAGGGATCAAGCCCAGGTCCTCTTCTATTCTATTTTTATACTGTTTGCATACAAATTATTCACCTTTTCAAGTAATACATATACAGTAAGTTAAACAGTAAAATTACACTTTTTTAAAAGAATAAATATATTTGTTGCTATTTTCAAAACATTTTTAGCACTAATAAAACAAACAAAAGAAAAACTGACAACAAGCCGCTCCTCATACTGATTCAAAACTTTTTAAAGTTTTCATCGTTAAGGTTGTGTCAGGATCAGCTGTGTGGCAGGAATGAGGTGAACCCAAGATGCAGGACTCGAAAACAGGATCAAGCTAAACTTGAGCTTTATTTGCTGATTGAAACAGAGTTCACAGAGCTGGACGGAGCCAGCAGCACAAACTAAGAAAACTTCCTTAAACTAGGATACAGACAGATGGAAGAACACACAGTGAGAAGAGAGCCGACATTGCAACAAAGAACTGAAAACACAGACAATAAATGCACAAGAGAGGAGAGTGGAACTGGCTGGGGAGATCAGGTGGTCAGAATCACACTAAACACGCTGCACACGATACAAGACACTATCAAAATAAGACAGGAAGTGGCAGCACAGAGACATAGTTGCACTCCTCTGAACTTGACACAAGGAGGTAAACAAACAGAGACAGAGACAAGACTAAGGCAGACTGGATAAGAACTAAGATAAACTCAGAGCTGCAAAACCCCAATAAACAGAATCCAGAGTCCAAAACAGGAAACACTGGGCCAAAGACCCAGGACCACGACGGGCTGTGTGCTGTGCAAAAAAGATTTCTCTAAATCTACATCTGAAACATCAGAAAAATATCAACATCTGGATTTAAACAGAATCTATTTATTTCTTGTGCTCCATGTTTTCTAGTGAACAACAATTTCATCATGAATCCACCCAATAAACTGCCATTCAGAGGCTGCAGTGGCACCGCGGTGCACATCCCGTCCGTCAGGTCTGTGCTCCAGTGTCAGGGGGACGCACTTAGGATTAGGGTGTGTCTGTGTGATGCTCCTGTACAGTCTCAGCATGCAGCTTATTAACCAAACCAGCCAGCATTAGCTGTTAGCTTAGCACTCCACTGTGCCCTCCAAATACAGTCACTTCTGACTCTAGAAAACCAAACAGCTGGGCCAAAATGTTAACACTGAGGCTCCAAAATGCAGAATCCTCTTGGCAGATGTGCTTCTCACACTTCTGGTCGCTGCATTGAGATGACTGTAATCTCATTACATCTCATACTGTCTCTGAATCGCTTGGTCAGCAGTTAGATCACTTCCAATTATCCTTTAATTCTCCTGCCCTCCTCCATCCCTTTTTTATGTTTCGCATCATTTTTCTCAAACTGACTGCAACCCTCTCCTCACCTCCTTCTTCTCCTCGCCTGCTTTTCTTCTGTGTTTCATTTCATTTCAATAAAGTGGGAATTAAAGCTGAATGAGGATAATTTTTAGAAACCTTAACGTGTAAATAAAGAGGCAGACAGACAGGCCGACAGACGTCTCACAGCTCGTCTGCCAGCTGTAATTGGTTTGTCGCCTCGTCAAGTCGCTCCTTGACACTCAGCGTAATGGACAGAGACATTCAATTTACCCGAAACACAAGCTGAATGTCAATTAAGTGCTGGACACACACACACACACACACACACACACACACACACACACACACACACACACACACACACACACACACACACACACACACACACACACACACACACAGAAAGCTGTAAAGGAGGGAGAGAAAGATGGTGCTGAGAAAGAAAGAAAAAAGGATTTCTGGAAGTAACAGGACTGAAATGAAGAGATGAAGGTTACCCTGTGGTGGAGAACATGGACCTGAGTGGCCCAACACACAATGTATACACTAACTGCACAAGCTCAGGGCCTCCAGGCACAGATAATGAGAATCCCTTTCTCTGTAAACTCACACTTTCTGCTCAGAATAAAGAGACCTCTGATGTGTCTTCTGCACAAAGTGGACCGCCTCCTTCACTCAGCCTCCTCACTGCTTAGGCTGAGAGCAGAAGAAGGAAGCCAATTTCTACACCTCGTATGTATGATCATCTTCTTGCAGCCACCACTGAAGGAAGAGATGCAGATCGCCCATGCTCAGCTCTCTCTTCACCAAAACAGACCAGCACAGCTCCACCAGTCCCTCTGTCAATCTCCTGCTCCTTCCTTCTCCTGATTATGAGAGATTTGTGCACTCCTCCGCCTGAGGTAGAAACTCCTCCATAGCGTGGACAGAGCACTCCACCCTTTTCTGACTGAGAAGCCTGGCCTCAGACTTGGAAGCCATGAGCTGGAGGTTATCGCTCAGTGCAGCCAACAGGACCACATCATCTGCAAAAAACAGACATAATTATACACCTTTGCCTCTTAGCTGGTTCTAAGTTATGAGCAGCATCAATGCAAAGAGCAGTCCAGCATCCACCACAGGGAGATCTGACTTACTGCCGGCAAACTACAAGTGACCAAATACCCCGACATCACAGGCCCAGTACCCTGAAGTCCTGGAGGGCCCCCTGTAGGACACCCCGACAGACTGCCTTCTTCATGTCCATGAAACATGTAGACTGGATGGACAAAGTCCTACACATCCTTGAGTGTCACAAAGAGCATGAAAAGTTGGTCAGGTTTTCCAGGATGATGATGACAACATTCGTCTTCCTGAACCTGACCCTGGTGTGGACCTTCCCCGGGAGGCTGAGGAGTGTGAGCCCCCAGAAGATGAAACACACCCTTCAGTCACCCTTCTTAAAAAGGTGTTTGCCAGTACAAAGGTACCGCCCCAGAACTTCACACATTGTTGCAGCCCTACAACACTGAGAGCCTTTATTAACTGAATGACATCACTCCAGGGACCCAAAGACTCGTTTAACTACCTTTGACCTCACAGAAAGACAGTTTCTGATTCAAACATCCGGTCATCTTCCTCCAAGGAGTACCTGCCTCTTGCCCAGTGCCTGTTAGGATAGGCTGGATGGACGGGTTTTTAGGACGCTGTGGCAATTTGATGCTCTAACTCAGGGGTGCCCAAACTCGGCCCGCGGGCAGCTTCCGGCCCGCCTTCCCCTCCAATTAAGAGGGTTAAGCAAAATGTCAAAAAAATAACTTAAAGGGCCAAATTGTATGCTATTTTTGACATCAATTTGCGGACCAGAAGAGTTTGGGCACCCCTGCTCTAACTTTACTGCTCTGCTTCATTCGATGGCTGATTGCAGGCTCAGAACACCCCACTAACCCCTTAACCTCGCCTCGTAGTGCACTGCCCTGCAGTCCTAAAATGGCTTTGTGATTCTAATAGATGTGACTCATTTAAAATGATATTTTCTTGTGTTAAGGGGGGTAAATATTAAATAAATAATAGAAAGATTACTCATCAATTTAATGAAGAGAAGATGTGAGGATGGAACAGCAGATGGATGAAATGAGCCTTTAATGTGTTGCTAAATTTTATATTTTACATCACGTCCTTTATGAATTATATTGTCGACTGCATGAAAACATAACAAAAAATAAATAGTGACTAATGAGTGATTCAGTATTTACTGGGCATCCAGACACGTTACTCTCTCCTCCTCCTCCTCCTCCTCCTCCTCCTCCTCCTCCTCCTCCTCCTCCGTGTCCCATAAATTTTCCCAGCCGTTAAACGGCGACATAATGGAGAGATTTACAGCCGGCTGTAAAACCAGTTAGTCTCTCTTCATCTTTCTCTCCATTTCATCTCGTCAGTCCATCTTCATCCCTTTCTCTGACAGTAGACCCTCATCATCATCATCATCATCATCTCACTTTCACACAGTTTCTTTTCTTCCATTCTTCAAATTTGTGAACACTGAGAATGGATTTTTGAACCATGTGACCAAAGCCTGTGGACACCTGTGTAATTCTGGGCCTGTGATGACACACACGCTCACATCATTCAAGTTTAACTTTGTTGTTGTTATTTCATTTCTTTGCTTCATTTGATCCACATGTTTATGACGCTGCACCCTAAAGCTGACATTTGGTTTACAGCGTTTTCAGATTCTTGGACGAATGACTTTTTCTCAGGCTTTTGACACACCTGTCTGCTGCTCCAGTCCTGCATCAGTGAACTTAAGCACACAAGCCTAGAGACCTGTCACTGCCCCCCCCCGGTAAGCTAACGGTCTCCATTTCTAGTTTGTGTTCTCAGTTTGTGAGTGTTTGCAGCAAACCATACAAACTGCAGACGACTGCAGCAACCTGCTGGCAACCAAAGCAACTGCAAGGAGTTTTTCGGTGCTGGACTGTACACCACCTTGTGACCAGTTTCACCTCACCGTATTTCCTCTGTATTTCTGGGTAAACTAAACTTCCTGAAAAGCACACCTGTGCACTGCATGTCTTACAGCACCTGCAGTGAAGCAGCAAGTTTAATGCTCCTGCACTGATTTATTTTACATCCAAGCATCCTGACTGCTTCCTGTTCCAGTTCCAGCTCCATAAAGAAATCATTTTCCTAGTTAGGTGAGGAACAACCTGGACTTTAAGTGTGTAAGGTGCCATATTTACATTTTAGGGTCCTCTATACTCCTCCGTGTTTCTTTTGGAGATTTACACAGCATTATCTACTGCTTGGTTTCAAATGAAAACTCTCACCCACAAACAAGACACAGCATTCTGGAAACTTGTGCCAGTGGGATTAGGAACTGATTTGATAACTTTTCCCACAAACCAACCCTAAAAACATGCAAGTTAAAGAAGTGGGTCACACAGTCAGACGTGTTGTTTTCACCTGCAGCTTAAAAAACAGAAGAGTGAAAGCAAACCAAAATCAGTCCACCTTCAAACAAACTAAAGAGCAAACTCGTTCGGCTCATAATGAGAAAAACTAAGATGTAATCCTCTGAAATAAGATGTCAGGACTTTGTGGAACTAAGAGCCTGTAATTATTGCAGACTGTAAAAGATTAAACTGGAGGCTTCCAGTATTTTTGCCTGGTTTCCCATTAATCATCTCACACCCACTCAGATTTATCTGAGCCATAGATAGGGACCTGCTGGACTCACTACAGAGCAGCATAGCTTACACAGTGAAGCACGATGACTGAGATTCTGCTGCTCGCTTTGACCCCAGCAGGGTTCTTCTCTGTGGAATCTACAAGCAGAAAGCTCCAATCAAAACCCTGCTAGGTGAATTCTCCTGTGGCTCTGCCCTTGACCGAGGCGCTGGCTAACATCTGGAGTCGGTCTCCGGGTGCTGCTCAGTAGCTGCACAATGCTCTGATAGTTAAGGTGGGTTAAATGCAGACAGTGAATTTGGAGAGCAATAAAAAGTCTTATCTTTATTACTGCTCCTATATTCACACTCACAAAGGCCTGTTTTCTCACCCTTTGACACATGGTTTTAATACCAGTTTCATCTGCTCGTATTTGTTTAGACTCTTTGGCTCCAGTTGATCTTTCAGAGTTAACTTCAATAGTTACTTCCTCCAAACCAGCAACATGTTTATTAGATCCGATTCCTACTAGACTGTTCAAAGTAGTCTTTCCAATTATTGATGCTTCAATCTTAAAAATGATCAATCAGTCTTTATTAGTTGGCTATGTACCACAGGCCTTCAAGGTGGCTGTAATTAAACCTCTACTTAAAAAGCCATCACTGACCCAGCTGTCTTAGCTAATTATAGGCCAATCTCCAACCTTCCTTTTCTCTCAAAGACTCTTGAAAGAGTAGTTGTAAAACAGCTCACTGATCATCTGCAGAGGAACGGTTTATTTGAAGAGTTTCAGTCAGGTTTCAGAATTCATCACAGTACAGAAACAGCATTAGTGAAGGTTACAAATGATCTTCTTAGAGCCTCTGACAGTGGACTCATCTCTGTTCTTGTCCTGTTGGACCTCAGTGCAGCTTGTGATACTGTGGACCATAACATTTTATTACAGAGATTAGAGCTTGCTATAGGTATTAAAGGTACTGCACTGCAGTGGTTTGAATCATATTTATCTCATAGACTCCAATTTGTTCATGTAAATGGGGAGTCTTCTTCACACACTAAGCAGGGTTATTATAGTTAACGAAAACGAACGAAATAACGAAAACTGAAATTGAAAAAACATTGTCGTTAACTGAAATAAATAAAAACTATAATTAAAAGGAAAAAACGATAACTAATTAAAACTGAATTGTGAGTTTACAAAACTAACTAAAACTAACTGAAATTATCGATAAACTGACTTTCATTTTAAGCCTTGTGGATTGATATGAAATCATTGTTTCCGCTCTCGGAGTTTAAGCTGGGAGCGCCACAGGACAACTGTGTGAGTGCGCATGTGCGTGCGCTCACCGCGCTGGTCCGCAAAGTAATGGCTGCGGTCTGCCGAGAAAGCGGCAGAGTCCCGTATGGAGGTTCTTTGAGTACAAACACCTGCACACGACCACAAGGTAATTAACACACACAATCCAGCTACACAAGCATAAATGTGGACATGAGGTCGGCAACTTCTGTAGGTTGTGTACAGAGGCCGCAAAGACCCTGCAGGTTTAATTAGCGAGCATCTAACCAAGCTAGCTCCAAAACAGAAGCAGCTTCAGGTGGTGAGAACATCAGGATGCAGCTGGATTTGAGCTTTGACTCCTTCAAAGAGTTTGTTTTTGTTTAACACCACATGTAGGTCTTATTAATCTGCTGCACTGATGCTGAAGTTTATTGTGGAGTTTATTGTAGAATTTATTGAGTTTGGGAGTTCATGTTTTTCTTTGTTTCTCCCTGTTGATGTTCATGTGTGTCCTTAATAATACACAAATTTAGCATGTCTTGTGAACAGTTGGTTGTTGACTATATTTCTGTAAACTGTGTCTTTTGTCAAGTTTTCATTACACAATAGTCACTTTTGCGCCTTGAATCTTGCACCTGATCAGGTATGAAAATACTAAACTAATACTGAAACTAACTGAAACTAACTAAAACTAAGCATGAAACCAAAAATAAAAACTAATAAAAACGAGAAAAACCACTCTGAAAACGAATTAAAACTAACTGAATTAGAGAAAAAAAAGTAAAAACTAACTAAAACTAAACTATAATGTAAAATCCAAAACTATTATAACTCTGACACTAAGGTTAATTATGGAGTTCCACAGGGTTCTGTGCTAGGACCAATTTTATTTACATTATACATGCTTCCCTTAGGCAGTATTATTAGAAAGCACTGCATCAATTTTCATTGTTATGCAGATGATACTCAGCTTTACCTATCAATGAAGCCAGATGACACACATCAATTAGTTAAACTGCAGGAATGTCTTAAAGATATTAAGGCCTGGATGACCTCTAATTTCCTGCTTCTAAATTCAGATCAAACTGAAGTTCTTGTTCTCGGCCCCACAAATCTTAGAAACGTGGTGTCAAACCAGATACTTACTCTGGATGGCATCACTTTGGCCTCCAGTAACACTGTGAGAAATCTTGGAGTCATTTTTGACCAGGATATGTCCTTCAATGCACATATTAAACAAATATGTAGGACCGCTTTTTCACATTTGTGCAATATTTCTAAAATTAGAAACATCCTTTCTCAGAGTGATGCTGAAAAGCTAATTCATGCATTTATTACTTCTAGGCTGGACTATTGTAATTCATTATTATCAGGCTGTCCTAAAAGCTCCCTGAAAAGCCTTCAGCTGATCCAAAATGCTGCAGCTAGAGTACTGACAGTGACTAGAAAGAGAGAGCAGATTTCTCCCATATTGGCTTCTCTTCATTGGCTCCCTGTTAAATCTGGAATATAATATAAAATCCTTCTCCTCACATACAAGGTCTTGAATAATCAGGCCACATCTTATCTTAAAGACTGTTGGGTTTTCTCTGTATTATTGTAGGGTCTTTACCCACAATACAAAGCACCTTGAGGCGACTGTTTGTTACCAATGGTGCAGACCTCTTCCATAGAGAGGACGGGAGACCAGAGATAAAAAGTCACAATCAAAAAATTACCTTAAAAGTTTTAAACAGCTGCCATAAACTGACATAAAAAAAGCTAATAAAGATTTTTTTGTGGTTGGCAGTGTTATTCAGCACGAAGGTGTATACAGTAAATCCCTGTGTAAGTTCAACACGTGGTTGAACAGGTCCTTCACAGAAATGTTCAGACTGGCTGTTTGTTCCTCAGACATCCATCTGGATGTGCTTCCAGCTCAAAAGAGCAGCACAAATATTTGAAAGGCGACTCCAGTTTGGGTCTCACGAGGCACCAACTTTAATTTTCACTCTCCAGCTTTAGTCCAGCCTGTGTTTCAAATGCTTTACAGTAGGGTTTGTTCACACTTCAGTGTTTTCTTATTCATGAATAGATTAAAAAGGTTTGACTCTAAAAGGAAAGAACCATGATGAACCTGTCATGTAAGGCCGTGGCAGGCAGGTTCTAGACTCAAAATCTCTGCTTTATTGCAAGAAAAACCAAAACAGAGCAAAGCAGGAGGACTGAAAACACAGGAATACGACACAGGGAGACACAAGGACATGAGACAAACTGAGGGAGTAAATACATGAGATGATGAGGGGAAAGGGAGACAGCTGGGAGGACAGCTGAACCGAACTCAGAAAATGAGACAAGAAATATCAAACTAGATACAAATCACAAGAGACAAAAGACTAACAAAATAAAACAGGAAGTAACTGAACACAGACTTGACACAGAACACGGGAGGAAAGGAAAATAAAATAATAAACTATAATTATAAAAGGAGACAGAACTAAGACTGGGAATAAAATCATGAAGAGAAATCAGCTTGAATACAAAACTCAAACTGGCCACAGTGATACGAGCCAAAACAGAAACCTGCTTTATTCACGGTTCCACTGAGAACTTCATATGTTTGAATGCATTCAGAGCTTTTTTCTAAAGACCGAAATGACCTGAAGTTAAAATACGAGAGACAGAAAGGCACGAAAGCTCCTTCCACCCTCCTGAAGGTCGAAGCCGCTCGGCTGGTTTGAATTACACGACGGCTGCACTGAGCGGACTCTCCCGCTGACCCGCCGGGATACTCAGGTGTCAGATCGATAACACAGGGCTTCCCTCAGCCTCCTCAGGAAGGACCGAGCACACAAAAAGCAAACTGAATTTATGGACGCTATTTCAGTGTTTGGTCTCAGACGGTGTGATCAATACCAGAAGAGAGTGATGAACGAATCTCCCCCGACCTGAAGCAGGTCAGAGGACAGCTGGTGTTTCATTACAGATGGATCTGAACCTGGTGATCCCAACACCCCCTCTGCTGATGGATCACAGTCAGTTCTTATCTAACACTTATTATTGTAACTGCTTTAGCAGTGGTGTTGGTGCTATTTCAGTGCCAGAAGTGAGCCTCCAGGTAGATACCTTAGCTTATCAGCATCCAGGCCTCCATAACAATCTGAGTAATTTATTATATTTCAAATAAAGCAATGAGCTTCCTGTTGTTTCTCAAACTATCTGTCCTGAACTATGGCACTGATTGTCTAAATGAGCCAGACTCCGCCCGCAGGGATCATCTTCATCTGTCAGACAGCACTTGATACGGAAGGACAGCCAGCTGTGGCCCATGTTCATCTGCCAGCTCTGAAAGTCAGCCACAGCTGGCAGCGTTTGTCCCCGATCACACCAGCGTACCTGAGCCACTTCTGCAGTGTCACTGGGCAACCAGCTCAGCACAGTTTCCATCCATCCGTCCATCCAGCCATCCATCCATCCATCCATCCATCCATCCATCCATCCATCCATCCATCCATCCATCCATCCATCCATCCATCCATCCATCCATCCATCCATCCAGCCAGCCATCCATCCATCCATCCATCCATCCATCCATCCATCCATCCATCCATCCATCCATCAATCCAGTCAGCCAGCCAGCCAGCCAGCAGTGTAGTAAAGATGCCAGGTTGCCCCCTTAAGCCACCTTCTCCAGTCTCAGGGGACACCGATGCATTCCCAAACCAGCCGAGAGCCATAATCTCTCCAGTATGTCCATGGTCTGCTCTGGGGATGCCTCCCAGTAGGTTGTGCCCAAAGCGCCTCAGGCACCCAGGACACATCCTGAAATCACTATCTTATTGCTTGGAGGTCCAGTTCCATGAACCTGAAAACAGACCAGCCCTATCTCATGGAGAGCATCCGTTTGTTAGTACACTTCCTGTTTGTTTAGCCACAAATATATTTCAATTATAAGCACATTTTGGCATTGATTGAACCACCAGCTCTCTGTCTGTTTGGCTTGTGGCCATGAATGTGATGGCCAAAGTTGGTAAAAAGTTGGAATGTTTTCAGAATTTATTTTTAAAAATCTGAAAATGAGGGAGATGATTATGGGTTTGGAAACATCTGCATGAGACTGTACAGTCTGGAGAGGCTGATGGAACATTTTCAGGCGATGCTGATGTAACGTTAACGCTCTTGCAGAAGCAGATGGGAGAACAGTGGGAGGCAGAAAGGAGAGCAGACGGCCTCGAGCACTGTTTCTCTCTCTCTCCTGACACAAAGACAGAAATCTAATTACTACAGTTTGTTCTGGGGCTGCAGACACACAATGAAGAGCTTAAATCACATTCCTCATTAACGGGCCAATGGGAGCAGCTCTACGAACAAAACAAACATACCAATAAACAATGAAGCAGAGTTTACTGCACGTTTCCTGTTTTAAAAAGAAATTGAAAGACAAATGAGCAAGCAACAATCTGCTTTGTGCTTTCATGATCCGGAGCATTTGTGATTGATTACAGGCGTTGCACTGTATTGATTACAGTGATAAGTTTCTCGTACATTATTGATTACAGTCACTAGATTCTTTTACAGGCACTTTGCTCAGCAAATAACTCATGTTCTCCACCTCTGTCTCTCTGCTGGGAGGAGAAAAAAAGGGCTCCAGATACCCAAAGACCAATTTCCAAATCGTCCAGTTTAGCTAAGACTCTGCTCAGCATTTTTTTCCAGAGACATTATAAGATGAGCAGGGCACTCATGAACTGTTATAATCTATTGGAGAATCCATGGCAGCAAATCTGGTGGTAGAACTTTATGGGGGGAAAAAGCTTTTAAAACCTTTTTTGGGTCACAGTCAGCAAAATGGAAGTTTTAAAAATCATATTCAAACTTTTGAATGACTTCCCCAAATAACTGGCCAGGGGCAAGATGGCTGCCGGGCGGCTCGGCTGGCTTCTGGAAGAACTTTGTGTTTCTGCTTTGGTCCTGAATGGTATCATGGCCACATGTGATGTCAACAAACATTGTGATGCTTTTTCCACGGACATGCGGTCTGACACAGCTGATGATTTGTTATTTGCTTCAAAAAGTCATCGTGGTTGGAGTCGAAGCACTTTGCCATGGAAATGATCTTTCCCTGGGCTGACACTGCTTGTCTCTGGCCTCGATTAAATCTTCAGACCTCCACTCTGAAGCCATTTATAATTCTGCCTTCAGGTGTGTGACTGTTTATAGTGCCCCTCACTGCATCTTACATGAAGCACTGAGCACCCTCTGAAGGATATGATGGGCATCATGGCACTGTTTCATCTACGAGGCTGTTATTGGGAAGCTGCCATTCATCATCACGTCTGTACTAACAGACAAATCAATTCTTTAGTCACTTTAGATTTTTGCTTACAAATCATTTACCTGTTTTAACTGGTTTCCTTCTTTTTTCTGGATCCTGGTTTCTGTTTGTGTTGTTATTTACTGGCTTTCGTTTATTGTTTCTATCCTTTTACGTCATTTTAAATGTTCAGTCAGTGGAAATGAGAGCAAACACTGGACAGCATCTCGTCCCCGACACTGAGTGGGAACCACCACATCACCTCATCCTAAGACCGTCACACTCAGTTTAACTTAAACAGTGTTCCTTTTATCCCAGACATGCGATTCCTTTACTTTACTGATCATGCACACAAGATGATTTTAAAGTATTGATTACAAGACCTGCAGTGGGGGAAATAATTATTTGATCCCCTGCTTTTTTGGTAGCTTCATTTTGATGGAGAGAGACAGAATTTCAACCAAATTTCATTTGCATGTCAGTGAGTGAAATAAGTATTTGATCCTCAAGCAAAACATGACTCAGTACTTGGTGGAGGTGAGACGTTTCTTGTAGTTGGTCACCAGGTATTCACTCATCTCAGGAGGGATTTTGACCCACTCCTCTTTACAGACACTCTCGACATCATTCAGGTTTCTTGGCTGCTGCTTGGAAACTCGAAGCTTCCGCTCCCTCCACAGATCTTCTGTAGGACTGAGATCTGGAGACTGGCTAGGCCACTCCATGACCTTAATGTGCTTCTTCTTTAGCCACTCCTTTGTTTTGGGTCATTGTCATGCTAGAAGAACCATCCATGACCCATCTTCAGTGCTCCGGCTGAGAGAAGGAGGATTTCATCCAAGATTTTACAGTACACGGCCCCCTCCATTGCCCCCTCAGTGCGGTGAAGTCGTCCTGTATCCTTAGCAGAAAAACAACCCAAAGCATCATGGTTCCACCTCCGTGCTTCACTGTGGGGGTGGCGTTCTTTGGGTCATGCTCAGCATTTCTCTTCCTTCAAGCACAGCAGGTCAAGCTGATGCCAAAGAGCTTGATTTTGGTTTCATCTGACCACGGCACTTCCTCCCAAGCATTCTCTGAATCATTTAGGTGTTCACGGGCAAACTGAAGACAGGCCTGTACATGAGCCTGCTCGAACCGGGGGACCTCATGGGCGCTGCCCGATTTCAGTCTGTTGTGACGTAGTGTGTTACCAATGGTGTTTTTGCTGACTGTGGTCCCAACTGCCTTCAGATCATTAACGAGCTCCTTCCCTGAAGCTTTGGGCTGACCCACCACCTTTCTCATCCTCATCCTCACCCCATGAGGCCACATCTTGCATGGAGCTCGAGACCAGGAAGTATTAAAAGGCAAAAATACTAAACAGACACAGGACAGTTCACAAGATGAACAACAGACAAGGAAATGAAAACTGCTGCAAAGAATAAAAAGGAACACGTGAACCAGAAGATTCAATAATACCATAAAAATATTAGAAAAATAAAGAAATCCAAGAATGAATCAGGATGACAGAGAACACAATAACACACAAACAGCAACACAAAGTCACCACAAAATATTGTGCTGATTACACACTGTAACACAATATTTGCCTTTGACAAACAAGTGTTATTTTCTCACTCTTTTTATTGTAAAACAATGAAAAATGTTTGTTTATGTGAATTTTAGAATAATTCTTCACCCCAAATTTTCACAAATCTCTGCTAAAATTTCACCATTTTTATTATTTTGGACACAAAGATAAATTCAAAAGACACAAAAATTTATTTCTAAAACTTCTGAAAGAAAATTTTTAAAATTAAAAATGAACAGTTTTTCTTGGCTTGTGTGAAGGGTTAGGGTTTATTGTTATTTTTTATGTTAATTGAACATTTTTACCAGTTTTACAATTTTGAAGAGAAAACATTTGAAAAAGGGTTCAAACCTAAATGAAAACCACTCATAACTGGCTTTATATGGAAAAAATGACAGATTTATAAAATCACTGTTTTGGGATCAAAAATATATATTTTTAGTTTGTTTACATATACAGAACTAGAAAACATGGTTTAAACCCAAAGACGGGACAAAGTGTAAATGTGTTACCTGGTGTCATGGGCACATGAGTCCTCTGCTGATTACAGGCCCTGGGTTTGTTTACAGCACTGGGTACAGAAGTTAGAAGTCTTTGCAGCGCTGCACTGAATTCATTTACATATTGATCACAGGATTCTTTTAAAGTGAATTTTGCCATATTGATTGGAGGCCGTTTGATGTTTAAAGCTCTGATAGGTGTGAATCAGAGCAGCAGCTCTTAAAAAAATGCACACAAAAGTGTTTAACAGCATTCTCATTTTCTCCAGCTCTGCAGTCTCAGAGCTGTAAGGTGGAACTACGGAGCAGAGGGCACAACATGAACACAAAAACTCGAGTCTCTGTCTTTGTCCAAAGCTTCTCTGAGTGGCTTTAATCAGCTCTGATGTTGACTGAACTCTCTGCGTGTCAATCTGTGTAACACACACTGCTTTTCTGCTATCCTCAATGTGTGTGTGAGTGTGTGGGTGGGCATTCATCAGCTGCCTTTTTATGCAGTCAGAGTCATACTAGGCTCCACATGACTGACAGCTAAACAGAAGGAAAGCTGCTAAAGGTCGTGACCCTCGAGATTCCTCCAGAGTCATTAAGACAGTCTCTTCACTGAGAATCTTTTTCTTCACAAACTGTGGCTTAGCATTTTCTTCTGAGGGCTGGGGACACTTCCTGCCCACATCTCTGCTGGAGTCTTTAAACAGGACTCACAGAGAGCTTTAAAGATGCTGCAGAACCAAGAGGACGTGGCCTGGATCCAGTCCTGCCAGCAGTCCATCAGACATCACTGACATTAACTGCTGTTATCCTGTTTTACTAGTATAATTATGCAAACACATAATGGGAGCGATAATACAAAAGGAACATACAAACTATCTAAGTAAATCTGATTTATATAGCACATTTAAAACCAAAGTGATTTACAATGATCACAATATTTACATGAAATAACACAACAGCAGCCACAACGCCAGCCACGGCTCGTCTGAGGTCACCGGGAGGTCATTCCAGGGTGCAACAACAGCGAAGGCACGACCCCGTTTTGAGATGAGCTTTGACCGCAGGATCAACAATAATTGAGAAGCAGACCTTGATGATCTTGAAGGAGTGCCTGGATGCACCATATCCATCACATGTGCAGGTGCAAGATCATTTAAGGGTTTAAACATGAACATTGCCACTTTATTCTGGATTCTGGAGTCACAGGCATGACTGACTGACTCACAGGAGTCCAGTCTGGCTGTAACAAAGGCTTGCATAGCTCTTTCCAAGTCTGAAGATTTAAAAAAAACTATTTTAGTTTTCGGAGCTGGATGAAACCGCTCTCGACCACAGCATTGATTTGCACAGTCATTCCTGATCAACCCAGAGATGATTTTTAATAAATCCCAACCAGTTTTTCTGAACTTTGATTTGACTATTTCCAACGATTTCTGTTTACTTATGCCTTCCATGCAGATGAAAATGCTGCACTGTTGAATTGCCTGCATGCTTTACCAATTAAAGGGGAGAGTTTTTCTCCACAATGCTGCCTGGTGCTCAGAGGAGGCCGTTGGATATTTGGGCCTGTACCTTCTAATACAGAGGGCCTTGAAATGTAGTAAGGCCAAAGTGAAACAGCTCAGCAGGATGAGCCTGCTGCAGTGATGTATTCCTGACTCCAGGCAAGAGCATCCTTGTGCTGTTGACCAATACAGACCTGCAGGTTTTGTAAATCTCCAGCGCAGACGTGCTGGTTTGGAGCTGATGAGCACGCTCAGATATCTGCTGATGTCTCTATTCTCTCTCTGTCTCTGCAGTTCAGATTGTTATGAAACCCACGGCAGCTCTCCCAGCATGAAAAGCAGCCGGCAGCAGATGGAAATCTCACAGTTTCACATGATTGGAGGATTTTTTTCTGTCTCAGGTTTCTGTTTTAGCAGAGAGCACATCATCTTTTAAAAAGAGGAAGAAACCGCGGCGGCTTGCCTCGCACTGCTTTTATTCTACTTCTCTGAGTAAAAATAACTCGCGCAGCCTCTCAGCTCGGCTCAGAGTGCGTTTGTGTTTGTGTCTGTGTGTGTCGGCCCTGACCCCGTTGTTTGAAACCATCAGAGAATAGAGAGCGAGTGCGTCTCTGCAATGCTCTGCCTCAGTTATAGCACTCATTAAAGGCTAACTGTGTGGATGTGTGTGTGTGTTTTAAAGAGAGGTACAGTAACATAGGGTAGAGACTGAATCAATAAAGGAAGAAGAAACCAAAAAAGAAGGCTTTTCCTGCATGTGTGCATACTTCACTAACATGTAGACACATGCAGTTCATATTTGCACATGAGTGAACTGCAGGTTTGCATCCAAATGCAGCACAAACTTTAACCAAATTTTTAAAAATGAACAAAGCATGTGTTAAGCATGAAGGTCCTGGGTTTGAATCCAGGCTGCAGCCTTTCTGTCCAGGTCATCCTTGTTAGTTTAACTAGTGATTCTAAATTGGTCCTAAGTGTGAGCATAAATGGTTGACTCTGTATTTTGTAAAAACCTTTGAGGAGCATCCAGCTGATTATGAATTTTCCACTACAGCTTACACAGATCTAAAATCTGGGTTTGATTCCAAGTGTTAAACTTGTGTTTGGTAGCTGTTCACTGGCGCTCTCAATATGAGGTCTGAAGAGATGTCTTTGTAAGTGGTGGAGGACATCATCAGGTTAAAAACCAATCAGAGAGAGCAGAGACTTTAGGAGTGTCCAAATCCACAACCTGGTTCATTTTTTAAAAGAAGGACTGCAGTGAGCAGCTCAGCAGCACCAAAAAGCTTGAAAGGCCTCAGATGACAAAATGCATGATGGCAGAATTATTTCCATGGTTCAGAAAAACAACTTTAAAACATCTAACCAAGTCAGGAAAACTCTTAAGGAGGCAGGAATATCACTGTGACACCTTCATGGATGGAAACAGAGTTTACAACAAGGTGCAGATGATACTCAGCTTTACCTATCAATGAAGCCAGATGACACACATGAATTAATTAAACTGCAGGAATGTCTTAAAGACATTAAGGCCTGGATGACCTCTAATTTCCTGCTTCTAAATTCAGATCAAACTGAAGTTCTTGTTCTCGGCCCCACAAATCTTAGAAACATGGTGTCTAACCAGATACTTACTCTGGATGGCATTACTTTGGCCTCCAGTAACACTGTGAGAAATCTTGGAGTCATTTTTGACCAGGATATGTCCTTCAATGCACATATTAAACAAATATGCAGGACCGCATTTTTGCTTTTGTGCAATATTTCTAAAATTAGAAACATCCTTTCTCAGAGTGATGCTGAAAAGCTAATTCATGCATTTATTACTTCTAGGCTGGATTATTGTAATTCATTATTATCAGGCTGTCCTAAAAGCTTCCTGAAAAGCCTTCAGCTGATCCAAAATGCTGCAGCTAGAGTACTGACAGGGACTAGAAAGAGAGAGCAGATTTCTCCCATATTGGCTTCTCTTCATTGTCTCCCTGTTAAATCTAGAATAAAATTTAAAATCCTTCTCCTCACATACAAGGTCTTGAATAATCAGGCACCATCTTATCTCAAAGACCTCATAGTACCATATCACCCCAACAGAGCACTTCGCTCTCAGACTGCTGGCTTACTTGTGGTTCCTAGGATACTTAAGAGTAGAATGGGAGGCAGAGCCTTCAGCTTTCAGGCCCCTCTTCTGTGGAACCAGCTCCCAGCTTGGATTCAGGAGACAGACACCCTCTCTATTTTTAAGATTAGGCTTAAAACTTTCCTTTATGATCAAGCTTATAGTTAGGGCTGGATCAGGTGACCCTGAACCATCCCTTAGTTATGCTGCTATAGGCCTAGGCTGCTGGGGGGTTCCCATAATGCACTGTTTCTTTTTATTCACCTCTTTTTACTCTGTTTATACCCCACTCTGCATTTAATCATTAGTTATTATTAATCTCTGTCTCAAAGTGATCAGACAGAGCTTCACAGAGCAGATGATAATGAGCCAAAGGAAACTGCAAAAGCAGCCCAAGAGCTTCTCAAAGCAAAGAAATGGGATATTCTTCAATGGCTGAGTCAGTCACTTGATCTTAGCATAGCAGAGCAGCTTTTCAGTTATTAAATACAAAACTGAAGGCAGAGACTCACAAACAAGCACAGCTGAAGGTGGCTGTAGTAACGGCCTGCAGAGCATCTTAAGGAGGAAACAGCATTTAGTGATGTCCATGGGTTCTTCAGGCAGCCACTGACTGCAAAGGATTTTCATCAAGTATTAAAAATAATCCTTAAAATCATATTAATTTGTTAATTTTGAGCCTCTTAAATCATGGGACTGTGTATAAAAAAGCTGGAAAAACAGTTAAATCAGTAGTTTTGTTAAAACTTTGCACTTGTACAGAGGTACAAAAGATTGAATAATTTATGGAGCTCACTGTGTGCTTAGACTTCTCATTTCCAAAAACTATGCGATCTCTGGAGTTCAGTTCAGCAGGAAAGGAACATTTCTGTAGGTAGAACACCTTTTTTCATCAAGGTAAGTATGTGCCTGTTTTTAAAAGCATAAGTAAACCTGCTAAATATCCCTTTCCTTTCCCCATTAGCTGCAGACAAGTTCGCCTTCTTCTGGTGTCACATTCAGTGTCATAAATGCAACAGAAATCAGTATGTGTGAACACTGGAGAGGACAGACTGTCTAACAGAGGTGCAGGTGACAAACTCCTCAAAACAGCCACAAATTTGTGTGTTTTCTTCAGTGCAGATCAGAGCTGCAGCTGATAAATACCCACGAGTGCTGCTGAGTCATTTATCTTTAAAGGGGTAAGGAGAAAGGGTGTGATGCCATTCAGTCGTCATCAAGACTCAGGTGGCAGTGGGTGTTTGCTGTGGTTTCTGTCCAGTGTGAAAACAGCAAACACACTCTCTGTTTTCCATGTCATGATTAAAGCTTCTTGTGTTGTTCTTTTTGAGGCAGCTGCAATATTACCAAGGGACAGCCTACAAGGAGGTGCGTAGGGTTACTGCTACCTCTTTACTAAGCCTAATCAAATAGTCTGCGGTGCTTTCAACAAATCAGTGAAAGGAAGGAACCACAGTGTCCTGTCGGCCGACTTCCTTCCAACTCTCAACCTCCTGATGCCACAGTAACAGAAGGGCAAACAGTGGATGGAGCCCCCGGCATGACCAAAATTATCGCAATCATGAACTTCTGATTTCATTGCCTTTGAAATGGTTGCTATGAAGATGGGGACCATGTCAGCAACTACTATCTTCACAGCAACTTTGGTGCCTCAAGATGGCAATAAAAGAGCAATAAGAGGCAGTCTGCTATCAGTCTACATCTAGATTTCAGCCAGAGCCTCACAGATACAGCAGAATGACACACATGACGGGGTGGCTGTAGCTCAGGATTTAGAGCAGGTCACCTATTGATCAGCGGTTCGATTCCTGGCTGCTCTGGGCAGCATGCCAAAGTATCATTGGGCAAGACACTGAACCCCAAGTTGCTCTCCAACACAAGTGTTGGAGTGTGAATCTGTGTGAATAGATACTCATGAAGGGGTAAGTGTAAACATGTGAGAGTGCTCAGTCAGTGCTTTTCTACTCTCTCAGACAGAGTAGAAAAGCGCTATATAAGAACTAGTCCATTTACATCCTCGATTTTACACAACAACCAGAATACCACCCAGTCAAAGAGACACGTCACAGACTCATTAAGTGCAATGTGCTGTCACTCCGTCTGTGTTTATAAATCTGTCAGAGTGACTGCAGTCAGTCCGAGTTGGACTGCAGTTGTTGGCTGCAGCAAACAGTGGAAAGGCTCTCTGGTATACTGATTCCTCCTCGTCGTAAGTAGGTTCCATCTTGGTTTCACTCTGTGTGACTGAGCCATAATGCACACTGTTCACTCTTTAAAAGAGGGCTGTTATCTGGGGCAGAATTCAGCGTGGCCACAGCTGGTGAGTGAAGACTTCTTCTGTGAACTGCAGAACCAAATGTGTTGTTCCAGAATATAAAGCTTTGTGATGAGGTCGTGATCACGACAGGGCTACTCAGTTAACTTAGCAATGACCGCAGTGCAGGCCTTTCTGGGAAACAGCAAAGTGGAAGTGATCAGCATGAAATGAAATGAATTTCTGTCTCCTCTCTTCATTTCAGATCCAAACACCTTCAGCTGAATGGTGAAGCTTCAGTCTAACTGACCCTGAGTCCATTTTTGTCTCACTCTCTGCAGTGTTCACCCTGTGGTGTTAAAACAGTACCTCTTTTCGGTCCAGTGGATACTTTATTGTTCCCGTTGATGACTCCTTGTGTTGCACAGTCACACCTAGCTGCTGCTGTCTGTTTCCTGTCCCAGCTTCCTCTGCTGAAGGTTCAGCCCCACGGACCAGAGGAATCAATCTGACTCATGCATGGATAAATAAAAATTAATTAGGCACATTTTCTGGGAAAGCTGCAACTCGATAATTATCTGTCTGTCACTGTCTGATTATGATTGGCCCACAGAGGCTGATGCATGATGTAAACAAGTTAATTATTAACCCCTGTAATGAATAATACAAACACTCTCAGTCTTCATTTGTCAGCTGCTGGAAAACAAAGTCATACTTTATTCTTTGGCTGCTGCTGTTTTAACAGGAAGGAGCTGAGAAGAAGGTTTGTGTGCTGTTTGCTGGGCAGAGCTTCACATCTACAAACTCTCCTGCTGTGTGTTCATAGTCTTAGTGTATAAGTACTTTATGATTCACAAACCTAATATCAGAGGTTAATATCAAACTTTAACCTCTGGGGCTAAAACACGAAGCCATCAATGAAGCACCAATCCATGCAGTCCCTCTAGTGTCCACTGGAGGCTCCAGCAGTGAGGCAGTCCCTACAGGCTCCAATGTTAAAATGATACACAAACACCTTTAGAAACCATCCTAAAGAAAAAGAAGGACAGCAGCAGCAGACAGGACAGAATGAGAGGTAGCTTTGGACCAACATCCCGATGATGCAGAGAACTAACTAACTAACTAACTAACTAACCCTATCTATCTATCTATCTATCTATCTATCTATCTATCTATCTATCTATCTATCTATCTATCTATCTATCTATCTATCTATCTATCTATCTATCTATCTATCTATCTATCTATCTATCTATCTATCTATCTATCTATCTATCCATCCATCCATCCATCCATCCAGTACATGGTAATGGAGAGGGGTTTTCTGGACTTTGCCTCCACACCTGAACACCAAAATGAGAATAATCAGGGGGTTCAGCAGGTGGGGGAGCCCTCAGTTCAGTTGTAGTGGCTCAGTGTGGGTAAAGAATCACAGTCATTTCTGCTGAGAACTCTAGCAGATTTTCTTTGTGTGCAGGCTGAGATCAGCTGCTGCTGCTCTGTGTGTATGAACTGAATTCAGCCACCCCTACTCTGACCGTGTACTGTTTATACTGTCTTCATGCTGACTGCATGCAGCTGGTGTGAAGGTTGAATTGAATGAATGAATCTCAGCATCATCAGCTTAAATTCAAACTCATCTCTGCTGCACTGATGTAACCTGGAACTGACCATGAACACCACAGCCACTCTGCACCAGTCCAACACAGAGCTTTACTGCAAACGCACCACAGTACAGCAAACTAACCTGTTTATCCTGCACTAAACTGCAGTATTTGAATAACACAGAGTTAGTGTACCTCAGTTTATTTTGCAGGACATTTCAGTATATGAAAAACTTCACATCATACACAGATCCAGTATCTGATTTTAAAAATGTAAGCTTTAAATTCCCAGTTTATCAGATGTCACTGAGCAGTCCTGACCTTTAACCTCTCTGCTTCCTCTTTCTTCCATCTTTCTCCATCTCTGAGTGAACTTCTTTCTCACTCTGGGAAATTCAGCAGCTGGACCTTCAGCTCGCAGACACACTGTGTGACAAACTGCGCACAAACAGTTTGTGTGTTTGCTGGTATTTGATGAGCTGTTCGAAATGCTGCATTTGAAGTTACCTGCCACTTTAAAAGAACATTACTCCCTTTGTTCTCGCTTCTCTTCTGCAGTGCTACCTGGATGCTGAAGTACTGCGACTACAAATTACGGATATCTGCACTCTAAACACAGTTCCAGATCTTTCCAGCCCAATTTAACCACTGAATATGGTGCTATAAATGATGCATGAATTACATGTTTTTGCCTCTTTCATATGACTGTATGTGATGGGTACACCAATAGGATTATCTTTTATGTGTTATTGTTCCTCCGTTTAGTTTGAAGGAAATAAAAACTTCCCTCAGATGTTAAACCTAAAGTAGGAGCCTGTTTGGAAAATATAAGAAGTAGAAAATCCAGATATTTGTGTAAAAATGTAGGGAGTAAAAGTTAAAATACAGATAACTGAAAAATCTACTTACATACAGTAACGAAGGATTTGTATTTCTTTACTTCCCACCTCTGTTAAAAGGCCACTCTTGGGTTCTGTATTTCTTTGTACAGCACAAACACTGTTATCCATGTTGCCAGGTTCATATTAGAGTGGAAGCTGTTGTATCATCCTGGACTCGCTGTGCTTGCGGGAATTAAAGGTTTGCTGTTTTGTGAGCGCATGTCAGAGGATTTAGTCCTTACGGAGTGGCTCCTGCTGTCGTTAGCTGCATGACTGAAGCAGTCTTTTATGAAACCTGCCAGGAGTTTCTCTTAGACCGCAGGTGCTGCTGCTGTTTGATAAACTCTTAGAGTCAACATAGACTCACACATTCTCTACCATCACTGCAGGATGACGTGCGTGTCTGCAGAGCTGTGTGACGGTGATGTGCTGAACTCTCTCTGTTTAGCTGATATTAACAAACAGAACAATGCAGAGGGCTTTTTTAATTAATGAAGACAAAATGAAAATGCTGGACGTCATCTTGAAGGGCTCTGGCTGTGGCCTCCACCTGCTAAGAATTCCCTTTTTTGGGCTGTTTTCTTGTTGTGACCTGTGCACCTGTTGTCGATTTGATGTGCACCTGTGCAGGTGAAATTGACCAAGAGCGTTTTCTGCTTCCTAACTGGACAGACTGACGTTGAACTGAGTCGATGAACGTGGTCTCCCTTCACTTCACGTTCTGAAGCTGATTAAATCTTGTGAACAGGATGAATGACTGCAACAGGCAAACCAGACTCAGTAATTATTCAAAGCAAGGCAAGGGTGTGGTTTAAGACAGAAAATGTAGGGTTGGAAATGCAAGCAAGTGTGGAAAGTGAAAGTCAGTTTAAGGCCTAACCAGTGCTGGAACCGTTCACCATTTTTCACCCGTGAATGCTCGGCCGAAAAACGGGTTCAACTCCAGCACCACAAGCTAGCTGGTCTGGAACCAAGAACGCGTGATGCTGCCGTCTCAACGTAAAGTTTTTACTGCATGGTGTGTATTACATGTGTATTACATGAGAAAAGCGATGTGATTTTCACAGCTGTGAATTAGGTTGGGCTCTAAGGCTGAACTTGCTGCTTTGTATCAGTGCGTACTTGTCATCTTGCTCTAATCGCTGTCTGTGTTTCCCTCTGTGCTGCACACAGATGCTGCAGTAGTTTGGTTTGGACTGTAAAATGTGTCTGCAGTACAAGAAAGGGGAGCGTGTTCTCCCACGTTTGTGGCCTTTAGCTTCCGCGTCCACATGAGGACCCGCCCACACTCATAGGTAAAGGAGCAGTTCACAAAGAAATGCAGGCTTGTCCTTAAGCATTTCGCTGGTTCATTGAAACTGACACAGCACTGGCACCTCGGCGGTGGAAATGTAGTATGAGTTTGTAGATGAGGCCATAGTGATTGGATCAGCATGGACACAGGAGCACAGGAGTCGCCCCCTGCTGGCTCTGATGTAAGTGCAGTGCTTAAAAGCCTGCTTGTCCTTAAGGTTTAAAAAGTCATGCTCACCTCCGGCCTGAGTCCGAACGCAAAGTAAAAGCTGGAGTTTCCTCACAACACCTCTGTGCTGTTTTTGGGAAACAACCAAGTAATCCCTCTCAGCTTCCCTTCCCACCAAAAGGCGTTACACACATCCAGCACCTCAATAATGCCATGCTGAAATCCAGCTCACAGTCTTCCACTACAATGAAATCACAAAGCACCTTTCTTGTGAAGCAGTGGGTGTCTGCAGGAAGCAGGCAGGAAGATGACGTACTTATTGACTGTACTTCTTCATAAGAAAATATGGTTCAAATGTTTAAAATTTTATAGTGACGGCAGTGAAGAATTCAAAACGTTAAAAGTGAATCAACATAACTGATCTGTGCTGGATTGCTGACCTGTCCACAATGGACACCAAACGTTAACTAGAGTGCCTGAAGTGTCACCTCCATCCATGATTGATTGATGGAGCTGAGAGCTGAGAGAGGCTGAGAGAGTTCCTTGAACTAATTGGAAAAGAATGGATCAACTAGAACTGTGGTGGCAAAATTGCCAATCATTGCAGGTACACCAACACAGTTTTAAACTGCATTGTAGTCTCCACATAAATGCAAACGGAGGTACAGATAAAGCTTGTGGTTTGGGAGGCAGATGTACAGGAACAGGTCTCTTGCTCTTTTGTTAAAGCAAAGCAAAGAATAGGTGTGATAAAACTTTCCTTTTTAAAAAAGCTTATATTTCAGTCTGGATAAGGTGACCCTGAACAGGATCAGTTGACCCTGAACAGGTCGCCTTTTTTGGGCTCTTGAGACTGCCGTGACCTGGATGAATGAGAACTTAGACAAACAGAAAGATTCAAGCTCATGTTGCTTCAGCATGTGATGGTGGGCGTGCCAGATGTTTGAGGTGGCCAGGTGTTTGCTGGTGCAATTGTCTTAGTGACAATACCTAACACTCACAAGGCAAGCATGACTAATACCTTGCTGTCTCAATGTGCACTGATTAGATTGTGGCACAGTTGGAACACTTGAATAAGCAAGATCTGATTGGCTGGTGCTATTTATTTAACTTTTCATTATTAGTGTAACAAAAAAGAAAAAAACCCAAAACAAAGTATCACATCTACAATACTGTTTGGCAACGTATGACATCATCACTGCCTGAAATAATGCCTAATAATGATACTTGTAACAAATGTAGCCTGTTTGTAGCTCTGGAGGCCAGACTCAGTGAACTGGAGCCTCGGCTCCACACCCTGGAAAATCCTGTAGCTAGCCAGGCCCCTGTAGTCAGTTAGCTTAGCTGCTGTTAGCCCCCCCAGCAGCCAGAAAATCCAGCCGGCTGGGTGACGGTCAGGAGGAAGCGTAGTCCTAAGCAGAAACCTCCGGGTACACCACCAACCTGTTCACATCTCTAACCATTTTTCCTCACTCAGCATCACACCACCTAAGGAACAAACTCTGCTTATTGGTGACTCTGTTTTGAGAAACGTGAAGCTAGAGACACCGGCGACCATAGTCAAATGTCTTCCAGGGGCCAGAGCAGGCGACATTCATGGAAATTTGAAACTGCTGGCTAAGGCTAATCGTAGATTTGGTAAGATCGTTATTCACGTCGGCAGTAATGACACCCGGTTACGCCAACCGGAGGTCACTAAAATTAATATTGACTCGGTGTGTAACTTTGCAAAAACGATGTCGGACTCTGTAGTTTTCTCTGGGCCCCTCCCCAATCAGACCAGGAGCGACATGTTTAGCCGCATGTTCTCCTTGAATCGCTGGCTGTCTGAGTGGTGTCCAAAAAAACGACGTGGGCTTCATAGATACCGTATTTTCCGGAGTATAAGTCGCACTTTTTTTCATAGTTTGGCTGGGGGTGCGACCTATACTCCGGAGCGACGTATATGTGACATTTATAACACATGAACCAAAATACTCCAGCCACTTGACATCTCCATGAACCGGAGCTTTAAGGCAGTCTTGCGTAACCTGTGGGCGCAGTGGATGATGGACGGAGAGCACAGCTTAACGGCAACTGGGAGAATGCGCCACGCATCCTGGAAGTCATTGGATGGATCAAGAAAACATGGGCTTCAGTGACAACCAAACCATCCTGTTGGGATTCAGAAAGGCTGGAATAATTGGAACTGCAGCTGACGACAAGTCTGACTAACGCGACACAGAAGAGGAAGCGGCGCTTCGTCTACGGAGTGTACGGAGTTGTTTAGAAGTGACACCGAGGATGAAGAATTCAATGGATTGATGGTTTGGTTAACTTGTTAGTATGTTCTTTATGCTATGGTTATCTGAATAACTTAATGTTACGTTAACATACCGAACACGTGTTCGTTGTACGTCGTGTAGCTGAATGTGCTACGTTAGCATAACATAGGCGTAACCGTGTTCGTCCTGTTCTTTAATCCATTATTATTTTAAATTGCCGTTCAAGATGGAATTTCTGCTCTGGGTCTCGGATTCTATCAACCCCCCCAACCCCCCCCCCAAAAAAGTGCGACTTATAGTCCAGTGCGACCTATATATGTTTTTTTCTTCTTTATTATGCATTTTTTGGCTGGTGCGACCTATACTCCGGAGCGACGTATAGTCCGAAAAATACGGTAATTGGCAAAGTTTCTGGGGAAAACCTGGTGGCATCCATCCCACTTTGGATGGAGCAGCTCTCATTTCTAGAGTTCTGGCCAAATTTATTAACCCTAAAACCTGACTACCCAGGGTTGAGACCAGAGCTGCAGTCTTTCACGCCTCTCTTACTATTGTAATTCATTATCATCAGGCTGTCCTAAAAGCTCCCTGAAAAGCCTTCAGCTGATCCAAAATGCTGCAGCTAGAGTACTGACAGGGACTAGAAAGAGAGAGCAGATTTCTCCCATACTGGCTTCTCCTCATTGGCTTCCTGTTAAATCTAGAATTTAATTCAAAAACAAGATCTTGAATAATCAGGCCCCATCTTATCTCAAAGACCTCATAGTACCATATCACCCCAACAGAGCACTTCACTCTCAGACTGCTGGCTTACTTGTGGTTCCTAGGATACTTAAGAGTAGAATGGGAGGCAGAGCCTTCAGCTTTCAGGCCCCTCTTCTGTGGAACCAGCTCCCAGCTTGGATTCAGGAGACAGACACCCTCTCTATTTTAAGATTAGGCTTAAACTTTCCTTTATGATCAAGCTTATAGTTACCGTCTACCACTGAGTTACCATCCAGCCAGTCACAGCTGATGGCTGCCCTTTCCTGAACTGGGTTCTCTTTCTGTTAAAAGGGTGTTCCTCCTCCCCACGGTCACCAAGCTTGATCACAGGGGATTGAAGGATGTGAGAGGACCTGCTGTACTAAATGAGGCCTTCTTGTGGGATAAAGTTTCTGTCTCATGCTGCGTCCTCAATTTCCAAAGTTTTCCTTCCTGTTGAAGACGAGCTGAGGCGTCCCTCATGCTCAGGCTCCCTCTCATCAGCTCTTTGACCTTTGTTTAAACCCCCGTCAGCTTCCTGATGATGCTTTGAATATTCAAATCAAAGCGCTGATTGTCAGAGTTCCTTTCAGCCTGACACATGCTGCTAATTGGCATTCAGGTTAACATGACTCCCCTGTGTTGCCGTCTTTGTGCTGTCACAACAGTACATCAAAGATGAAATGGCTTTTTTATTTCACTCAACCTCCACTGCACCTTACTTCACTTTCAGACAGGCTGCTCCGCAGCGACGGTCAGTTTTTAGAAAGTTTAAAGCTCCTTCAGTGAACTTCTCCTTCATCTCTGATTAAAAGTCTGAGGGGATCAGAGCTCTGAGCAGGAAAAACAGCAGCTGGTCATCATGTTTTTTAATAGCTGCTGACCAGAGGGGTAGACGGGATGCTCAAACACTCCTCTGGTGAGACATTTGGGCAAAAATAAAACAGTGAAGTGTCCCAGCAGAGCTCAGACATGCTGGAACTACTAACTGTAGAGCACTAAGGCAAGACATCACTCTCAGATCCAGCAGATGTTTCTGTAGCAATAAGAAGGCAGTTTCCTTGGGGCCAGATGTTCTTCTCTGGATGAAATCAATCAAACTCAGCAGTAAAATGAACAAAAAACAGCTCGAAGTCTAAAGCAGAGAGAAATAAAAATATATTAGACCATATCTGTGCTGAAGCTTTCTGTCTTCATTTACATTCAAAGATTCAGCAGAGCCGTAGGTTTGAGTTTCATGGACGTCCTTTAGTTCATGGAAACACCTGAGAGAGGAGCCACACTGATCATGTTATTGGAGCTGAAAAATCTGGACTGGCTTTAACTGCTAGTGTCTGTTTGATTTTGTGATCTGAAGAAGTGTTTGGACCCAGTAATGGCCCATGACTTTAGAGTTAACATGGAATGGAGCTGAAAAAGAGAACTAATTGTTATAATTATCAAGTAAAAGCACCAAACGATGTGCTGTTCCAGCTCTTATTTGTGTAAAATTGGCGTTAAATGAACCTCTTTGTGTTTTTGGACTCTTTGAATGGATCAGTAGCTTGAAGCCTCAGTTTTGGTGGATATTTGATGTTTATAATGAATCATTTTTCTCTCCACCAACTAAAAAGATACTGTGAAAGTTGGATCCAGCAAAAACTTTTCCACAATATAATATATAATTTTTTTTTACACATGGAAATATTCCACATCATTCATCTTCATCTGACAATTGAAGGTGAATCAACTCAAATATGAGGTCCAGAATTTAAATGATGACTGCATAATTAGGTCGCCATCGTCAGGCAGCATCAAATGAAGTTGATTCTTGTCTGTGCTGCATGTTTCTGTAATTTAACATTATTGAGCGCTCCCTGCATCCCAGCGGTGCTCCAAAATCTCTTCACCTGTCCTTCTCGTTCCATCTGTCTCTTCATTTTATTGTCAGGAACTTTTGGAGGAGTCTTTCTGCGGCACATGAAGCAGAAGAAAGAAATCCACCTCTCTTCAGCGCTGAGTCAGAACCAAACTCTGCTTTTCTCTGCTGCTATTTCTGACTCCGTCTCTCCCCTGAGACACAATGAAAAGTGACTCATGTATGATTCACGGCGTGATTGAGGTGTTTGCTGGTGAGCGGTACGGTGTTCATCCTGGAGCGCAAATAACATCCGAGTGCGTCCTGGGAAAAATGAAAACACACCTCTGCTGCTGAGGGTCTGCGCTGGTGTTTGATGCAGCTTATTAAAGATTCCTACAGCGTGAGGGAAGAAAATCAAACAAGAAAAAACTGCTGTTGTTTTTATTTAGTATATTTAAACCGGATGAATATTTTAGCTGTCACACATTTTACATCCAAACTTAAACATCTGAAAAGAGCATCAGACTTCAAACTGCTGCAGCTTGTCACCAACACACCAAAAATATGCAACCATAACTGACTTTATGGGATCAAAAGAGGGTCTAAAAGATGTCAGTGAACATTCAATGAATTGTGAGTGTCTGAGTTCAGTTCAGACACATGCAAAGAAAAGAAGGTAATTATTTTGTGATATGTTCGTCAGAGCATCAGGACGAAGTCTGTTGTTCTTATTTCAATTCAGCTTCATTTGTGAGGTTTCAGGTGAGTCAGTCTCCAGGTTTTAGATCATGATGCTGTTCTGGAGTCAGTAAGCGGGTGTGCAAATAGATCCGATCTGATGTCAGGAGAAGTCTTAATTATGAGAGAAGTGGGCTAAGGTGGCATATTTCACCTTTACTCTTCAGCATTGATTCTGAAATGATTTCTAGAGATGCTTTTGATAGGAAGACACAACGAATCACAATAAATAACACCTGATACGCCGGTGACACCGTCCTGCTTGAAACCACAAGCTTGAAATATAAATAAGCCTGAGTGGATCTTTGCTGAAGATAAATAAAAATGGCATTCAGGGCACTGAGGACTGACAGAACACTATCATATATACATTTAAATGAGAACTGGGATTTCTGATGTAGGACTGAACACTTGGGCACTTGAAGGAGATGAACGTTTGAAGATGTGACACCAAATTTACGATCTTTGTGAATATCTTACAAAGATAAAACAAACAAAAAAAAAAGCCTGGATCCAGATCACTTCTAAGTTGAGCAAAGCCCACCTCTGGAGGACAACTTTGTGTAATCATGCTAACAAATACACAACACACTGAGAACTTATAGCCACAGCTGTATCTCAGAGCGATGCTAACTGCAGGTGATATTTCAGTGTTTTTCCACACTTGGTCTCAAACCCCTCACAGTCTGAGAGCCTTTCATTTGCTCCAGGAGAAGGATGAGAGTCGAGGACATTCCACATTTGGTTCAGCACCTTCATGTAAATGGGGAGTCTTCTTCACACACAAGGTTAATTATGGAGTTCCACAGGGTTCTGTGCTAGGACCAGTTCTATTTACATGCCTCCCTTAGGCAGTATTATTAGAAAGCATTGCATACATTTTCATTGTTACACTGATGATACTCACCTTTATATATCCATGAAGGCAGATAACACACACCAATTAGTTAAACATCAGGAATGTCTTAAAGACATAAAGGCCTGGATGACCTCTGGGCATCCTAGTCATTATTAATCTCTGGCTCTGTTCCACAGTGTCTTCTGTCCTGTCTCTCTCCCCTCACCCTCAGCCAGTCGTGGCAGATGACTGCCCTTCCCTGAGCCTGATACTGCCGGAGGTTTCGTCCTCAGAAAAGGAGTTTTTTTTTCCTTTCCCACTGTTGACAAGTGCATGTTCAAAGGGGGTCCTTTGATTGTTGGGTTTTTTCCAGGTTCTCCGGTTTCCTCCCACAGTCCAAAGACCTGCCATTATTGGGGTTAGGTTAATTCTAAATTGTCCATAGGTGTGCATGGTTGTCTGTCTCTCTGTGTTACCCCTGAGGCTGACTGGCAAACTGTACAGGTGTACCCTGCCTCTCGCCCTGTGACAGCTGGGACAGGTGACTGGAAGGACGGAGTATGGATGGATGGGTTTGATCTTCATGTGGGTCTCCTCTTAACGAGTCAGAGGAGGTTGAATTGATAGTGGAGTGAAGGACGTGGCTGCTTTCATTGAAGCTTCAGAGTGGAGAAGTGAACACCAGTGGGTGATGTGGTTAAATCCATCTTTTATGCTGTATGACTGCAGCTGAAAGGAAAAGGCACAACATTTTTATCAAAGTGGGAGAAAGTCTGTATCGAGTCCTTATCGAGATATGGAGCCATGCAGGGAGAACACAAAAAAGTATAAAACTACATAAAAACGTGTTTCTCAGAGGCCAGCCTCTGAGAAGTGATGGAGCTATAAAGACACATTTAACTTTAATCTTTTCACAGCAGAAGGCTAAAACTATCTGATCACAGAGCTGTTGCTTTCCTTCATCAAACTTTGTGCACGAGCACCGAGTTCAGGCCTGTGGAGCTGGTTAGGTTTGCTTTTACATCAGGATGGATTGGGATTCATGCTTCCAGAAGCTTTCACACACAGACTTGTGAAACAGGTTGCTGTGAGGTGGGTGTGGCATGCTTCTTATTTTGCTGTTATAAGGACATTATCTTTATTCAGTACAAGTTCTAAGGGCTAATAAACTTTATATGGACCAATGTGTATATGAGCAGAGTCTGTGAGACCTTGTGAAGCATGTTAATAACCTGTGTGTCTTACTCTCCTTCCTGAAACTGCATTCGACGCTCCTGATTAACATGCCTGAACACACAGCTGGTCACCGTTTGTTTGAAAAGCTGCTCTGTAAATGAATTCAGCTTCGGCTGCTGGTGTTGCGTGCATGTTTTAATGCTGAAAGGATTAGCTGTCATATAACAGTCCTGCGTGTTTGCTGGGCAGGCCCTGGCGAGCCCTGATGTTTTCCACCTTCACAAATGCTCAATTATTCAGCAGTGTATTGTTGGGTTCGGCTGCAGCGGAGCAGTTGTCAAAGACCTGCCCAGTGTGTGAGTGTGAACACTTGAGTGTGTGTGTGTGTTTCCTGCTGTCAGGGCATTAAAAACAAGTTTAAAGTTACTTTGGAGACCTAAAATGATGTGACAGGCCAGAATAAAAGCTGCTTTTCCCCTACAGGAAAGCTCCCAGGGGAAGTAGAGAACTACATTTCCATACCTGTGTTTGCACCTGAGTGACCAGGCTCTGAAACATGTCTGTATTTTTATTCTGCAGCTCTCCTGGAGTATCTCTGCAAAATTTAGAGTTGAACAAACTCCATATTTATCCCACACTAGCCCCACAAATTCAGCCCCACTCCTACTGACTACACTGTGACATCACACAGCGGAGCAGTCGCGCTCACAGGCGTTACTGTTCACACACTGAGCAGCCGGTGGTCCTGATTGGACCACTTCAGAGCTGCTTGGTTCTGTTCATAGACATATAAAAGATGGACGTGGCTGCTGTGACGTCTCCTGATGGTGTGTAGTGTTTCCGCTGTCACATCTTGGCTTCAGAAACCACATGCTCATTGGCTACTGGCTTGTGATTGAGAACTCATTAGCCAATGAGAATGCGATTTCATATCATGGATAATCCCCCATTTTGAAACATGGTGTGACCAAGATTAACAAACAGACTAAATATTTTATTCATTATGACCCCAAACGAATGATTGCGCCAATGAACTCAGCAGGAGGTCAGAGGTCAGCAGGAGGTCAGAGGTCAGCGAGCCAAGGCTTCTAATGGAAGTCTTTTTGCAGTCACAGCTGTCGCCATCTGGTGGCCTTCAGACAGAACGCATGTTTTAGCTTCATTTTTCCATCCATGTTTTGCTGTGGTTGAGGAAAAGATGACAGTCTGGGTAAAAATAGGCGATTCAGGGCACCGAGGACTGAATGGTGCTTGTGTCCACGTATGATAATTTGGAGTGAGAATCTCACTTTTATCATCGTTTGCTGTGCAGATACCTGCAGCAGGTCAGAGTCTGGGACCAGGAGAGACCGCATCAGTCCAGCTCTTGCATCTGTAGCTCTTCTTCTCAGGCAGATGTTTGCCATCAGCTCTTTTAGTTTCTACCTGTAGTCCTGTTTGATTCCACCTCATTTTTTATTTTTGATATTTGAATCTTTAAAATCATGTCATTACCTTGTTTTTCTGTCCCAATTGTTTAACAGTGAGTCGCCGTGTTGTAAGCAGCTGTGTTACGCTAACATGAAGCACCATCCGGTTACATAATGTGTGAGTGGTGCTGCAGCCCTTTGTGTTTGTCGCCACGCTGCAGTGTCAGGTGAACACCGGGAGCCAGGTTACACTCTCAGGACACGCTGCTCTGCACTTTCGTGTGTCTGACGTTCAGTCTAAAAACCTCTAAATGCTACACTAAGCCGCTTGTTTGTTAAACATGAGTCATAAGGAAACGAGTGATTATTGGTCAAATATTAACATCAATCCATGCATTTCTTCTGAAGTTTAAGGTTCACTTTTTCCCTAAACATCAGATGATGATGATGATGATGATGATGATGATGATGATGATGGATGCACTGAATAAAGGTGTTTTGCCTCCTGCGGTGCACTGGTCCCTCGGTGTTGCCTTGCAGGCTGAATTCATCAGTGCAGGTGGGAGCAGCTGGAGCATTTAAGTTTCGGATGTGTCTCTCTCTCCATCCACCCTGCTGCTTCGTTGTTTGGCTTTGACCTTCTTACTTTAGGCTTTAAATTATAACACTTTATTTCACATTCAGAGACAGCTCACAAATAAGCACATATCATACATTAGACTTTGGCTGAATTTCTTTAATAATTGTGTATACAGTACCAGTCTGTATTTTGCTTTAATTTGTGTGTTTCCCATTATTTGCCATTGCTCATGAGCTGGGCCATGACAGATCTGTGGGCCTGTAAGTGGGCTTGATGTTCTCAGGTTTATTGTAGAGCAGGACTCTCATTTTACCATCATCTGTGATGAGTTCACGTAGTGCCGTGGAGACCTGGCATTGTATGGTCTTAAGTTCTGCCAAATAAAGGCACTGTGTTCGAATCATGCAGGCTACGTCTCTGAGGTAACCTGATTATAACTAGTGCTAACAGCTAACATCGCTAGCCTCTCCACCCTCACCAGCCCACGATAAACAGTGGAGGGAGGTGGAGTTTGCTTTAGAGATAAATTGGTGATCATTTCAGTTCTCGTGATTTCAGTGGATTTCATGTGTCAGCAGGTCCTTCTCTGCAGGTTCTCAGCCATCCAGATCACGATAGACTTGAGAGATTGAATAAAGAAGGCAACTTCTTTAGGTTTTTGAGACATCTCACTTTTCATCCAAGAGGCTTCTTCAATTCTAGAACAAATAGCGGAAAGGCCCAGGAATTTAACCCCTAGTGGGGGTTATCCCCTTTACCAGGGTCAACAGGTGAAACCTCTGTGAGACATTGCCCCAGGTGGCTGACAGCTGGTGCTGAAGCCACCACCTCGATGGTTGTTCGCTCGTGTTTGTCCTTGGGATGAACCAGTTTTTGTCTGAGAGCGTGGCTGGGTCTGAAATGCACCAGGAAGTACTTGTCAGCAAGTCCTTCTGTTGCTGTGAGAGCACAGTCCCCTTTCTGTCTTTTAACTGTGTCATGGTGCACATGGTCCACACCAGAGATGTTTTATTAAACACAGAAAGCAAACAGGTTTGATGCCAGGTGGACAAAGAAAGCCTCAGTTTATCTGTATGAGCTTTTTCATCCCGAAGGCCCAGGTGAGTCACATCAGCAGCTCCAGGTATTTGAACCACCAACAGTGGTAAATGGACTAGTTCTTACATAGTGCTTTTCTGAGCACTTAAAGCATTTACACAACATGTTTCACACCCATACAAGCATTTCCATGGTTATATAAGCTGAGTGCTTTTTTATTACCTAACATTCACACTCCAACGTTAGAGAGCAACTTGGGATTAAGTATCTTGCCCAAGGATTCGAACCGCTGACCTTCCGATCAGTAGGTGACCTGCTCTACCTCCTGAGCTACAGCCACCCACAATCATTAAATCATTTCATCATTGCATCATTGCAGTGCACTGAATTGATGGAAATACGTGATCCTATCTTGCATTCTGATTGGTTCTAGGGATCTAGAGGCTTTTGCGGGTAATGGGAAGTGGCGTTTAAAGGCTTTTGTCAATAAATGGATAATTCAGGCTAGGTGGAGACGGTATTTAGTGGGTTATGACGCGACTTGAAATGATTGGCATATAGTAAGCATGGAAAGGATTATGTAAATATCGTTATCTCCTTTTTGACAGAGGTGGCCATTAGCGTTTTTTTTTTTTTTTAATTTATATAGCGCCAAATCACAACAAACTGTCGCCTCAAGGTGCTTTGTATTGTGGGTAAAGACCCTACAATAATACAATAATACGGTTTTTGCATCTAAACTCTTCAAATGTACCATAAGATAAGACTGCCTCAGTGATTGTTGAGGTGTTCCTGCACTTTGGAACCTGTAGGGGGCGCCTGCAGAACTTCAGCCTGTTGATTCATGTCAGTACAAAGTGTGTTCTTCAGGTTTCCTGTCGGTCTCTTCATGTTTGAAATGTTTGAGTAAAATGCAGACTCAGCAGGCATCCAGCCAGTGTGTTTCAAACTAATTAGCTGACAATAAACTAATGAGGTCGTTAGGAAGGACGGGGACGATAAACGGCCTGAGGCTGACAGGAGGAGCGCTCTCGCTGTGAAGTCGCCATTAATTTCATTGTACACGTCATTGAAAAGTGACCCGCTGCTGATCTCGTTTGGTGAAACAGAATGAGGATCATTTCATTTCAGCAGCATTGCCTGAGACAGGGAGCGGTCTGAGTACATGCTGCTCCTATACAACAGTAATACACAGCAACACATCGTCACTGATTGGTGATTAAATCATCAATGCCAAACTAACTCATTCCACAGCTGCTCGGGACTGGATCATGACCATTTTCCTCCTCACTCTCATTACTGTGTGGAGGTCTTCGGGTTTCCGCAGCTCAGTCAGACTGCAGCATGCACGTTTACTTACATAACTCATACATAACCAGAATTCACTTTATTGTCTGTGTATGTTTATATGAAAGCAGGCCAGCTGTGCACACTCTACTGTGAGCGCTCCACAGCTGGAACATGAAGGTAATATTAAACCTGCAGTTCCTGTAACGTCCAGCAGAGACGCCACAGTGACTCAGTCCCCATTTGTGCCCATGCTAAAACCTTCCAGCAGAAATAAACGTGTTTACAGCCTCATGCAGAAACTGCTTTGGTCGCTGTAGCTAATTGCCCCCTTCACAGCTGTACGGGGGGGAGGATGTTTCTATAACTCACCTGTTTAAACTGGTCTGTAGATTTCCACACAGGCTCGGCTCATGTGCTGTCTTTGTGCCAAAGTATCCAGAATTCTTTCCTTCCCTTCATACTGAACACTATTTTTAATATAACTCAAATAAATGTTTAAATGTGTTCATCTTTTCTGTGCACAGTTCATAGAGCTCTGAGAGAGCGAGTGGTGTTGCTCTCTCCTTCTGGGAATGCCTCATGTCCAATCAAATGACTTGGTGAGAAGTAACAGTTATTTCATTCAAATTCAGCTTCACTGTATCTAGCTGCTATTTTAGGCCACACCCCTTTTTAATTGAGAATTGTTTTGATATCTCTGTTTGCCACTAGCTGATTGGTTAGTAGGAAACCAACCAAGGGCAGAAATCCAAATAAATGTGCCTGGAGACACAAAACCTTCTCCAAATGACTGCTCATATTTTCTTCATTCACTTTCCCTCCAACTCAATGGTTGAGATGGTTTGGACATGTGCAGAGGAGGGAGAGTGGGTATACTGGACAAAGGATGTTGAAGATGGAGCTGCCAGGCAGGAGGAAAAGAGGAAGACGTCAGAGGAGGTTCGTGGATGCAGTGAAGGAGAACATGCAGAGGGCTGGTGTGACAGAGGACGATATTGGGATAGGGTGATGGAGGCAGATGATCGGCTGTGGTGCCTCCTAAAGGAACAGCTGAAAGAAGAAAGTTGAGTTGAAAATGTTTATGGTGGCAAAAGAAACATGTTTGGTTGATGACAGTTAGCTCCAGTTAGCTTAAGATTATCTGCGTTTATGTGGAGGTTCTACCTTCATGTCTGCAGCAGATGATCTTCAGTTTATACATCAGTGTTTATGGAGGCTCCGCCCACTCTCAGCTGCCTCCAGGATCCGACTCTCGGAGTGTGAACTGAAGTGTTTTAAAGTTTCTTCTGGATTTAAAACCCTGGAAATGCTGAGTGGGAACGACGCCTTTGGCATTTCTCTGCTCTGAGATGCTTCAGCTTTGACTCCGTCTGCGGGTTAGTGTGGAAGTGATTATTCAAAGCGAAGCTTTTAAATGTCTCCAAACATGCCTGGAGGGGATCTTTAAATACTTAAGACCAATTAATGGATAATTGATTAATAACTGTCGTCCCTATCCCACATGATAGCTTAGCATTAGGTTTTACCCATTAATTAAGTTGTGATTTAGAACATGGTGCTGATTGGAGATCTTCCTCCTCCTCTCTACTTTTCTTTCTTTCTTAATCTCTCTGTAATGAGAACAGATGGAAACCATCCATGGAGGATGATTGGAGGTCAAAAGCTTTGCTGCCATGGTTACCGTCTCCCAGGTAACAGCATCACTACGTCCTCCTACCTCGTCTTCTCCTGAGTTTATTCCCTTCTTTCCTGTTCCTCTCTCTCTCTCTCCATTTCAGCCTTCTTTGCTTTCTTTCCTCCTTCTTTGTATCTCCTTCTTTCTTTGACTTTCTGTCATGTCTTCCCTTGTTTGCTTTCCTGCTTTTTTTGTTATCCTCATCCTCAGCCCATCACCTCCTTATCTCTCTGTTATCCTGCTTTTTTCTGCTGGCTTTTGTCACCCATCTCCTTCGTCATCTATCTCCTCTTTTCCACCACCGCCTCCTCTTCATCACCCCGACGACTCTGCTGATGAATCCAGGATGGCGGCTGATTACAATCTCGTCATTAGCAGTGTGGAGGAGTCATTAATGGAGAGCAGCAGCAGCAGCGTCTGATGTGAGCCGATCAACATGCTGATAAATGGGTGGATCATAAAGTCAAACAAAGTCACCGCTGTATCAGAATCACTCCGACATCATCACTCCTGGATGTCAGACCTGATACAGCAGTAGAACAAAATCAGCCCTGCAGCATCTTCAGTTAGGCCCACATCTGCACATCTGCTCTCATCCCTGGGACATCAGTAACAGTTTAGCAAAGCTGCAGGCAGGGCTACTTATGCACGAAGTGATCAGTTCCTCCCAACATGTTAGCTGCCAACAAGCTGGGTTGCTGTTGCTAAGGGGTGCCTTTTAACCCAAACTATGACCTTTTGCTAACCTGAACCAAGTAGCTTTCAGAACCTAAATCTGTGGAAAAGCAAGAAAAAAGAGATGAAGATCAAAAGTCAAAGGACGCAGTGGGACGCAGAACTCCTGACTGCCAGCCTGGAAATCCCTCCCACCTCATCATGTGGACTTTCCACCTGTTAAACCTGGAGCTCTCAGTCAGCAGCTGATGAGGTGGCATTACCTGTCGGTGTATGCATGTATCTGACTCTGTGTGGGAATCTCAGCCAGGTCTCATGGTAACACAGGGAATAATCACACAACTGCACGAGCTGCCTGTGGAAGGTCAGATGTGTATTTCAATGGGAAGAATGTTTCTTGCCACCACGCCACAAAAATCTGTAAGGAGCTGCAAAACGTGTCATAAGAAGCTGACACAGCCTGTCGACCATGGACCAATCAGCATTACTGATAGGTATAAATAGTGAAAGAGTCACTGTGTCTTATTACAATAACACCATGTTTCTGTCTCACTGATAATTGGATTATCTCTGCAGAGTACAGCTGTGCTTTGAGTATAAATGAAACATATAGCACCCATAAAAATAGCAAAAGTAAAAACAATAAATGCTAGTTGCATGCTGTTAAGCTCTCTTTTTTTTTCTGCCACTTTTATTTTTTGGATTTGGAATCTGGCTGTGAAAACTCAGGATGAGCTGCTTTTGTGCTTATGTCCACGTTAACAATTACAGCGCCAGGTGATAGATGCAGACTGAAAGATTTGGTGTTCAGGCTACAGATTTCCCTAACCCTACTGTTGCTCATTTCCATATTCATCTAATTTTTTCTGTCATGGCTGCAGGGAGCCACTTCAGATGGGCATGAGTGTTGCATGAGGCTCTGATAATGACTTGGACCTCACTGAGATAAGCAAAGCTATTCCAACTGTTCAAAAGCAGCACGGATGTTTCATTTGTGTTAGCTTCCAAGTTAATAAACCAAAACTTTCCCATTAACCATACATAAAAAGGGTACTGCCAGAGCTTCCAGTAGCCTTTGAATTACTGCATGCTGTTTGATGCACCGATAAATAAAAGCAGCCAGCGTCACCCGAGTCGTGTTGCAGCCTGGGGTAGGTATGTTAGGACTACAAAGAGATGCAAAACAACCACAAGTGGTGCTCCTGCTTTCACTTTGGTCTTCACACTCTCTGCAGAAGGACCGTGGGGCTTGTGAGCACTAAACTTTTCAAACACCAATAAAGATGTTCCTCCAGGTGTTTGTGACCTTGTAGTAAACATTAAAAGTATTCTGTGCAGTTTAGTTTCAGCTCCCGCAGTGATCTATCCTCAGTCCCAACAGTTCAATGGTGCTTTACACGTTAGCTAACGGCTGCTGTCTGAAAACTCTTCCACTGAGCGATAAAACCATGAAGAACAATGACGGCAGTAAACATGATGAAGCTGCCCTGCTTACAAACACACTGAGCTGCTATTTGCAGCCATTAAAGCTGGCGAGCTGCTCTTTCAGGGATTCATCAGCCTGCTGGGAGATCATTTTTTAAAAAGCCCACAGTGGGTCATAAATAATGCACAATGTGAGTTTCTCACCACCAAAAAGCAGAAGCTACAGTTAAAAGTGAAGCCACCAGGGCTCTGCAAACTGCAGCAATCCAACAGCCTCAAACACAGAAACCCTGATTGCTCCACGTCTCAGGTGGGTCCCGACGTGGAGGGTTAGGGTTTAGGTCAGCTATGAGAAGCAGCTTCTGCTCTAACTCGAGGACTGGAGGTGACTTTTGAAAGGCAGAGATCACAATTCGCTGAGTCGTGGTATTGATCCGGCGACCCTGCAGATCTAAAGTATGTCTGGCAGTTTAGGCCAGAAAACAGAATCTATCAGCACTTAAGGTCAAACACTGAGAACAAGCAGAAAATGGGCACGAAAAGGAGAAACTGGATGCAGCCTGAGATGAAGGCAGTGAAGAATGTTTCAGGATCGACTGCTAAACTTTATATAAGTACAGAATGTCAGACTGTTAAAGCCATTAGTTTATTGACTCATGAAACATCTGCATGGATAAACCCTCAGGACTGATCACCTACCTAACTGCCTCACATTTAACACGTAGATCATAATGCAGAAGCATCTGAGGACAACAGTTCACCAGGTAACGCAGCAGCCGTGCAGAACATGATGTGTAAGCATTTTTACTTCTAGCTAAGCAAATAAACGTCTAGTATGAGTTAGCAAAGCAAAAATGATTAATAATGCAGCTGAGATGAACCACATTAATGCATCGCAGACTACATTAACCAACTAAACCAATTAAAATCTAATGAGCTCAAACAAAATAGGTAAAGGAAGTAACCAAATTAATCTAGCTAACCTAACTGAATGTGTTTAAATTTTACTAAACAGCTAAATTAAGCCAATTGAAAAAAAATCATTTTTGTTAAGTTAATGTTAAGATCACTAAAGGTCTTGAATAATCAGGCCCCATCATATCTTAAACACCTCATAGTCCCATATCACCCCAACAGAGCACTTCGCTCTCAGACTGCTGGCTTACTTGTGGTTCCTAGGATACTTAAGAGTAGAATGGGAGGCACAGCCTTCAGCTTTCAGGCCCCTCTTGGATCTCCCAGGGAGACAGACACCCAAGATTAGGCTTAAAACTTTCCTTTTTGATCAAGCTTATAGTTAGGGCTGGATCAGGTGACCCTGAACCCTCCCTTAGTTATGCTGCTATAGGCCTAGGCTGCTGGCGGGTTCCCATGATGCACTGTTTCTTTTCATTCACCTTATTTACTTTTTTGATACTCCACTCTGCATTTAATCATTAATTGATATTAATCTCTGGCTTTCTTCCCTCAGCCCCCTCAGCAGATGACCCCCCCTCCCTGAGCCTGGTTCTGCTGGAGGTTTCTTCCTGTTAAAGGGAGTTTTTCCTTCCCACTGTCACCAAGTGCAGCTCATAGGGGGTCGTTGTGACTGTTGGGTTTTCTCTGTATTATTGTAGGGTCTTTACCCACAATACAAAGCACCTTGAGGTGACTGTTTATTGTGATTTGGCGCTATATAAATAAAATTGAACTGAATTGAATTGAATTGAAAAGTACAGATATTCTGTACATAAGCAGAAGTACAGATACTTGTGTTAAAAAGTACTCTGGTAAGTACTGATTCAACTTTTTTACTCACGTAAAAGCAGAAAGTACATGCTCTGAAATGTACTCAGAGTAAGAGAGTAAAAGTAACTCACTGAAGGACGTTTCTACCAGCTATTTTTTGTCAAGCTAACTGAAACTGCTATATTAATATAATAAAATGGTATAAACTGAGAATACAAACATTATTTAAACCTAAATTTGAATGAATGTACTCATCTTGAATCTGTTACCTACATTGTAGAGGGTTACTCTGCCTAAAACACAAATAAACACATAAACACAAATGTTAGTACAATCAGGGGTCACAGTGGGATTCGGCAGGTGGGGGAGCGCTAAGGTTAGTTGTAGTGGCTCAGCGTGGGGTAAAGAATCACAGTCATTTCTATTGTGAACTCCAGTGGATTTTCTTTGTGCACAGGCTGTGATCAGCTGACCTGTGCTGCTGCTGCTCTGAGGTTTACTGCTCCTGGTGGATGGGTGATTTCAACAAGATATTACCCAGAATTTCACAAGATATCTTGATTTCCTTCCCCTACATTGACAGTGTGCTGTTTATACTGCCTTTATACTGACAGTATACAGAGTGAATTCAGTGAATGAATCTCAGCATCATCAGCTTAAATTCAAACTCATCTCTGCTGCGCTGACAGTAACAATGATCATGAACGCCACAGCTGCTGTGCGCCAGTCCAACACAGAGCTTTACTGTAAACTCACCACAGTACACCAAACTAACCTGTTTATCCTGCACTAAACCACTAAACACAACCACTGAATAAAAAAAAGTTAGCGTACCTCAGTTTGTTTATATGATGTTTCACAACATGAAAAAAAAAAACTTCACATCAGATGTCGCTGAGCTGTCCTTATGTTGAAGTCTAACCTGTCTGCTTCCTCTTTCTTCCTCTTTTTCCATCTCTGAGTGAACTTCACTCTGGGAAATTCACAGTGATGTGTAGTCAGGGGAGGCGGTGCCTCCCCCATCATCATGACAAGTAAAATACTAACAATGATAAGAGAACATACATTTGACCACTTGACTGTTTTATAAAACTATTTTCTGAATTATTTCAACACTTTAATGGTCAAGTTTACACATTGCCTGCTCAAACACATGGAAGAAATGCGGGGTGAGGCAGTGCAGTGCTGTGCCTCACCTCTGGTGGCGCTGTGTCGCATACAATAAATGAAACAGGCTCTTGGCGCATGCCCATTGCTGTCTGTCTTTATATCGCCAATATACATGTTTGATTACACCTGTGCTATACATGCTGATGTTCCACAGTCCGTCTAATATATTGAATGAATGTGTGTGACATGTTTATTCTTTGTGATCGGTCACAAATGCACGGTGAAAACTCCAGAGGAGTCAGCGCCTCACCCATCACAAACCTCACCGCACATCACTGGAAATTCAGCAGCCTGACCTTTAGCTAGCAGACACACTGTGTGACAAACTGCACACAAACAGTTTGTGTGTTTGCTGATATTTCTTGAGCTGATAGAAACATTGCAAGTGATACATCAATTATATGGTTTTGCCTCCTGCATCATTTTATGTATGCGATAAGTCTCGGTGATGGAGGCTTTTGTGTGTTCTTGTTCCTCCATTTCTTCTCAGATTCTCAGTTTGACCAGAAATAAAATCTTCCCTCAGATGTTAAACCTAAAGTAACAAGTCTGCTTGGAAAATGTAAGAAGTAGAAAGTACAGGTAAAATGCAGGGAGTAAAAGAAAAAAGTAATCAGAAAAATAAATACTCAAGTAAAGTACAGATACCTGAAAAATCTACTGAAGTACAGTAACGAAGTATTTGTACTTTGTTATTTCCCACCTCTGAGGGAGACAGGACAGAGGACTCACTTTGGAAGAGAGCCAGAGATTAATGATTAATTCAGATAAACCAGGTTAATTTAATGAGCTGTATAAGTGGCGCTAACCTGCCAATTGACGTAGCTAAGCTAATTAAACAGAGAGGTAGCCAGGTGAAATACATTAAATAATCTGGGTGACACTGGGTGAAACCAGTGGAGCAGAAGGTGCTGCACCAAAATCCTCTGACCCCCCCCCCCCCCCCCCCCCCCCCAAAAAAAAAATGTCAGATGTGGTGTCTTCCTTAATGTTTGATGAACAGTTCGGTCTGGAAGGCGAAGCAGTTCAGTCTTTATTAATTAGAACTGCTGGAGCACTTCACTGTGTGGCTTCTTTAAAGGCTAAATTGGCTCTGATGAGTGAACTAAAGTGAACAGCCCTGAGAGACCGCAGTGATCACGGTGAAGAGCAGCTAGAATCCAAACTGCACGGGTTACAATCAAAAGGGACTACAAAACAGGGACTCACAAATGAAGACTGACAACAGGCCCAAAGATGCCATCAGAAGCTCCAGGTGATCATTTCCAGTGAGGCAGGAAAGGTGTAGACCTGCTGGGTCAAAAAAAAAAGGAAACAAAAACCAGTTAAACCCAGCGTGCAGTTCCATGTCTTTGATGCATCTTTGTTGTTCTCAGCTGTAAATGAAGAGTAACTTCATGAGGCTGCAGCTTGGCCTGTGTTGCTGATGACATTCAGCAGGTTGGGTTTTATTAAAGGGAAGCTGGCGGCCAGCGAGGGACCGACCGCCAATCTCCCGTCATTAGAATTCACTGGCAGCATATGATGAGGCCATATGGGCTATTAACAAACCCAACCTCTCTGCAGAGAGAGGGATGGAGGGAGGGAGGAAAGAGGCAGAGAGTGACCCAGCCATATGGATGAGGAAGACATAAAACCAAAGAGAGATGGAGGTAAGGATGGATGGATGAATTTGGCACATCTTCACGAGCAGTTAGCACATCCTGTTAGCATTAATTATAAAAACACAAGCAAGAGCTGGGTGGGTGGATGGAGGTGTGATCACCTCCAGAAGAAGGAAAGAGGAGCCAGAAATGATGGAGGGATGAGGTGGGTCTTCAGGTGGTGTGATGCACCCTCGGGTGGCCATGTTGGAGGCGGTTAATTAGCTCTGAACAGCTGACGCTGTTCCACACTGTGAGCTGCAGGAAAGACTTCATGGTCAAATGATCTCAGAGGAAACTGAGAAGAGCTTCAGCACATTTTTTAACCCTCATATTCACAATGTTTCCCCTGTAAGACTCCATAATATGAAGCTGTGTTTGGATCATCATGTTTTATTTCAACATACTGAACATTAAAATGAACGTGGTTCTAATATTTACTCTAATTTAAAATGTCTGTTTTCAGTCTGAGTGAAAGGAAACCGGCGAGCGTCTGACTGGCTGCAGCATCTCCATCCATGGATAATTTAAACACACAGCTGCTTCCCGGTAATAATGTAGGTAATAATATCAGCTGGACTAATACATAAAAACTCATTTCATGAGGAATGAGTCCACAAAAATAAAGTGGAAAAAAACTGAACTATAGAGCAGCAAAACTGAATTAAAAGGCAAATTATAATCAAACTAATTCCATATAACTCAGATAAAACGTTAAGAGCGCCACATAATGAAAATAAAATACACACCAAATAAAAACACAGTTAAATCTAATGTGACAACAAAACAGTGTAAGAACCTGTTAAAGAAAATGCTATAAAAACATAAAACTGTGACACATTGGTGTAAAAGTCAATTCAGTTCAATGTAGCTTTATTTATATAGCACCAAATCACAACAAACAGTCGCCTCAAGGTGCTTTGTATTGTGGGTAAAGACCCTACAATAATACAGAGAAAACCCAACAGTCTAAACGACCCCCTATGAGCAGCACTTGGTGACAGTGGGAAGGAAAAACTCCCTTTAACAGGAAGAAACCTCCAGCAGAACCAGGCTCAGGGAGGGGGGGTCATCTGCTGAGGGGGGGGAGACAGAGATTAATAATAACTAATGATTAAATGCAGAGTGGAGTATAAACAAAGTAAATAAGGTGAATGAAAAGAAACAGTGCATTATGGGAACCCCCCAGCAGCCTAGGCCTATAGCAGCATAACTAAGGGATGGTTCAGGGTCACCTGATCCAGCCCTAACTATAAGCTTGATCATAAAGGAAAGTTTTAAGCCTAATCTTAAAAATAGAGAGGGTGTCTGTCTCCTGAATCCAAGCTGGAAGCTGGTTCCACAGAAGAGGCGCCTGAAAGCTGAAGGCTCTGCCTCCCATTCTACTCTTAAGTATCCTAGGAACCACAAGTAAGCCAGCAGTCTGAGTGAAGTGCTCTGTTGGGGTGATATGGTACTATGAGGTCTTTGAGATAAGATGGGCCTGATTATTCAAGACCTTGTAGGTGAGGAGAAGGATTTTAAATTCTATTCTAGATTTAACAGGGAGCCAATGAAGAGAAGCCAATATGGGAGAAATCTGCTCTCTCTTTCTAGTCCCTGTCAGTACTGTAGCTGCAGCATTTTGGATCAGCTGAAGGCTTTAGAGGGAGCTTTTCAGTCTGTGGAGCACTTTCAGCAAATCTAGTCACAGGTAAAACTTTAATATAAAGGTCTTTAATATAAAGGCTGACATCATGTGGCTGGGCTGGGTGACTGTAGCTCAGTAGGTAGAGCAGGTCACCTACTGATCGGAAGGTCAGCGGTTCAAATCCTGGCTACTCCGGGCTACATGCCAATGTATCCTTGGGCAAGATACTTAACCCCAAGTTGCTCTCCGACCGTTCTGTCGGAGTGTGAATGTTAGGTAATTAAAAGCACTTAGCTTCATAAAAATGGAAGTGCTTGTATGAATGGGAGTGCATGGGTGAATGCAAACAGGTTGTATAAGCGCTTTGAGTGCTCATACTGAGTAGAAAAGCGCTATATAAGAACTAGTCCATTTACCATCATATATTGGAATTTATGCTAGAGTCAATCATGGATGGTAAATCAGGAGGTACAAGGACTGATCGGGACTCCTTAGGTAAGAGGTGAAACCAGTCGGAGACTCAGCACAGCTCTGACTCCTCACCCTCAGAATAATGAGCCAATAACAGTCTACTGTAACAGGTGTGTTAATTAAGGTGTGAAAGCAGACAGCTGACAGATGTCTGTGCCAGTTTCTAAGCCAAGCAAATAAATATTCTCAGCTTCCTGCTTTTCAACTTGTCATTCAGATGTCAACTTAAACTTGACAGAATCATACCTGAAGAAGAAATGGACACGAAGCAGGGCAGCCCAAACAGAGCAGTGAAAGGATTGCATTAATCCAGTTACCACTGTCTGAAAATCCATGAGCACATTACACAGAGAGGTTCCTGAGAGATAATTCAGCTTTAATAAAATGGTAGATAACAGGTTTATTTGCAGCTGTGAACAAATCCAGGCTGAAGGGAGCCACAGTCTGAAATGTAAAGTGTACAAAATGTCAGAAAATATTGAAAAATGTGTGTTTTAATTCTCTGATATCCAAATAAATCTGTCAAAAAGAAACAATTTGAGTTTCATATCACAGAAATTACAAAACTGTTCAGATTTGCTTAAAAAAATTAATTGGTACTTGAATGGGTCATTTCAGCTGAGCAATGCTGGCTGGTTTCTGTGGAAATAACACCAGCATGTACAAGGAGACCCAGTCAGCGAGGTTAATGGGTTTGTGTTTGTGCGCTGCTATAGAGTGATGTTTGCATTATTTTGTATAATGAAGGAGCCGGAAGCTGCTTTTGCTTCTACATGCAGTTGGATTTCCATGAATTCAGCCACAGAGTAAGTGATGCAGTCGTCTGTGCAGCAGCTGATGTTTGGAGCCTCTGTGGAGCAACGTGTCACAAGCAGCAGCCAGAATCATCTGTCAGACGGAGAGACGGATGGAGGGATGGAGTCAGAGATGAGGCTTCGACCATCTGGACCGTTAACGTCTCAGAATGCAGAGGGAAATAAAAGAGAGCGGAGGGATGCATGCCTGTGGATTATGTTTCACTCACAAAATGTCACCGGGACTAAAATCTGGATCCTGCTTTCTCCTCTGTCCACTGGTTTCTAATGGGCACAACACTGTTTGGTTGTTAAACAGGAAGGAGAGGCAGAAAGGATCAGTGAAACAGAAGCAGACGGTTCTCAGCCATATGGAGATAAAATGTCTGGCTTGCTCATTTGGCTCAGAGGAACGAAAGCAGAGCAGAAGAGAATGGCTCTGATTGGTTGAGTGCTGACAGGAAGTGGAGGTCCTCTGTTTTTAATCTGTTCAAAGCATCTTTGTCCTGCTGTTATTAGAGACCAAGAAATATAATATCACCAGCAGGATCAAGAGACCAGACACTGGCACTGAAATACCTGCACATTTCTGGGAAAACAAAGGGTCTAATTGACTAGACTAAAAGTTAAAAACAAAAAAAATCAAAATGTAACAAAAACTAATGTACATTTAAAAACTGTCTAGATGATTATTTTACAGCTGTTTCAGAGGCTCTTTAGCATGGCTAACATTAGCAGTGCTAGCAGCAGGTTAGCAGAGGTTCGTGTAAAGTTCACGTGATGGGGTGGGCTAACCCTAAAACTGTCACGACCAGCTGCCAAAGCTACTAAGTGGACCGAAATGCAGAAACGGACGAGGCGGCGGGAGTGATTTTCAAACAGTTTGTGTTGCGCTTTTCACAGTTTCAGTGCCGCTTGGCGAGTAAATGATGAGCGTTTCCATGTTGGTGTCTTCCAGGCAAACTACAGCAATCTGCTAACAACCACAGTAAGGGATATACATTTTTCCCTATCTGCCAGATTGTTGTCCACCAGCCTTAAGACCCGTGTGACTGAGGCCTGAAGATAATTCTGACTGAAGGGTTTCTAAAAAACTAGCTCTGCTAGAACTTTATCAGTAAACTAAACAGCAGTGTTTGGAGGGTTACTGGAGTCATGCTAGCTGACATGTGCTACTTGCTGGCTAGCTACAGAGCTATGGTTAGGGTAATATAAACACATTAGCACACGGAAGATAAGATGGAGGATGAGGATCATGTTGAGGGTCCCCGATGGGCAGAGGCAGAGAACACAGGTCTTCATTGCAGTAATGTTACTGTACAGCAGACGTACCTCCAGTCCCATCCACATGTTGTGTAGATGAGTGGATGATGGAACTCTGCTGGTTGATAACTCAGCAGGTCCCAACCTGCTCCTCTTTCTCACCAACAGAGGTCTATTTCCTGTCCTCCTCCTCCTCCTGCAGAGCAGAGGATGAACGAGAGGAGAACCATCTGTGGGAGAGGTGCATGCTGGGAGGAGCAGATTGTAGGGAGGGAGAAAGGAAGACTGAAGAAATGTGGAGAAGATTCAACATTCAAAAAACAAACATTATTTTCCACCACAGAAACTGATTACACTGAAGAAACCTTGAAAACATCCCAGTGACAAAGGAAAAGTTCATCAGTTACACAACATGACTCATCACAGCTAAACACAAGGTCACATGACATTTCTTTTCAATAACGTATTCACACACCCAACCCTGTGAGAGGATGTGATGTCAGGCTTCTGCTCCATCTGAACAGTTCTTTAGGTGTTGTCAAGTAAAGTGGATTAAGGTTGAGATTTTGGTTATTCGATGGCCTGTGCCTGATACTATGTGGGCATTTATGATTGCAATTTATTAGGCTGTTAAAGGTTGATTTATGAAATATAACAAATAATCTGTATGATTTCTACCTAAGGTTGATAAGTATGTGTGTAACACAGAAATGATTCAGAGTGTAATACAAAGTTGTGAAATCTTGGAAAATCACTGAGCAAGGGAAATGAGGAACTGAAACCTGTTGCCTAGGAATAAGAGGGAACAAGAGGAGAAAAACAAGTTAAAAATAATTTAACTGGAAAGTACCAAACAAGCCATGTATTACGAGAAATGAGGTATTGAATAAAGCCTAATACCATAATTGGTAATAAGAGCAGTGGGGTGATGATTTGTTATGATGTTGTTGTTAAAACTAGGATGTGTCTTAGACAACATATATAAGGAGTTGCACGAAAACATCGTACGAGATTCTGCGGAGCCCTTCTCAGCACCTAGACAGGTCTGCTCTTTGGACTAAGCCAACCCAGATGTGGACATTTAATTGATTTCAAACTGTCTTTGTGAGAATTCTCCCTGCATTGTCAGATGAAGATTGGAGGTGCCTGAGCTGTTGGATTTCTAAAATGAAGCCTGACGAACAGTAAGGATTACAAGAGAAGGACAGTCAATCAGAAGTGGATAACTTCACTCTTTTGGACTTCTCCTTTTTCCCCAACTTCACTGCAGCAGCAACGGACTGGACTTTGGGTGTGGTCGCTTCTGGCCAGGCACCAACTTGAAGTCTTTTCTTCCAAAAAGGATTTTAAACGATTTGGACAATTTCAAACCCCTTCCTCATCAACTCAGATCATAAGTATTTACTCTGTTTAAGAAGTGATTGATTTATTATGATTTTGAGATCTGATATTTAGGAGTGATTACTGCATGTAGAGCATTAATTAAGGATTGATTCAGAGCTAAATGCAAACTGCTTGAGCTAAAAACCTGCAAATAAAATTTGACTCTAAAAAGTCAGTGAAATTTGTTGAGAATTTATTTCCCTTTTAAACGGTACACTTAATGTCCAAGAAGAGTAAAAGTAAGGCAAGGCAAGCTATATCATCAGGTTCTATTTGGACACACTAGTCTTTGGTAATCCACTTCAACTTTACTTATGTCCCTTGGGCTCACTCCGAGCCGATAAAAGATTCTGGTCGGTTACAAGTGCACTGATCAAGGGGCTGGCTGCTATAACTTTCTGGGCTTTGTTTTGGGTCGTCTGTGTGAGCCTTCCTGAACGATAGCATCAGAACAGAGAGGTAGAGGGGCAGATGATAGGATTATTAGCAGTTAGAGCCAGACGAGCAGCCCCGCCACAGCTTAAGTAGTGTCACAACTATCAGAAGAGGGTAAGACCCCGCTGCAGGTGTGGCCATGACCCTATGAATCGGAGAAGCTGTCACAGAGGTAAAATACCTGTGGGATCAAACAGTGTTCATGAAGGTAATCAAATCAAACATGAAACTCAAATGTCTCAGAGGTCCTCGGACTAAAGCGACTGAAGGAAACTAGGGTAAATATTTCAGAGGAAAACTGAGGCACGCGGGATTTCACAGAGAGGAAGACTAACTCAGAGGGCAGCTGGAATAAAATGCCAGTGAGGAAACGGTAAAATGTCACCAAAGAAAACCAGATTGAAAAGTTTTTATTACCTGAAACTGACAAAGATCAGAGTGAAAGTATATTTAAGGTGGCAGAATGAGCACTGGGAGTGAAGCTGTTCAGGTTCCTGTCTGGTGGTTTGAAAAACACTTTGATAAAAGCTTTGAATGTGCTGGACATCAGGCTGAATCAGAAAGCCTATTCTTGACCCCCTACAGTGGGTGAACAGCCTGTCAGTCATTTTGGGAATAAGTGGACTGTTTTTGTGATTTGGCTTGGTGAGCATTTAGTTTCCTTTGAGTCACCCAGTATTTATTTCAGCGCTCACGCTCAGAAAATAAAGGCTGTACACAAACTCATTTATCCGTGACAGATGCATTTCCAACAATAAGCCCTAACCTGATCTTTAAAACCTTTCTAGCTGTTGCTGCTTTAGAAAAGCACATATGATGCTATAAATCTGAAATTAGGGTTCACAGATAGAGTATTGTACCCCCTCCTACCCATGACACTCACTGCTGTACATTCACATCACATTTTATGGGGTTGTGACCCCATTATGAGTTTCTTTATTCTGTTATCCAGCACAGATTATCTGCAGGGGAAACCGAAGGAAAGAGGATAAACACAGAGCAGTACGACGATCAGAATAAAGAGCTCATTATTTTTCAGCCAGTTTGAATTTAAAGTGCTCACAGTGGAATAAAGAAAGGGTCAGGGTGGAATCTGCTGCAGGTTAAATACTTTAAACCCCACTAACGCCGAGATACACCTGCACTAATCGTAGTTATTGTACTACGATTGTCACGGCTCAACTGTTTTTCAGGCAGAGTTGGACCCAAACGCAGAAAGGCAGGTTTAATACTCAAGACTTTCCAAAACATGATACAAAAGCTCAGGCAAGGCAGGAAACTAGGAAGAAATAAATACAGACTGTGTGGTGTGTGGACGTGGACCCAAAACGCAGGAGTCGAGGCAGGCAGACAGATAAAGGAAAAACCAGACCTTTGGCTGGAAACAGGTCACAACTAATCAGGAACAGGAAAACTCCACTTAAAGAACCCACCAAAGTGTTCTGAAGTTCTCAGGAACCTTTACTTAAACATACCAAAGAATCTGTTTCACTAAATAATAAAATGCTCTTGTTAGCATTATTGCCTTTGTGTTGTTAGGGTCAGTTATTAAACAATAATTAATGCCAAAAGTGAAATCATAAGCACTCTGTGACCTCACTAACACTGTCAGAGAGAAATCAGGGGCTTCTTTCTTTACCTGTTTGTCTCCTTCCCTGAACAAACTTCCCCCTTTATCCTGCTGCTTTTATTAATAGCTCCTCATACCCTGCTTCTAAAGACTGAAAAGGTCATCCAGACAGACATGTACAGACGTGTACAGACGTGTACAGACCAATTCAGCTTAGTTGGAGAGTTGCAGAGTACACACCTCCAGTTTGCAGCATCCCAGAACGAGAAGACAATAAGCTAAAGCTCTGGGTCATATCTTTGCTGAAGCTGCTCCTGCTGAAACATATAAAATCCCAAAGTGGCAGGATCTCTTGGAGTGCAGTACCTCCTGGCTTACATGGCAGGGCAGCTGCTCCAAATCTTATCAAAATGACCCCTGGGATTAGTTTGCTGGGATTAAGGTTTGCTGCGACATCAAGCGACCCGTTTATGCCATTGTCACTAAAGAAAGTCGTCACTGCGATGACAAACCCTGAACGAAGAAAAAAAAAAGACCATCTGGAATGACGAGTACCTGGATGCTGATATTTGTGCTGGAGCGTACAGATCCAGCAATGAGGCCATGATGGTCTCTTTCAAATATCAAGAGTCCTCAGATATGAGCAGTTTCTCTGGGAGCAATGGGAGCAGCTCCTCCCACTGACCCAGAGCCAGAGGAGGAAGTAGATGAACATTTCGTCCATTTCCATGGAAAATGCCCCTTTCACCAATACATGTTCAGCAAGCCAGGCAAATATGGCCTAAAAATCTGGGCAGATGTAAAAACCAGTCATGCATCTACAGATTTACACAGGAAAATCCAGTGACGTGCGGTGAGGGTCGTGACTGGTGAGGCACTGACGTCATCACATCAGATTTACAAACATATAGCTTATTCACCATTTGATTGGCAACAGTTGTTTTGTTTAACATTAACATAGTCTGAAGCAAACCTTTTAGCTCCGGTGTTGGTCTTCCTTTAATTATTATCTTCTGCTTCGATTGAAAGTCCAGTTTAGAAAATTCTTTCAGTTGAGTTATGTAATCTTCCATGTTGAACATAAGGCCAAGCAACAGGAAAAACTAACTGGCCTTGCTAACTGTTTATGGTAGCTTGCCGCCGAGGAGTCGTAGAGTCCCTGGGATCACCAGCGCCCCCTACCATGAGGCACGAGAACTGCGTGCCTCACCTAGTGTCTCTTCGCAGCAGTTTCATGATCGCTCAACACAAGAATGCATTACACACACATACAGTTGTTAATGAAAAAACAAAAAAAAAAACTGTGCATTATATACACCAGCTAAAATATGGAAATTTAGTTCATATAGTAAAAGTGTTAGAACATTTTAATAGCCACATGCAAAGAGAAAGTAATCCGGTCTCACTGCATAGCATGCCAGCACAGTTAGTAGTCATTGGCAATGACTATACTGAGCCGCACCACGGATTGCGCAATCCGTGGTGCGGCTCGCCGGGCTGGTGCCTCACCGTTCGTCTCTTAGTATTTGACCGGCAAATGCGAAAATTCAGCGATTTTGAAAAAACTAATCTAAAAATGGTGTAGTTAAATGGAAAAGAACTTTAAAATACAAATCACTGAATGAATATAACCATTTAATTTATTTTTTAATTTTATATTTCCACGATGACAGGTGAGGCCGTGCCTCACCTGCCTCCCCTGACTGCACGTCACTGGGAAAATCTGAGATTGCCATTCCTGAGAAAAATCAAGGAAAATGTGCGGTCCTTGATGTGACTACTGGACTGCGGGGTCACAATATCATGTGTGACCATTTTTTTACCAGCTATGACCCTGAACAACAACGTCTCAGGAGCAAACTTAGCATGGTGGGCACAATAATAATAAAAAGAGCTGCAGCCTGAAAGTTTGCAGGTGAAGCACAGGGGGCTTCAAAATCAGCTTTTACTATTGATTCATTACTTGCTCTGCTTTTCATTTCGTAAATTTGTGTTGAAGTTCTATTTTTGAAAAACAAAACAAAACAACCTTTTTTTTATTTTTGCCTTTTTCTTAAAGTAAATATATATGGGTCAAAATTGACCTGCGTGTTGCAGATGTTACTGTAACAACCTTTTATTTATTTATACACTTCTCTAGATGTTAATTTTACCACTTTTTTAGTCTGAAAAAGAACTGCATGCTGGAAAAAGAAAGGGCCTGGGGCCACTCCAAAAATATCAAAACCAATCTTTTAAGTAAGTAAGTAAAATTTTATTTATATAGCACCTCCCAAGACAAATATCAAATAACAGCAGAGCAAAACAGGAAAAAACAAAAAAACCTGAAAGCCTAAAAAGCTGAGCTCTCTCAAAGGGAGCCACTCCTTTGTGTAAAGCCAGTGGGTCCTGATCACGTGACCGCAGAGACCTGATGGATGTAAGAGTTCACTGATGATGGATAAGGAAGCTTAACAACATAAACAAGAAGTAACAAACAAACTGGAAGATAAATCATTGTTCTGAAGGTTTGTTTTTTTTTTGGCTGAAGTATTCAAATGATAGAAGTCCTTTGTGCTATTTATGGCATGCTTGTGTTTCAACAAGATTTTTCAGCTTATTGTTATTATAGTATTATTATACAGTTATTATAGTATAATAATATTATTAAAACTAACCCTGTTTTATTCTGACTTGTTGCACTACGCTCTCTGTAGTTATTGTAGGATCTTCATCTTACAGTAAAAAGCGACTGTTTGTTGTGATTTGGTCCTATATAAATAAAACTGAACACTGGCCTGCAGACAGGAACCCCAGCTAACCTGTCTATGCAGATAAGCAGAGGATTCCTGGTTAGATTTAAACCAGAAGACGCGTGCTGTATCCCAAACTGTAAGAATAACAGTTTGGACAGTTCTGTGATGAACACTCCATCGTATTCCTACAATGACTTCTGACATGGCCTCCACATACGGTACTGACCTTAATACTGAACTGCAGTGATGGTTTGAAGTTGGAGTGAGTGGTCTGGCCAAATAAAAATCTGGTTGTCGGCAAATGAATGCAGGGTTCGCTTTTAGAGAACATTTTCTGACAAAGCACTAACTAAAACTTTTGTGAAAAACATCTTTAACCTTGCTTTACTGGAAAGCTTTTTCATTTTCTCATGATTGTTGCTAGGGGGCAACGAGGGTTTTACAGAGCTGACATATTTCTCTTTCAAAATCTGGTTGTTGGCACAGAACATGGTGCCGTTAACATCAGGAACGAAGTTTCTAACCAAGAATTTTTGTTTGTCCAATGATTACTTCACTGACATACTGTTATTCCTGTTTTAGAGTTGATCTAAACAGTGCAGTTTGTAAGATAACATTTCACAGTATTTTGTATTTGCATGTTTTAATAGAAAAATGATAACACAGAGCTCTGAATATATTTTTTCTACTCAGTGTAAATGATTTTTCGATTTATGTTTTTTAAATTTTTACACACTTATAGTTAACTCTTTCCAAATCACATTAGATTTATAGCCTTAACTCAGGTACCAGGGACATAATGACTTTGTTTTATTACAATATCAACATGAAGAAATAAAGCTGCAGCTACAGCTGAAAATCTGTGACTCTGGACACGATGCAAGCACAATAAATTAATGTTACAGTAACAAATAACAATGTGATGTCAGCAGGATTTTTCTATAGAATCTAATGTGATACAGTAATCCCTCACTACTTCGCGGTTCACTTTTCAGAGACTCGCTGTTTCGCGGGTTTTCAATCAATATTAGTGTAAAATATTTATTGCGGTATTTTCGCTGTTTCGCGGGTTTTTGCGGTACTCGTTCTTACCACATTTAATATCAAACAGTTTGTTGATGGTCTTTACTGAGAGATAAAGCTGTGTGTCATCAGCATAGCTGTGAAACTCTTATGTGGCATATATTATGAAAAACAGATTGGTCCTAGTATCGACCTCTGGTGGACTCCACAGTTTACCGTTTCACTGTGGCAGTACGTGCATGTTACATTCAGCAGTGTGAAAGTGTGACCTGTGACTGTGATAAACTGTGATGTTGTCTAGCAGTAGAAGACTGTGGAAAGTGCCCAAATTAAACTGAACTGAAAACTGAAAACTCTGGTAACCCTGGTCCACTTCTCATTTAACCCCACAGTAGGACTAAAATACACCACTTTTGGATGTGTTGTAACTGCCTCAACACATGAGAAGGTGTGTGAAAATCCCTAGAAGTGTACACCTTCTTCAAATCACTCAGTGTCCACATCAAATGTGCAGCATGCATGTGGTACTTTTTTTTTTTAGCTTGGACCCTGTTTGTTGTGGCCATATTACACTTTACACCTGCAGACACACACTTCTTCAGCAACTAAACTTTAAACCTGTTAGTTTGAAACTCAGCAGCCGTGACTGAGAACATCTCTGATTCAAAGTTCCTTCACTCACAGCTGCTGCAGGCTGATCCAGGTCCTGCCAGCCTCCACCACACCGGACACAAGTCACGCACACACAAATAAAATCTGTGACACAAACACACCGCGGCTCTCCACACAGTCGAACACCATCTGCATGACCATATGTCAGCTTCAACTCTGCTGCAAACACACACACACACACACACACACACACACACACACACACACACACACACACACACACACACACACACACACACACACACACACACACAGAGTCCCTGGAGAGCAGGTGTAAACAAGCTTGTCTCCCAGCAGATGTGTTTTCTGTCATTTTGCATATTGTTCTTCCAGCAGACCAACTTTGTGTGTGGGTGCACGTACAGCTATCTTTGTGAGGACCGCTGTCAGTGATAGGCTCTGCAGGGACACTTTCTTCACTTCAGGTCAGACTGTCACAGCACTGCAGCACTCTCTGAGGGGTCAGGCTTCCTCTCAGCTTCAGGTACCGGACAAAGGTACCTGAACGAGGGTCCTCACAAGGACAGATGGACAAACAGGTGTGATTATGTGAGCTCTGACAGCCTGATGCCTCCAAACTCCCCAACACACACACACACACACACACACACACACACACACACACACACACACACACACACACACACACACACACACACACACACTGTCCTCTTACTGTATGATCAGCTGTAAAACTTGTTATTGTCAGTTCAGGTTACATTTATTTTTGTTCAGCTGTGAAATACTTGAACACACCTTGTCCTCTGTTGATGACATTTGACATGTCTTTCATGACAACTGCCAACACAGAAGTCTGCAACAGATCTGTGATTAATCTGCGATCAACTATTATTCTACTATTATACAATTCAGCATGAGCAGAACAAATCACGCGCTGCCTGAGATGCACAGGAATGATGTAAACCTCTGTGTATTCTGCTGAATAGATATTAAAAGAAGTTCAAATTTTTCTGGGCTGTACGTTCATGCAATTCCAAGTTGTGCCACAAGGTGATGCAGTGAGTTAGTGTAACCTTTTTATTTCCAGATAAGTCATTAAAAACATATTCTGGAAAAGGGCACATCCTCTACAGGAAATGTAGAGAGGACTAAAAGAAAAAATCAAAAGTCAAAACAACCAAAACACACACCAGCTGGTACAGCACTGCCCCCTGGAGGTGAAAGTTTTAGTGGAAAAATTGCAGGAGGTAATTAGAGGTACAGGTAGAAACTGAGGCTACAAAGCTTCAAACCTGACTTCTCCTTTTGTTACCAACTGAAAATGGCTGCTAGCTTGCGGGGCCCAAGTTGAACCCGTTTTTCTGCTGAGCGTCGAGTGCGTTCACTGTGGAAAAACCACTGAAAGATTCAAATACTGGCACCGGCACCCCGTCAATGGAAAAAGGGCCCAAGTGAGTCAGAGCCAGGTCTAAGTGGGGCCAGAGTGGGTCAGAGCCGGGTCAGAGTCGGGTCAGAGTGGGGTCAGAACGAGGGATACATGGTGAACTGGCGAGTTACTGGCAGAGCAGTGTCCAGAGGGCAAAGCAAGTAAAAAGTAAAGTCCATCACATCCAACGCTGCATAGTACATACTTAATTTTGGTATATCTGAAACAAACAAACAAAAAAGTCAGTCATGGAAGTCCATGATGAAAGGTGCTGTTAGAAACACCTGCATTAGTGAAACACCTGCATCAGTGACACATAACTTTTTAAAAAGCTGCTCCAACTAGTCAACCGGGTAAATGAAAGAGACCGGGCTGGACGTATTCTGGAGAGTGGGAGGTTTGTGACAAGCAAACAGCTGCATAATCAGCTGTGAATCCATTGAGTTGTGTTTTATTTAACTTGAAGCTGCTTCCTCGCAGCTGCTTTGATGCACAGCTGGAAGGTTAGGGTTAGCAAACAGTTATGTTTAGCATGCAAACATCTGGGCAGCTTCAACTGTGGAGCTGATTCTTTCCAGGCAGCCGTCTCTTCATTTTCTGATGTGTCAGCTGTGGAGTCTGACTGATGCGACTGATCAGGTGGGATTCAAAGCTCCGGGGTGGGGGGGAGGATGAGGCGATGGAGCGGGAAGGAGCAGAGCATGCTGGGATTGTAGGGATTCAGCTCTACGCTGAGCTGTCAATCACAGAAGGTGGGTTTTATTCTCAAAGACTGGAGACAAGATCTCCCTACTGACTGACACACTCGGCGGCAGATTTACACTCACTCTCTCTGACACACACACACACACACACACACACACGAGCTAACGGCCTGAACACACACGTTGAAATCAAGCACACTCATAAAAACCTGCAGCTTCTCAGCCTCCAGAGAGCTGGCAGAGGCCAGGGAACACTTTGCGAAGTTTTAAGACTGTTTATTTTTTGACATTTCTGGGACATTTCTGAGAACCAGCACACTCATACTAATGTGTCTTTCTATCCTTGTGGGGCTCTTCAGCGAATGTTCCCGAGCCGTAACTTAAACCCAACTTCAACCAGAAGAACTGAGTCTTCCAAAAATATAGACACTAAAATTCACATATGGAGGTGGGTCCTTATAAGGAAGCTACATTTTCAGGGCTAAACTCCAGATGATGGGGACTCTAAAGTGACCTGTTAAGCTTGTGAGGTCCAGCAGTGCCGGCCTGCCCATCAGGAGCGCTGGCACATCTCCCCTGACTGTTATTTTTTTCAGTGGTGCAAACAGTTGACCTTGTATGCTGCACGCTCTTAATAAACACCTGCCCATCTCTAAAAAGTGCACAACATCAACCTGCTTCTGTGAGAAGGAAGGAAAGATGGAGGTTAGAAGCTGAGAGTGAAAGGAGAAACACTGGAAGGTCACGGAGCCACGATGGTCTGCTCGGGTTTTTCCTGACGCTGAAAACCGAACGCTCACACAGTTTTCCTGAACGGTCCTCATTCCACCAGCAGTAGTCCTGTCCTGATAAATAAAGGTGTTCCTACATTCAAGGATGAATTACTGATAACAATAGGACCCAATTACTGCTGAACATCATTGCTGAATGGGGTAAACGTTTTTAAAGGAGCTTTTCAGGGTGAGATTAAGATGGAGCTGAGAGGAGCAGGAGGAGGAGGAGGAGGGGATCAGGCTTCCTCAAACAGACTGCATGAAATTTTAATGCTACAAATTACATTTACACTTTACATTTAAAGGACTAAGTGAGCGCCACAGAGGAGGAAGGCTCTGAGAGTCTGAAACCTCCCGTGTGGATCATGGAGCATTCAGAGTATTTAAAGAGTGTTTGAAGAGTTTCAAACAGCGACTGCCAGGAAAAGACTTTCAGAAAATGGAAACAGAGGAAATAGAAATAGAATCTTTTCTGAGTGAATATGCATCCCTGTAATCCAGTAGGACAGAATTATTGCTCAACATCCAGAAAATATCTGGAAAGGTTTGAGAGCATCGTTGAACTCTGGGAAACATTTGGATGTGATTGGAAGTCAGTTAATGTTGGAAACCCTGCAGTGTTGGTTTCAAGTGTCCTCTAAAACGACAAAAAGATTTTTACATTTTATTTGCTGTGCACACATTTCTAACAGCAACAGAAAGAGTTGGTGATGGATTGCTGTGCATCAGTGGGTTGGTTTGTTTCTCTGGGATAATGAAGCTGATGTTTGGTCCATGTTATATTTAAGCCATGAACAGAGCTGGATTCCAGGGGATGCAGTATGTCTTTGTGTTAGCTGGCTCAACAAAACCAGAAACCCTAGTCAAAGATAACAGGTAACAGTGGTTATCAACTTTCTCTGAGCACACACATAAAGAGGGCATTTAATGCATCGTTTCATGATATTCCTGCTGATAAATATAAAAAATGCCTAATCTGTTATCTAGCAGCTGCAGTCCAAGCACAAAAACATGTTTAATACATTTTCAGCATCACTCGCTGAATGGCTAAAACTTCCAGTGACAGCTTGATGTACATGCAACCTGGTGATTGCATCACATTTTTTCACATCTGGTAACTGATCGCAAGTTGAGCACTCAGCCTCTGGGTGAGCAGGTTCGATTGCTGGTGGGAGGCAACCTGTCTCCAAACAACTGCAGTCTGACTGCAATCAGTCTGAGTCAGCCTGAGCAAATCATCTGAGGTGCATCTCTTTGCAATACAGGACTCGACTCAGCTGATTGTATTCTGGTTACATTCCTATATAAATAATGTTGCTGAGGGCCTGTGTCATTTTGTATTCAAATTACTGTCCCGGAGCAACCACTGACAGCAACCACTGACAGCAACCACTGACAGCAACCACTGACAGCAACTACAGACGTAGTTTGAGGGGAATTTCTGTTTCAAATCTGTGAGGCTCTGGCTGTATTTTTGCATATGCAGATTTGTGATTTTCAACAGTTTATCACAGGTACCATATTATCATAAACAGACTGCATGTAATTGCCAACTTAGTTGCAGACTGATAGCAGAGTGACTCTGTCTTGCTGCTGTTTTGTTGCTGTTGATGCACCAAAGTTGCTTTGAAGATGGAAACAGTCTGTGAGAGGTTGCAGACCTGGTCTTTAAAGCAGACAGGCGTAATAACTGTGGCTGCACTCGTTGCTTCCCTGCTGTGACAGCAGTACAGCCCATTAATCTCTCTTCATAGCGCAGCCTTCAGGTGAGCCTCGGGTCCTCAGAATGTGAACAAACACTCTCACTTCTCTTATTTCACTAACTGTTGCATGAAGCAAAAATGGCTTTGAGTGTGCGTCGATCTTGCTCCTGGCGACAGCTTGCCGCTTGCCCTGTTACCATGGCGACAGGCTGAAGCCTGGGTCAGCGTGACCCATGTGATCCGAACTGCCGCAGCTGAGGGGACACGGACATTTTAAACATGAAAGGAAGCTTCCTGCAGATGATTGGATGAGTCTGCTAATGTAGTTTTAATGGAGGGACTCAGTTCAAAGGTCATTTTCTCTCCCTTTGGGTGTCAGCGAGAGCCCGTCTGTTTGCGCTCCGTCTCATTTGTCTGCGGATGACGAGGAAACTTATTCTCAGTCTTGTTTGTGTAATTTGTGTAATTTTCTATGCTTAATAACAGTGTGTTGTTTGCTCGAGCAGACATGGAGTCATAGACGGTATAAAAGATGAATGTAGCCGCTGTGCCATCACCCGTGGGTTCGTGAGGCCTTCAGTGCTTTCGCCATTGCACTCTCTTACCCTAACCCTAACCCTGTGTTTTGAAAGCCAGCGTGACGATCTGACTGTGAAACTGCTCGCGCCATCGAAGCCGTTTTTCTTGCTTGGTGGATGTTTTCAGTGACTCTTTCTCCTTGTTTTCACTAAGCAGCAGTTCTTTTATCTCAGCCCAGTTTTCTGCCCACAGCATGAACTTTGCTGCACTTTTCCAGCTCCTCTTCTTCATCATCTTACCCTCCGCTCAGACCTAATACAGCGCACTGGAGGATATTTTAAGCTAATTAATGGCAGGTCCATCAGGTTTCTCTTTGAGCGGCCTGAACCTCGACTCGTCCTCTGTGAGGTCACGACAAACAGCTTCCTGTCTCATAATGAAGCCGCTCTAATCTTCCATTTCTGGGGTGTGAAAAGTCTCTGAAAACCTCTTCTTTTGTGCCGCGTTTTTTTCTGGAAAAGAAAGAACCTCATCAGAGCCCACAAAGCGTTTTGGAGTTTAAACCCTTCAGAAAGTGGCAGAACGAGGCCAAGCAGACAGATGGCATAATTCAGCTCCAAAATAGAAAACCCATTAACGGCAAGCTCACAGATTTGTCTGCGGTGTTCAACTGAGACAGCCTCGGTGACCCCCGACCGAGTCCTCGCGTCGCTAATCGAATCGCTTCATTTCCTTGTTCTCCAGTCTCATCGGACACACTCGCCCCCACATGCTCCTTCTTCTTCTTCCTCTTCTTCTCCTTCTTCTTCTTCTCTGAGCAGCTGAAAGAGAAGCCTCACATGCTCTGGGATTACGAGCTGGGCTGTAAAGCTGCAGGAGGTAATTGGTTTTGGATGGGGGTGTGGGGGGAGGTGGAGGGATTCTGTGAAAGGAAAACTGGTGGAGGCAACGAGTTTGTCAACTCGCTCACTAATGGGGGTAAACGGTGTCAGAAGAGTTTTTAAAGGCGCTTTTAAGGCGAGATTAAGATGGAGCTGAGAGGAGCAGGAGGAGGAGGAGGAGGGGATCAGTCTTCCTCTCTCAAACAGACTGCATGAAATTTTAATGCTACAAATTACATTTACATTTAAAGAACTAAGTGAGCACTCCGATCCACAGAGGAGGAAGGCTCTGAGAGTCTGAAACCTCCCGCGTGGATCGTGGATCATTCAGAGTTTCAAATGATGACTGCCAGGAAAAGACTTTCAAAAAACGGAAACAGAGAAAATAGAAATATTAGAATTTTTTCTGAGTGAGTATGCGGCCCCTAATCCCAGTCTGGGACTCCTTTGGCTTTCTTCAGGGTCTTCCTGTGTAGACAGTTTATATCGGTTCTGCATTTTCATGTTTTACCCACGCAGACGCAGTTAGAAAAGCTAACCTGCCATTAGCTTCACATCCGGAGTTCCTTCAGAATCACGGAGACCTGCTGACCACTGTGCCACCAGGATCCTGCACAGACACAGGAGGAAACAGAATGCATTCAGAGCTGTTAACAGTGTAAAATCCATATTTCACCTCATTTCTGTGTCTATGTCTGTCCTCTGACTTTACACCTTAAAACCTACAAGGATATCAAACATGTTCCACTGAAAAGGTTCCTTCGAGGTCCAATAAATACCCGCAGGGGATAGATTTACCTGCAGGGACAGAAATGGACTTTTACTGCACACCATATTTCTGAATCTATGCAGCAACAGCTGGAGAATGCAGGTGTAGAATGGGCCAGATGTGGCTTATAAGTAAGGCAGAGAACATCTGGCCCATGTAAGGTGGACCTGTAGCAGCCAGGCTCACTGAGTGAGACAAATGTGGGCCAAAGAAGGACATAAATACAGTATGTGCCACATCTGGCCCAAACCTTGGCTGCTCTCTGGGCTGCACAGTAACGTGACATTTGGATGAAGTTTAGTCTGTCCCACAGTTCCTCTAGATCCAGGACCGGGTTCTCTCAGTTGTGTTAGAGATTCTGACCTGACTCACCGTCTGCTGTGTGTCACCTGCCGTCCTGCTCAGGTGTGTTTGTGTATTTCTGCCAGCTGTTCCTCTGCTTCACATTAAATCCTGCTCCGGTGTCACCGTATAAACTCGTGTTGCCCGCCCTCGCAGGCTGAGGCGACTCATTTACCAAGCTGGAGATTGATGTGCTTATCAGGCGGGCAACAGACCTGAGCACAGTTTAATGTCTCTGTAAAATAAACCCAGCATGCACCGGGGGAGGCTCGCTATCAGCTGGAGGCATGAAGCGGACAGAAAAGCACACGATATCAGACACATTTGAGACCTCTGAGCTGAGGAAAGCATGAATTACAACAAAGAAGAAGCTAACACTGACACATCCCGAGTCTTTAACTGGAAAGGCCACAAACACCCTGAAAATGTGGCACATAAACAAAACCTCCTTGTTATGTTCCCCTAAGGAGTGCAGGGGGTTTGGGGAAGTAACACTCTTCATTTCATTTCATATGGAAATACATTATGCACAAATAATAAATGAGGAGCAGACACCGGCTTTCAGTTTGTGAAGGTAATCTGAAGAAGCTCCTCCCACAGACTGGACTGGGTTGTGGAGACAGATCAGCACGTTTCAGAGCTGAGCTCTTCATCACAGGTAGAAAACCATCCGACAGCTTCTTCTAGAAAAGCATCTTCCAGTGAGCCGGACCTCCAGAGCTGAAAAATAATTGTTTAAGAATCATTTTACCTTTTCAAAATTTCAGGGGGTTCATTCAATGCTGGAATCTCCTCTTGAGACTGGTGCTGTGGGGCTTTGGTTTATTGAAGCTGACAGCTAAGTACCGATGAAGCATCAGTTTACTGAACGTAGACATGCCCGTGTACTCGCCCTCCATGTTTCCACGTTTCTGTTGGTGCTGCTCTGTGAAGGGAGTAGTACACACCAGAGCATCAAATCTCCAGCTCCTGGATGATTTCCTGAACGGCCCTCATTGTGAGCCAGTGGGTTTTTACTAGTTCTAATTATCGTTACCAAAGCCTCCTGGTAATGCCCCGGTGCATTTATTTTGAAGTATTATCTATACTGATTTCCTGTCACCACCACATATTGAATTGTCAGTCAAATCTGACAAAAACAGCAGGTTTCTGTCCAAAAATAAGATTTTACTTTTTCTACTAGAAGTGAAACTTCACCAACATCTGTGTTGTTCTGTGAGACAGTGAACTTGCCATCTCTCCCTGATCTTTTTATTCTGTATGGATGCAGCTTCCAAAAATGAGTTTAGCTCTTTAAAATGTGTTGAATAAGTTGTTTTTGCTCTGCACAATAAAAAAAAAAGGTCTAATTTTCTCCATGCTTTCATGTTCTTGTTTTCCTGCTGACTGCTGCAGAGAATCTGCTGTTTGAACCAATTGTGCCTCAAAAGGTCACAAACCCGCCTGTAAAGTACCCCAACTGACACTAAGTATCCTGTTACTTTGCTTTTACTCTGAATTAATTTCATTCAATGAGGAAAACAATGGCTGACTGTAAAATGTGCAGGAACAGTGTAAATATGTCAGTCTGTGCTCAGTTTTTGCTGAGTTTCTCCTCTGTCTGAGGTGTTTTTCTAACTTTTCTTTCCTGCGTGAATGAAGCCGCTGCAGCTCCTTAAAGTAAAAAATAAAAAGGTGGAGTAAACTCCTCTTCCTCGCCACATTTCTGCAGTTTATTGAACTGATGCTTCTCAGCAGCTCCACCGATGAGGGGAACATTTCCCTCCTCTCCATCACACCGCTGCTCTTGCCATCGTTCTGAAGCAAATATCCATCTCCAGCTTTTTCTCTCGTCCTGACAGCCGGGAGACTGCCTGTCATCCCGCCTGTCAGACTCGCAAACGATGACGCGTGACAAAGTGAGACAGACGCACACACTCCCTCCGCTGCTCTGCAGGTGTGTGCGTTTCCCATTGTGCTCAACAGATTTTAAGGCATTTATTTAACTTCCACTCAAATCTCTTCCTTAAGACCGGTTCAGCTTTCAGCCCCTAAACCGAAAGGTGGAGAAAACCACATTTAAATATTGTTATTAAGACCACAGACCAGCCTAATGTGTGTTTGATGTTCGAGGTTCCTCCAGAGAAAACACGAGTTCCCTGGAGAAGGTTCCTGCTGTGGAAAGCCAAGATAAAACAAGCTCTGAAGATGTAAAATGGGAGAATTTATTTCAGGTTAGCAAAGACGGTAGTAAAGATCAATCAGGATAAAAACCAGGAAGGAGACGTACAAAACGGCTTTTCCTGAACACGTAGATCTGAAACTGAGGTGATTAAAAGATCATTTGAGCCGGGATGATAAAAGTTAGAGTCAAGCTGCAGTTTTTCTGGGTAAAATTATTTTGCACATATGCAGTGTTAGATCTGGATATCAGAATGTATTCATCAGATTTTCATTTGACAAGTAAAAGATGAATCTGTTCTGAGACCATTAGTATCAACAAAAACCCCAGCTTCCTCACCGTGGCCATAATTTACTGCACAGGCAAAATAAAGATCATATACTGCATGTGTTGGAGCTTACTCACTAATCTGATCCATGACGTGTCGGTCTGAGGTGCCCTCGCATCCTCGTTCTGGACATGCAGCTTCTTCCTGAGAGTCAGCTCTTCTCTGCCACCTTTAACAGATACAGCAGAGCATGATGTTCTTCTTAATCCGGCCTCTACACCATCAAAAGCTTTGTGTTTCTGGACCACTCAGGCAGCTTCATCATTGGAAAAAGAAGATTTTGGGCTGTTTGTGCGTGGAGCCAAAGCAGTGTGCTGCTTCCACACTCGCTGCCTGTCCCTGAAGTATCACCGTGACGCTGAAGTTTTCAAAGAATTTCACAAGGTCTGAGCCTTCTGAGCCGTCAGGTAAGCAATGCACAGATATTGCATCTAGGACCACAGGTTGTAGCTCTGGAGTCTGCACCTTCATGGCCTCCAACTCTGGTGTGGATGACTTTAGTGAGATCTCCCGCTGTTCTGCAGGAGCGCCCGTGTTAGCATCCTGACTAGCTGCTGGTAGTGCTATCCAAGCTTTTCACTCTCCGCTGTTATCTGTGCTTGAAGGAGCTTTCAGATTTTTCACATTCTAGTTACAAGTTTTCATAAAAATAACTGTCCAGGCTCATGTAACGGTACCTCCCAATCAAAATGATGCATTTTTCCACAAAGATGTGACAAATATGCACATGAAGCCATAACATCCGACTGAGTGATGTTTACTCTGCAGCCAGCCTCAAATGTCCTCTTGGAGCGAGAAGAATTGAAGCGTGGATGTGTGGAGTTTCGATCCCAGTCGAGCTCTGAAATCATAAAACCATCCTCCATACAGCATCTACGACATTCCCACCATCACAGGTGTAATGCTGCCATAGCACCCTGGGATTCAGCGTGAGGTCAAAGTTCAGTCATCTCCAAAGTGTGTTTCATACACAAGAGCCAGTGAAGACAATCTGAATGTTCAGTGATGATGTTTTATGATTTATGGTGTCATTCTCATACGTTACAAAGAAGCATCATGAATAAACAGCTGTTTGCAGCTGCCTTCAAACCAAACAGTAAATTCATCGATGATTGTTTCTGGTTACAGTGATAATTCATAATGATACCAGACAGAAAATATATTTTTATTCTTCAAAACAGCTCAAACAGTAAAAGTTAACCTGCTGTGAACGTGCTGCAGTTTATCTCAGCTGTCCATTCTGATCCTTCGGTTATTAGTCCTGTTTTAGTACTTTTGATGTGCTCCTTGTGTTTCACTGGACAGAAACATTTGCTTCCTTTAAAAAGCTTCTTAGTGTCAAAAACTGAAACCAAGGAGAAAACAGGACAGAGAATTACCTGAGTGTGAAGGCACAGCTTCACATATTAATCTTCGTCAGCACGAGCGACCATCCCACAGGGACATTATCAAAAACAGGACCCATGAGGAAGATGTGGAGGCTGATGAAGGTGGTCAGACAGGCACAGATGTCGGTCTAACATTTTGATCTCATAGTTGACTAATGTCAGCTGGTGGACCTTCAGTTGCTCTGGTGTTCAACATTTCCAGCAATCTCCTTCACCTCCACGTGGGACCTCAACACAAAAGAAACAGCACCACCACCTGGGTGGTGTACATGCATCATCAGGCTCCATGTCCATCTTTTTTCCCAGTTTTCATCAGGACCAGCGTCCACTGCCACCAGGGTGTCACCTTCACCTTCACAGGAAACTCCAGTATAGATTCTGGCATATCTCACACAGACCTTCAGCATCTGTGCTGCTACAGCCTTTCTCTCATTTCAGTCTCTCCTTTTTCAGTCAGTGAAAATTACAAAAGGCTAAAAGAACAAACATCTAATTTTTCATCATCACTTCAGGGCCTGAAATTTGTCAGTATGCTAAAATCATGATTTTCTTTTAAGCTTGTTATTTTAAAAAATGGTACCTGTGAGTATTTATTTGTGTCATTTGGGAAGCTGATCCTGATGGAAGGATTTCCTCTGGAAGAAAACTTGATTTGGGAATTTGTTGGGAATCGTTACAGTCTGAACCTAATCCCGATGATCTCCACATTACAGCGATAATAATCCATCTGAAATGATTCACACTTGTATCAGCATGTAGATCAGCTCTGATAATTAATGAACCTCCACTCTGCTGCTGCTGCAATCTCTAATTAACTGATTCTAATCAGGCGCCACGCCGGATCCCTCCTCCACACCCCCCCTCCTTTCAGCCATCAGTGTGGAGGAGGCCAAAGGAGGGAAGAAGGAAGAGAAAATTAGGGAGCAGAAATGGAGGGAGAGGAGACATAAGGAAAAATAAAGCAACAGAGGCCAAGAGATGAAACAAGGGAGGAGAGAAGAGGAGACAAAGACACAGGAAGGAGAAATGAGGAGATTAAAGGATAATGATGGAAAATGTAGAAAAGGGGAAAGAAAGGATGAAGATGGACAAGATGAAAGGAGGAAATGAGGCAAGGGGTGGAGGGGTGTAATCATGTGGGTACCTGAGAGATGGTAACCACGGGAGCGGAGCATGTGACCTCCAATCATCCTTCATCCTGGAAATTTACCGTTTCATCTGTTTGAGAGGCTGCGTGTGTGCGTCTGTCTGTCTTTGTGGGGACCACAGTCAGTTTTACACCTTGTGAGGACAACAGAGGGTTTCAATGGCAGGTGGGAGGGGCTTCTTTGCCTGACATTACCATATAAGGATATCCCATAGGACTATCAGAATAAGTGTCATGGTCCCTGGGTCCATGAGTTCTTGGGATGTTTTGTATTGTGGATTACGGTTCTATAGTCTTGATTTTTGGTATTTAGCTTCGTTATTTCTTAGTGTTTGTGTCTTGTTTGTTTTTCCTGATAGAGAAAAACATACATTTATACATCGACCTCATATTTAGAAACTCTGCCCATGTTTAATATAAACATTGAGCACTGGAACAGGAAGTACATAACAGGAAGTGAGGAACAGCAGAACAGGTTGGGGTTAAAATGAGGTTCAGTTTAGGAGCGTGTTATGAAGGGACTGTAACTGCACCCAGAGACCGAGGAGGAGGAGATGTGACACTCAACAATGAAATGCTGAGATTTTAAAGATGGCGATTTGCTCTTTGCACATGTACAGTAAAAACTTCAAAAGTAAAAAACATTTAAAACCTTATTTTGAGGCAAACCTGACGCAGTTTTTATCACCTTTAACCGATGAAAGTGGCGGTAATGGCAGGTGATGTATGCACTGAGACTGAGCGGCGGGTCATCAGATTCATCAGATTTAACTGGTGATAGAAGCTTCAGAATAAGTGCCCACAGGTGCCTCAGTGGTAAGACATGCTTCTGGAAGGACTTCATGTGTTTGACAAGTTGCATGTGTTGTTCCTTAAAGAAAAACACACTCCAAAACCACAATCTATCCATTTATCCCAGTACTTTAGTTGCATAAACCATATAGTGCATATGAACCTCCACACAGTCTCCCCACTGTTGGATTGTGTGATGCTTTTCCCTGATCAGCATGAACTTACCGTAGTTTATTTTGACTCAGCCTCATACACAATCCTGCCGCTGCCATAAATGCTCACTTCAGTGACTCTCCACCTTTTAAAAAGACTCTGGTTCCTGAACTGAAGTTCATTTTCTCCACTCAGAAAATCCTTATAAAGAGCTTTGAGCCTTGAACTAACCAACCAGCTCTGAGGTGAACCATGACCATGAAGACATTTGATCGTGTTCAAAAAATGAAGGAAAACAAAAAGACACAAAACACCAGGCTGAGTACATGATTACTTTTAACAGTGAAGGAACCACACATCCCATAATGCACTGCAAATCCACAGGAAATGTCTTGCAGCCTTCTTGAATTGAATCCTTTTCATTTCTGTCGTGTTGTGTAACAGTTTGAATTTATTTTGCAGTTTCTGTTGTGTACGGTTTTAATTCTCAACATGTAGACGTTCAGATCCACGAGGCAGCAAGTGCAGCTGACGTGCACCTGCAGCAGGGCCTCAGGAGTGCACACAACCTGCAAAGGTACTGTGAGTGCAGCATGCCACAGTTGTCATCTTTGCCAGCTGTGTGGGCACGCTCCAGAATGGCGACTACGTGAGCTGTGTCAAGCTAAAGCGACTAATTATCAGTGTAGGGTTTCCTCAGAAGGAGCTGCGAAGGCTGCAAGTTCAGTTTAGCTTCCTCCTGCCAAACGTCTATGAGTTTAGTCTCTGGAAGCTGCACAAACCCACCCTATACAAGACATCATCACCAACAAGCACAAGATAAGCTGTTGTGGAGGATGTACTGGGTTTGGAAGAGGAGGAGCGGCCACAGGCCATTCCCAAGAGGAGCACCTACATCCCGACAACCTTCAAAGTGGACTGGAAAGCAGTTCAGGTGAGGCCCACGGGCAGCATGACTCCGCCTTTAGAGACCATCACCTGTTTATTTATTTTATTTAAGCATCTTGAGGCGACTGTTTGTTGTGATTTGGGGCTATATGAATAAAATTGAACTGAATTTATGTTTTATTCACCATGTGAAGAGAATTAAAATGATTTCCCACCCCCTTCACCACTGTCTGAACTCTGTATGAGGTTTTTACTGGATTTCAATACAAACTGAAGTACTCAGTCTTTTGTCTTTACTTTTCTTGTTTTTGAAAATGTTTCTGTGAGAAATCCCCCCCCCCCATTTATCATTCTTTTAAAAACATTTCTTGTTTTGTAAAAAAATAAGAAGTCCTACTTTTCTAGAAAGTCCTCCAACTGAAATTGTCCCGACTTTACAAGAAAAAAAAACATTGAGTCAGTTGTTTAACATAAAAAAATATTAAATTATTCCACTTAGACAATGACCTTATTGTATTTATTTCAAAACTTCGGGGTGATATCCACCGCTGGTCTGCCTGCCAGGAAAATATCCAGATTAGATATTCCTTTGAAGGATTTTTAATGTGATATTAAAGCGGTCGTTAGTGATCATTAACCCCCACCCGAGAACTTCTTCAAAGCTTCTTACTGCTGCTGTGCTTCAGCTGCCTGAAAAACCCTCAAAGGCTTTTTAAATTATCGTTAACTGTAACACAGACTTTGGACTTCTGAGTCTGCGCCTCAGAGTCACACTGGAGATGTTATTTGGCTGGTATTTTCCTAATGGAGGTTAGACTGAATTAAAAAACCCGAGGTCAGATTCTCCTCATTTTAATCAAACGGTCCAAATACAGCTGCTCTGACCCACAGAGATAACACCGCCCGTCCTCCTGTGAGTGCTGGTCCATGTTCGTCTGAACTTACCAACATGTTAACTGTCGATCAGCACACGGCTGCTTCTGTAACATAAATGTTTTAAACTGTTGATGGACTCGTGGATCTGTCTCATATTGTGAGGGAACAGTCAGGGTTCCCAACAGCCCGTGAAATCTAACTTTCTTAAAATGAATTTTAATTTCAATTCCTTAAAGTTTTACTTAAATAAACAAAAACAAAAATGTTTTCCTACTTTTTTTGTTTAAGTCAGTTTTAGTGGCTATACTTTAGAAATGTCTTCAATAAAAGTTAAAAGGTGTAATATTAAAGCCAGTTTCTCATTGTTGAACAGGTAGGCCAAAGAAAACAGCAGCAGCTGATGACAGAAACATTGTGCATCTGTAAAGAAAACAGGAACTCTGGGACAAAGTTTTATGGACCGATGATGAACCGTTACCAAAGGCTAAAGTTTGGAGAAAGAAAGGGTCTGCTCTTGATCCCTAACATACGAGCTCATCTGTGGAACACAGTGGAGGTACTGTCATGGCTTGGGCTTGCATGGCTTCTTCTGGGATGGGCTCATTAATCTTCACTGATGATGTCACGTGATGAAGTCAATACAATGAACTCAGAAGTCTACAGAAACATTTTGTCTGTCAATTTAATGAAAGATGCAACCAAATGCTAATGATCCAAACACACTGCCAAAACTTCAGCGGAGTTCATCAGGCAGGAAATGAAGGTTTATACTGGCCGAGTCAGTCTCCTGACTAAAACCCTATTGAGCAGGGGTCTCAGACTCAAATGACCTGGGGGCCACTGCTGGCTCTGTCAGTGGAGGGCTACTGTTTGTTTTTTAAGATAAGATAAGGTTTATTTGTCACAGTGAAATGTATTTTGTACCTGCAGCTAATAATAAGTAGTCAATATATATAAATAAGAAGAATAAAAATAAGTAATTCACACTATACACTATACACACTATACATAGAATAATATAATAATTTACATTGTGCAATTATAGTGCAGTTTAATATTGCAGTAGTAGGGCAGTTCAGGGTTCAGAGTTGAGCAGACGGATGGCTTGTGGATAAAAACTCTTCTTCAACCTTTCAGTCTCAGTCCTCAGGCAGCGGTAACGCCGGCCTGATGGGAGCAGGGAGAAGAGAGAGAGGTGGCTGGGCTGTTTAAGGATCTTCAGAGCCCTCGATCTGCACGAACCACCCTTTTTAGGGCCATGAAGTCCTGCTTGGTGCAGTTTCCCATCCAGGTGGTGATGCTCCCACGCATGATGCTCTCGATGGTGCAGGTGTAAAAGTTCCTGAGCACCTTGAGTGGGAGCTTGAAGTCTCTCAGCCGCCTGAGGAGGTAGAGACGCTGTCTGGCCTTCTTCACAGTGATGTTAATGTGATGAGTCCAGGACAGGTCCTGTGAGATGGTCACTCCCAGGTATTTGAAAGTGTCCACTCTTTCCAGCACCACTGATGAGGAGTGGATGGTAGTCCCTCTGCTGCTTCCTGCTGAAGTCCACGATCAGTTCCTTTGTTTTGCTGACGTTGAGCAGAAGGTGGTTCTCCTGGCACCAGTTCTCTAGGAGGGAGACCTCCCTCCTGTAGGTTCTCCTCATTGTGAGAGATTAGTCCCACAACAGCAGTGTCATCAGCAAACTTGATGATGACACTGGACTCTGACGTGGTCGCAGTCGTGGGTGTACAGTGAGTACAGCAGAGGGCTGAGCACACAGCCCTGGGGGGATCTGGTGTCGAGAGTGAGGGAGGATCAGCTGAGGTGACCCACTCCTACCACCTGTGGTCTGCTGGTCAGGAAGCTGTAAACCCACCTGCGCAGGGATGGGCCCAGGCCCAGGTCCAGCAGCTTAGAGACCAGCCTGGAGGGGACTATGGTGTTGAATGCTGAGCTGTAATCTACAAGCAGCACTCTCACATAGTTCCTCTTACCAGTGTCTACATGGGAAAGGGTTTTATGGAGGAGGAAGATTATGGACTCATCTGTGGATCTGTCTGGCCGGTGTGCGAACTGTTGTAGGCAGCGGTTTGGGACCTCAGAGCATTGTGGACAGATTTATCCACCCATGGCTTCTGGTTGGGAAAAATCCTGATGGTCCTCCTAAGCAAAGTGTCATCAACAACTTTCCCAATAAATCCCACAACCTTTTCCGTAAACTCATCGATGCCTCTGCCCACCCTGAGTTCGTCCAGCTTGTTGTCCAGTGACTGGACATTTGCCAGCAGGATGCTCGGCAGGTCTTTTTCCTTGGGGCCTTGTGCATGACCTGGGGGCCCGCACCCTGCTTTGTCTGAGCTGGCCCACTGACGCAGGACGTCCTGGGGCCAAGCCGAGTCAGGAGAAAAAGGTCTCAGAATACAGCCAGAGTGTTTTATTCCAATGTCAAAAAGAGTCTGTCTGTCATATGTGATATGACACAGAGCAGGCGAAATTATAAAATCAAAAATTAAGGATAAAACTAACATATACAAAGTGTCAGAGCAGATACTGTTTGCCGACAGAGCAATGCAGTTGAATAAACTCTTCATTTCGGGACATCAGCAGCTCTCAACATGCAATGATTCAGAAACGGCCCTTCACCGAGTGGCTTTCCCACGTCGGCTATTAATTCACTGACCACATCACCTGCTTCAGCTGCAGCATCAGCATCCTCAGCAGCTTTGTGGAAAGGTTGTTGCTGGGATAGCGGTAATCTTTGTAGCTGCTTGGCTAGTTTTTCCTGTCATCGCCCTCCTTCTTCCCATCATGCTGTCTGCATTTAGTCGTGTACTGACACTTGAGATTTAATCCCTTCAGAACGGCAAGTTTCTCCTTACATATAAGCCAGATCGGTTTCCACCAAACTCAACAAAACAATTATTAAAAAAAAAAAAATCAGGAAAATCTCTGTATGTCATCCACTTTTCTTTCGTGTGGAAACCAACATTTTCTACTGCTTCTTATTCATGTTATCGGCCATGATCTCATCAGAAACTGCACACACTTTGTGATTATTTAGCATTTTAAAAAAATTTGTTTTTTTAATACAATACTTTTTATCATTTAGATTACATGGGAAATGGTTGTCTTCATTTTTTTTTTGGGGGGGGGGGGGGGGGGGGGTAATTTAAAGGGCCAAATTGTATTATATTTTTGGCATCAGTTCTGTGAGTTTGAGACCCCTGCTATAGAGCATTTTACGTGCTAAAGAGGAGACTGAAGCTCTCTACACACTGTTCTTGAGCTGATCTGAAGGTCACATGAAGGTTGGAGGTCTGTAGTGATTCACTCTGCAGAAACTTGGTGACCTCTGTGCACTATGACCCTCAGCATCCTCTGACCCCGCTCTGCAAATTTACTTGGACTACCACTTCATGGCTGAGTTGCTGTCGTTCCCAATCGCTTCCACTTTGTTATAATCCCACTAACAGCTGACTGTGGAACATTTAGTAGTGACTGGACTTGTTGCACAGGTATCATCCTATCACGGTACCACGCTGGAACTCAGTGAACTCCTGAGAGCGACCCATTCTTTCACTGATGTTTGTAAAAGCAGTCTGCATGCCCAGGTGCTGGTTTATACACCTGTGGAAGTGACTGGAACACCTGGATTCAGTACTGTTGGCCGTATAGTGTATTTAAAAATCATATGTGAACAACAGTGATGTACATGACTTGAACTTGGTTCTCTTGTGTGAAGATCAACATGGCTCACTCCTCCACCCCCTCCGACCTTCAAACATGGACTGGAAAATGAGAGCGGACTGATGAAGAGTTACATTCAGGGACATGAAATAATGTTGGAAAATTCATGTTTAGGAACAAAAACACATAACAGAAAACAAGTTGTGACTATCTCATGGACTGCCATGAGAGGTTTAACTGCCTTCCTGTAAGATCCTCATAATTCTCCTGATTGAGGTGAAAAAAACTGATTTTCCTAAAAAGTTGCAGTGAGAAAAAAAAAAAAAAGAGGTTCAGTAAAATAATTTTTTTCACAGCATGTTCTTGGAAAAAAAATCCCCTGTGGGTTAAAATTAACATTCACTGAAGCGAAAGACAAAAACTGGGTCACAGGCTGCAAAGTTTGACACTCGCTGCTTGAATGCATTCAAAACCTGCCTGGCAACAAAAAGTAGGCAACATTAGCATGTTTCTCGTGCAACATCAGCATGTTTCCTTCCCAAACACAGATGCCAGGCAGTCTGAAGGGAACAGCTCTGAAAACTGGAAACTCTAATGAGCGTTAGTGGTGATTTTATCCTATTTACAGGGTTTAATGAAACTGATTGTGAAGGACTAGCTGCAAATGTTTCCTTCTAATGTATTCTGGGATATAAAATCTGCCTGACAACGGGTAATTCTGCACAAACAGCTGGCCTGTGGAGAACTTTAACATCCCCCCGCTTCGATCCACAATCCTGTTTAGCATACAGCACTGTTTGTCTTTGATCCTCTGGTGCCCTGACCTGCTTTAGATCCTGGTGAAAACCCCTCATTAGAATATCAAAGTTTATCTATTTTACCCCCAAACTTGTCTTCTGACGGCTTAGCCCGAGAGCTTCACCTCCGCTGCAGAGCTGTTCCCCCGAGAAGAGCGCCGCGGGCGGCGAACAACTCTGCTGGGAGAAAACTGAACTGAAGAACAGAAGAAGAAGCTGACTGAATCAGGCTCTAAGTAATTCAGGAGGAGGTTTAATGAATTATGGTAATCTGCTTACTGCTACAGCGGAGTTGCGCAACTTTGGGGAGGTCAAAGGTCAGGAACATTAGTGCTTGAACGGGGCCAGAACTCACAGGTGAACAAATGAAGATCATTAAAAGTCTGAATTAGTCAAACTCATCAGAGTTGGGCTGAATTAGAGCTCCATACATTCAAAGTTGTGTGCAATAACTGACAGTAAATGTCTAAATAAAAACCGTGTGGACAGCAGCTGTTTAAAAGCTGTGTAAAAATACAATTCCAAAAAGCTGGAATGCCTAATATGAAAACAGAATGTAATGATTTACAAAGCTTATAAACTCATATTTTATTCACAGTAGAACACAAACATAAAATCTGTAAACAGAGACATTTTACTATTTCACAAGAAATATGAGCTCATTTTGAATTTGATGGCATGTTGGGACAGAGGAACAAAAGGCTGGAAAAGTAAGTGGCACTAAAAAGGAAAAGCTGAAGGAACATCTTGAAATGAGTCAGGTTACCTGGCAGCAGGTCGGTAACATGACTGCGTCCTGCTTCAGGTGGATTATGGACTCACTGCCGGGACACAGAAAGCAGTTTTTCAGCAGGTTTATTCTGAGACTCAATGACAGAGACCCCCCACACCCACACAGAGCTGGAGGGTCATGTTACCGAAGCTGACGCAACGATCTGGCGGCAATTGATGCAGCGACTTTTCAGTCTTTAGTAGACCACATGAGGAACAGGTGAGTTAGTCACAGGTGAGAGGTTGGTGGGATAGCGGAGAGAAAACCTTGGAAACAGGTAAGAACATTCCTGATACAGAGAGAGGATCCGGGGACCATGATAGACTGGGTATAAAAAGAGCACCTTAGAGAGGCAGAGTTTCTCAGAAGGTTCAGAAATCTGCAAACATTTCAGAATAATGTTCCTCACTGTGAATACATCATCATTTGCATAATATCATCAAAAGATTCAGAGAATCTGGAGGAATCGCTGTGTGCAGGGACGAGGCTGTAAATCAGTACTGGATGATCTTCAGGCCTGAGGCAGCACTGCAGGCCGATTCTGTCATGAAATCACTGCGTGGGCTCAGGAACACGTCCAGAAATCACTGTCTGTGAAGCACAAACACAGGTTAAAGCTCCATCATGCAAAGAACACGCCGTCTGTGAACACACCACAATCTTCTGTTTAGATTTTATACGGTGTCCCAATGTTTTGGGAATTGAGGTTGTACAGCACTATGACTTATTTTTATTTTTTCCAACAAAGTGTGATTAACAAGCAGCAGTAAAATGCTTTATACAGTAATACAAAGGAACATTAACCACCCCTACACACACCAGGAACTGTTTTTTATTTCATTTAGTGCAGCATTATTTGTATGTTGAGGGTGTTTTATTGATTTTGCTTACAGAGTTTTATTTCAGGAACATTTTGAATGCAGGACCATTTCCTGTTTTACAGTTTACACTGAACTAAAACCGCGGGCTTTTCCAAACTAAAGAGTTCTCATCCTGCTGCAGTGTTCAGGGACGTTTCACTGAAACAGGACCCGAGTTTCCCCAACGAGCACTGCAACAAGGTGATCGGTGTGATCCACTTCACCTGGTAGTGGTTTTAATCTAGCGGCTGTTTGGTGTATTAGGGGGTCAAATTCACTTTTGGCCTTCTCATATACAATTTGATCCATATAAAAACCTCCCCAAGCCACAGAAAGTTAAAATGCCTTCGTAAGAGGCTGTTTCACAACCTACGTCGTGATGTGTGGATCAATTTATAAAACCTGTTTCAGGCCTGAACATTTGAGCTTAGCTGTTTAAGAAGTTTAATTAAAAAAAAAAAAAAAAAAAGTAAATACAGTTAAAGACCTTTGATCAGAGCTTTGTACTATGTAGCAAGTTTAACATTTCTCAGATGTCTTTTTCTTATCGGCTTCAATTACCACATCAAGCTAGGAGGTCCTGTGAAGGTGGTTATCAGTCCATCAACCCGGGATTTATCAGTGTAGCTGTGAGCATTTCACACGAGAGAGGCGGAGAGTGTAGCATCCATCCATCCATCCATCCATACAATAATTCATCATCCATCATTCATGCACTCATCCATCCATCCATCCATCCATCCTTCCATCCTCCATCCATCCATCGATCCATTCAATAAGTCATCATCCATTATTCATGCACTCATCCATCCATCCATCCATCCATCCTTCCTTCCATCCTCCATCCATCCATCCATCCATCCAATAATTCATCATCCATCATTCATGCTCTCATCCATCCATCCATCCATCCATCCTTCCATCCTTCCATCCTCCATCCATCCATTCAATAAGTCATCATCCATTATTCATCCATCCATCCATCCTCCATCCATCCATCCATCCATCCATCCATCCATCCATCCATCCATCCATCCATCCATCCATCCATCCAATAATTCATCATCCATCATTCATGCACTCATCCATCCATCCATCCAGCCATCCTTCCATCCTCCATCCATCCATCGATCCATTCAATAAGTCATCATTCATTATTCATGCACTCATCCATCCATCCATCCATCCATCCATCCTTCCATCCTCCATCCATCCATCCATCCATCCAATAATTCATCATCCATCATTCATGCTCTCATCCATCCATCCATCCATCCATCCTTCCATCCTCCATCCATCCATCCATCCATCCATTCAATAAGTCATCATCCATTATTCATCCATCCATCCATCCTCCATCCATCCATCCATCCATCCATCCATCCATCCATCCATCCAATAAGTCATCATCCATTATTCATCCATCCATCCATCCATCCAATAAGTCATCATCCATTATTCATCCATCCATCCATCCATCCAATAAGTCATCATCCATTATCCATCCATCCATCCATCCATCCATCCATCCATCCATCCATCCATCCATCCAATAAGTCATCATCCATTATCCATCCATCCATCCATCCATCCATCCATCCATCCATCCATCCATCCATCCATCCAATAAGTCATCATCCATTATTCATCCATCCATCCATCCATCCATCCATCCATCCATTCAATAAGTCATCATCCATTATTCATCCATCCCGCTTATCCAGCACAGAAAGACAGAACGATTCAAGCTCACATTCACACCTATGGGCAATTTAGAGTCACAGTTAACCTAACATTCATGTCTTTGGACTGTAGGAGGAAGCTGGAGTACCTGCAGAACCCACGCAGGAACAAGAAGAAGATGCAAACTCTACACAGAGAGAATGCAGCCACCCCTTCTGGCCAATCATTGCACCATAATGCTGCATCTGACCTATAATTAATAGGATTCATCCATATAATCTAATCTAATCCATTTATTGAGCAGGCTGTTGTTTATCATATATAAAACAGTTTTAGCTTCATTCTTTCATCTGCAGCTCCAGCTGTGTTAAATATAAAAACCTGTGCACAGCATGGTGCACAGCCTACTTGCTAATTTTATATAAGGTCAGCAAGTACAAGGCTTACAGTAGGTGCCCTGATGTAGGATCACATCACTATCTAAAGGATTATAGAACAATAAAAGTGTTTTACACTAGACTGCACACGGGAACAGGAAAAGGCAGAAATAAAGTTGCTGCTAAAAATCTGATTTCTTGATTGATGTTCATTCACGGCTGTTTTGAAAACCTACCTGCACAACAAGGTCCATAGGCTTTTCCAGGAGTAAAGACAGAACTGATTGGTTAGCAGGTGGTGATTTCACACGTGATGATCTCTCAAATATAACCTGCCCCTGAGCAGATCAGGTCTGCAGCAGAAGTTGCACCCAGGATTACACCTGAAGGTTTCTCATTAGAGCCCAAATCCTGCTTCTTGGACACTCCTCTGTACTGTACAGCTGAGCCTTTGCCATCAGACTGATTGCATATAAAAACCAAACTTGCTTTTCTGCTTTATCACTTTCACTTTCAGCTTGAACATATTGTGCTGTAGTTTCTGCAGCCTGTGCTCCCTGTCTGTGGCCCTCTGCTTGTTTGTGGATTCAAACATCAAAATGACAAAATTATGTCCTACGAAAACAGAAATATCTCAGCAAACTTTTATTTTACTTTACCTTTACTGAACCAGGAAAAATCACAGTGAGATTAAAATGTATTTTTCAAGCTGGCCAAGACAGCAGCAGCACAACTAACAGAGTTTTAAGCAGAGAACGGCGATGCATACAAACAGGATAAGATTAAACACAGGAAACTGAGGTGCAAGAAGGTGATCAGCATGTGGTGAAAAAATATCAAGCAAAACATCTGCAGCTCGATGCTGTCATTTCCAGATTATTCAAAAATGCCTTAAACTCATTTATTGAGTCCTAAAGTTTGAGGTCTTTTTGTATTTTGTTCCATGTAGAAGGTGAAGAAATCTGACACGTTTTTTTGCCCATCTCAGTCCTGACATTGGAACAGATGATAACAGATGGCCCTGGGACCTCAGCGTGAAAGCACCTGAAGTCTTCTGCTTCACGTAGGTCCAAAGACAAACCTAACACACACTTATATAAGAACACACCAATGTTTGTATGTGCAAACATGCAGGGGGGGAACCATCTGACAGGGCCGGACAGCAAACATTGATGGATAAGAGCTTCAAAGTTTATGATAAATCTTAAAGCTCCATGATGCACAGTGTCCAGAGCCTGTGAGAGGAAGCATGCATGTGCAGAACGTCACTGTGTAGTCAAGCACAGAAAGAAATGCTGCAGCAATCAGTCTCTTTCTAGACTTCAATGAAAGACGGGATTTAATTCTAAAATAAAAACCCAACTTCAGTTTTAGTCTTTTGGCTAACTGTTGAATACGAGGAGTCAAAGATACCAAGATACCTGTACTCTGATACACACTCAGTTTGGCTACCCTTAAATGTAGATAATGGGGCAGACTCCCAGCTTTAGATCTGGTGTTGGAAAACAACATGACTTTTGTTTCATCTGCATTTAAAGCAGGTTTTAAATGGTAAAGATTTTGTTGCGCAGTGTAAAGCCAGCTTTAATTGAGACAGTGCTTCTGCTTCAGCAGGTGTTGAGCTGTATGTAACACGTCATCAGCGTAAAAGTGAAAGTGCACATGCATGCTGCTGCTCATATAGAGAATAAAAAGGAGTGGTCCCAGGACTGACCCCTGTGGCACTCCTTTAGTTAAAGTGATGATATCAGCTGATCTCAGACCATTTCAGCATCTGTGCTGACAAACCCACTTCTACGAGTCTGTTTTAGGAGAACATGATCGACAGTATCAAACGATTTGGAAAGATTTATAAAAAGAGCAGCACGGTACCATTTATTATCAGTTAAAACCTTTAAGAGCAGCTGTGGTTGTACTGCGCATTTTTCTAAAGTCAAATTGAAATTCAGATAAAATATTATTGAAATTTATAAATTTGGAGATCAGCTGATAGGTGTTTAAAATATTTAGGGTCAAATTCCTTATAAAGGGGAATAATGTAGGTGATTTCCAAACCTGCAGGATTTAATTTGTGACAAGTAAAAAAATGGCGAAGGGAGGGGCAATAAAATTTGCAGCTAGCTTTAAAACTTTGGGCCCATCCAAGAGCTGCAGGGCTTCGTGTACCTCAAATGCACAGATGGGGGAAAAAAGGAAATTGATTATTTTTTTTGAGCAGGACGGTCAGAGCGGTCAGGGTGTTGCAAATCAAACAACAGCCCTGAGGTTTTAAAATGCTCATTAATATAATCTAGCATTTCAGCCTTGTCTTTAACAACACATGGAGGACGCTCTAAGCCTTGACTATGTTCTGAGAGGGTATTAATTGTTTTCCAAAATTTAGATTATTAGTTGTTTGAGTTAAAAAGTAGTCTGCCATAGTTTTTCTTAATTTGGCAGTGCATGCATTACAAAGCTGTCCACCAGCCCGTCTGCCCGACCTTAGTTTTTCTTGCCTGGTTGCAGCTGTGAAGCAGATTTGAGAGGTCAGAGTGAACCATGTCCCGACCTTTTATTCTGTACTTTCTTACAGGAACATGCTACAATATTTCTCGTGAAATGAATTCCAAGCAGTATCAACAAGATTAATCCTGCCCTGATCAAAGTAAAACAGATCATGCATGAAAGCTTGCTCTGAGAAGTGTTTCATGTCATGATTGGTTATTATGCATGGCTCGTGTTTTGGTAATAAATTGACCCTCAGACCTTCTTTACAATCGCTAAGCTGTAGGCTGCTCGGCCTCCTGCCTCAGCACTCCCTCTTTGTTGTCTGTGTTCACTGCTTTGTCAGCTTGTAGGTACGCCTTTCAGGTTTGGTGTGTGAAGCTACAGCTACCACAACTCCGCAGGCCTTGATTTTTGACTCACTGCAGTTCAACAAAGCGACTGAAAGAAACGACTGCAGCAGTGGCAAAAACCAGCAAACATGATGAACCCTTGAACACGTGAAACACGGCACAAAAGCACAATGAGAGGGGAACACACACAGATGGAAGACAAGTGGATACAGGTGCAGCATTTAGGGTGAGCAATGAGAAAAGTGGGAAAAACACAAAAGTAAGTCACAAATATGTTGATATGAACACAAAAGGTTGTGTAAAAAATACCTGATCTCTGCTGTCAGATTAGAACGCTGGGGATGCTATCACCTCACCTCAGCGTGACTCAACTGGAAAACAAGAATAATGCCAGACTCCTGCTCGCTGATTTCAGCTCAGCGTTCAGCACAGTACAGCTGTTGGTGCAGCTGCGTCTGCGAGGCACACGGTCAGAATAAAACAACCACAAGGCTGTGTGCTGAACGCTGAGCTGTTCACATTACTGACACATGACTGTTCTGCCACTTTCAACACAATCACATCTCAGAGTTTACTGGTGATACCACAGTTGTTAGCCTGCTCACCACCAATGATACAGGAAAGAGGTGGAGCTACTGACAGCCAGGTGCACACCCATAACCTGAACCTCAACACCAGCAACACCAGGAGATGATCATTCAGCGACCAGCAACATCTCCCATTAACCACCTTCAGCGCTCGAGTGGAAAGGGTTCACAGCACCATGTTCTTGGGAGTTCAAAAAGAAAAAGCTCAAAAAGGCCCAACAACACCTTCACGAAGGTGGACCTCACCCTCACAGCCATGAGCAACACTGAAAGCACTCTCACTTCCTGTATCTCTTCCTGGTTTGGAAACAGCACGGAGGAAAGACACAAAACGCACATGAGAACTGCTGCCACAGCTTCAGGACACCTGCACAGAGCGCTGCAGGGACAGAGCAGAGGACCTCCTCAGCTTGTTCACACTCATGCAGAGGAGCTACAGAAGTACCAGATCAAGGACCAGTCTAATACTAAATGCTAAACCAGAGTCTGCGAACCACTCATAAGAAACTGATTACATTTTAACTGTTTAACATTCATATTATTTATTTAGTCTTAGGATATTTATTAAGTGCATTTTATCCAGTGCTGCACTGCTGACTGTGTGAAGCATAAAAATAACAAATAAAGGAATCTGAAAAATTAAATCTGCTATATTGAAGACTCCTGCAATGAACATAAGGTTGAGGCACGAAGTCAACAAAAAGTCCAAACAGGATACTCGGAACAATAAGCAGGAACAGGAGAGCTGAGGATACACAACAGGAAGGGCGATAATAAGACACAGGTGAACTCAGTCAAACCCATAAAGAGGGAGGGAAAAAGACGAAAAGGAGGAGAGTAAAAAACAGAATAGCACATGAGGAAATAAACTCCAGAATAAAACAGGAAATAAAGTGAATCAGACACGGCAAAGGAAACCAAGGATTCCACACAGAGACCTGAGACCACGTCACAGAATCTCTGCTGTTGTTTAAGGTTGTTTACGCCCTCCATCCGGCCCGACCACCTCCTGCTCTGCTCTGAATCACTTTAAAAATGTCTTTTCACCGATTTCAAAGAAAATGAGCTTCATTCAGTGTGAGGCCACCTGAAGGAGTGCGGTCCGACTTTGCTTACACAGAGGCAGGAAACAGGAGAGGGTGTGGAGGACTTCAAGGTAAGTTCTGAAAATGTTTCTGTAACTGAACTCCAGCGGTCGCTCGTTCTCCTGGTCACCACATTGGCTGTTAAGATTTATACTTCTGCTCCACGTGGAGTCCACGACGTAGCCCACGCTCTGCAGGTTCGCTGTGGAAACACCAGCTGAGAACTGATGGGAAGTTCAGTTCTTTTCAGAGAGCCGGCTCTTTCGGCTCCCAAATGGCTCTCTGCTTGTGATCATTTGTAGCCTCATATTTTAGCCTAAATAAGCAAAAATGAATGGTTTGTGTGCTGAGAAGCCCTTTTGCCTTCAGTCTTTTTAAGATTGCTTTATTTTGTGCATTTGTCCTGTTAAAAAAAACATTCTTTTAACATTTTAAATAAAGTTTTAATGAAACACAGGACAAACCCACTGACTTAATTTGTTTTGTGTTGCAGTAGGACGGGTTATAGTTGTAGTTTTGGGGAGGGCAGTGGATGTCGTAACAGTTGTTGTTGGTTTGGGACCAGACTCACCAGGGTCAGTAGACGGAGGCCTAGCTTGCCCTCTCTCCTCCATCTGCACCAAGGGATGGACGGTTCTTATGGTTTGTGGTGGAACCTGCTCTCATTGTCATTTTCAGTGATGGCGCTCTGCACTGCGATTTCCGACGTCCTTAAATTTCAGTCAAATGCTGCTTCTTTTACGGGTATCACTCATATTCACGTGTTTCTGCACCGCTGTCTCCCAGCATCTTGCTGTCTGTACCTGGACTATGATCACGCCCGGTGGAACATCCCCCCCCTCTGCTTTAACATAATGGTATAATCCCATGTCCCCCTGTGTGATTGGCTGCATGGTGTGCCCATCAGTTCCGCCCCTGTCCTCGGGTTTGTGAGCAGAGCTAATGAGAAATTGGGGAGCTGGCTCTCATTCAATGGGAGTCGGCTCTTCTGATTCATTACCAAGCATGGCTCTAAGAGCCCGCTCTTTTGGGAACGATACATCACTACAGCTGAAAGTGGAGCTTCCTTCCTTGAGCGGATCCTGTCACAGTCCTGGGCCGTTAGCCCAGCGTTTTGACTAGTTTTAGTGAAGTTCTGTTCTTTGTTGTTTCACTGGTTGTGTTTCTTAGTTTTTTCCTTACAGTTTGGATTCTCAGTTTGTTGTTCTGTATTCTGGTTTTGGTTAGTTATTAGTATGTTATTCTGGTCTTCCCCGTGTTGGTGTTCCTGTGTCTGTTTCATCCCAGTGTTTTGGCCTTTTTCATGTTTAGTTTCCCTTCCTGTTGTTTCCTTGTGTGTGGTGTTTTGGTTCCCTCTGTGTGCCAGTCCTCCTATGTGTAAAGTCTGCGTGTACCATGTTCAGTTACTTCCTGTTTTATTGTGACAGTCTCGTGTTCCCTGTCTTAGTGTTTAGTTTTGCTTCCTCTCGTCTTGTTTCTGAAGTTGTGTCCTGTTGTCACTCCCCATTAGCCCTTGTGTATTTATTGTCTGCTTTTGTCTTAGTCCTTTGCCGCGTCTGCGTCAATGTAGTCGCTCGTGTTACCACGAATGTCAACTTCCTGCTGTGAGCTTTGTGTTTCCTGTTTTGTGTTGCTGGCTCCCGACCAGTCTTGTGTTTTATTTTTAGTTAATAAAGTTTAAGTTAAACATAGTTTGAGCCTCGAGTCTTGCATTGGGGTCCTCTGCCATGCCTGCCGCAGCAGAATCGTGATAGATCCGTTCTTTTCCAGTCAATTTGAAAAACAGCAGAAGCTGAAAATGATGGAAGTGAACGGGCCGACCTGTGACGTGGGCTGTTGTGCGCTGTGTCAACGTGTAGTTGCATTCTGTGTAGGGTTTCAGAAAGTCTGCAGTTAATGCTGAAGCATAAATCCCACATTAGAGGCAGATATTTGTGACAAAAGTCGTTCATAGAGAGACTCAGCCTGGATGACCGGAGAGCCCAGAAAGTTTTTAACAATATTCAGCAGCATCAGCAGGAGTTAACTGAGGACTGAGGAGGTCTCCTGAGTGGAGGCCTGAGTCTGCTTGTTTGGGTTGAAGGACAGTTTGATGAAGAAAAGTTTCTTCATCAGAGAATTGGGTCAGTCGAGTCTTTGATATGCAGATGTTTTTATTTTTGTTCTGATGAAAACTGCATTAAAGCCAACAGGAGGGAATTAAATTACCTTCGACTCACAGATCTGAAGCGCAGCACAAATTAAGGCCCATACGATCATCTAAATGAAATCAGAAACATTACTTCTGCCTTCTTTTCTTCTTCTGTTTGGTTTGATCTTTTAACTGAAAACACATTTTCTGCTCCACAGACATTTATGAGCCTGTGTGTCAGATCATAAACTGACTGTAAAAGGAACAAGAACACAGTCACTTTGATTCCACAAAGAACAGCAGAGATATGTAAATGTAAAACAGCCCAGTAGCACCTCCAGCATCCATAAAAACAAAGGTCAGGAAGGCCTGTGAATGCAGGACTCAGGAGAAGTACACGTTTCACAGTGTTTCAGTGCTGACGCCTGAATCAAAAGGAATGACAATAACAGGAAAATGCATAAAGTGCACATCATCAGTCAGAAGACTGAGCTTTATTTATGAGATCGTCCACTGAAGACAAACTGATAACAGATTTCTATAACAATCAAATTACTGCTTCCAACAACTATGAAAACAAGAGAACTGAGAGAAAACAGTGACTGAGTGACTTACTCGTTTGCTCTTTGATCAGTGTGAAGTGTTATTGAATCAGAAATCAGCCAATCAGCTTTTCTCAGGTCGAATAAAGCGTTGCTGTAAACGTCATACGTTCTGTTTCTCTGTCAGATGAACATCAGCGCCGGCCGCGTTTATTCGCCGCCTTCAGTTCAGACTCTTCTGTCTGTTTGTTCTCGAGGCGAGACGACAAACCAGCAGCAGCTGAGTCACACGGCCTTGAAATGATCAGATATGGAACGTTTTCCCACTGCTGAGCGCCTTCGTGATTGTATTCTGTCCTGGAGGATTTCTTTGTCCTTCTGCCTGGTGCATGCTGGGATATCTGGACGCCAACACTGACCCTGATGGGAAAAGAAGGACCGATGCTCGCTTCCTTAAATTCCAGCTGCTGGAGGTCAGGTTCATGTCAGGGTTTGTTTGTCTCAGCTGTCTCTGAGTCAGTTTCCTCTGTGATCAGACCCATGCAGCAGCAGCGAGGAGACGTATGAATGCCACACAGTAAAAATAATCTGTGAATAAGCAGCTGCTGTGTGGACGCCCACATCTACAGTCTGTTTCCACATGAAAGTGTGCATAATACAGATTAACTGATGCTTATCAGCTACAAATATATATTTCCCAGCACAATATTTTATTCTGATCAATTAAGTTGAATGTAAAAGTCCAAAAGCAACAAAATCCAGAGTGGCACAGGGAACAGCAAATCCATACTTAGGAACACGAAGGAACAAACACGGGCAGGATAAACGGAGGCCCGGACAGGGGGAGTGGAAACACCAGGGGAGCAAAACACACCTGAACGTAATCAAGGTAACGAGGCAGGAAGCAAAACTAAAGACAAGGCACAAGGGACAGATGACTAACAAATTAAAACGGGAAACACCTAACACAAAAACAGGGACTGAGGAGACCAGAATGAATAATCAAAACTCTCAATAATAACCAGAAAACTCAAACGAAGCCCACAAAAACCAGAACAATATGCGTAGCGCTCTCGAGTTCTCTGTAGGTTAACCCTGTGGCATGCACTAGTACTGCTGCTGCTACGGGCCATAGCCTCCATGATACTGACCCGTTTGAGAGGTGAAAAGCTTAAGATGCAGTGAGGTGATGTTGCATGTTGTCAGGCTGGTGTTTATCCTGTGACTGTACGATGAAATGTGTTCATCTGAAGACGTTTTTACCAAGTGTTCATTGATCTGTTCAAGGTGTGAGGACCTGATCTAAAAAGTAAAAACCTTGCTCGATTTACATTTGGTTGACCTCATTTTCGCGGTTTTCTTCTCGTGAGCCTCTTGGCTGTTGTCATCACGACTGCCATCTTTAGATCTCTCAGACGTCCTGATGATCCTTCACCTCGATTTTCATTTTAAGGACACAGGGACATAAATCTGCCGAGTGGCCCAATCGGTGAGCAAAAACTCCTCAGAGCCAGCGCAACACGGCACTCTGAATGCTCCTGGACCACTTCTTACCATCATCCTCTGCTTTATCATCTGTTTGACTCAAATAATTTCCAACATGAACTTCATGTTTTATTCAGTAAGACTTCAAACCAGTGACTGAGACCATAAACTCATCAGGAAAGATTTTACTGAGCTCACAGGTCAGCTGAACGGGACACTTTCACACAATCAGAGCAGAGGAGTCGCCCCCTGCTGGAAATTACAATGAATGCATGCTTAAGGCACTTCTGCATCAGAAAGAAATGTTTTAGTAAATGTTTTAAATGTTGAATGTTTAAATCTGAAATGAAGACATCATGATGCCTGGATTCTGCAGTTCCATTGTGTTCATCCTCTTCTTGTTTACTGGCTCCATTCTGTCTCACCCCGTGACCTTCAACCCTGACAAATATCACCAATCGAGCTGCTGGAAGTGTTTATATCTGTGGTTCTCAGGGAAGTGGATGTGAGTGTTGGCAGACTGCCGCGACCTCTCTTCTCTTCATGTTTGTTTGTTTGCTCTCTGAGGAGGAATTTTAACTGTCGGCAAGTCTGAAAGTTAAAATCTGACAGTTCTGGACTGGATGTCTTTTATCAGACAACAGTCCAAAAAATCCACTTTCAGAAGACTGCAGCAGTTTTCAAAACATCTCTATTTGTCTCAAAGTCCCACTTCTTAAAGACTCTGTCTCCTTTCAACAACTTTTTTAGGGCAGCCATAGTTTTATCTCCTCTGTATACAGATATGTCCTCTGTCCTTAATGTCCATCACTTATGCCATTTCAGGACTGAGAATATTCTTCTGAGTTTCCTTAGGAATTGCCACCTTGTGATTACCTTTACCAACCAATTATGTTGCAGTTTGCATCCACATTCCCGAGCTGTGGCTCTGAGACCAAGCTCCCATCATCACACACCAGTTCATCTTGTCCAAATTTCAAGCCTGTGTCCGCAGACTGGATGGGAGCATCACACAGACTCAGATACCTGCTAATCAGTAACATCCAAATCAAATCCTAGAATTTCATTCAGCAAACTGGAGCTCCGCCTTCTTGGACAGTCTGTTAGTCCAATGAAGCCACAGCAGCCATATTACTGGTCAGATAATTGCATTAAAAATACTCCAAAGGCTCCAACAGCACAAACATGGTCCAGAGGTCCAAGTTCAGGGACTGCGGTTAGTTGAGGTGAAGCCTAGCAGACAGCTGCCTTTCCACAAAACCCTCATTTTAGCCCTCACGAAGAGCTGGTGTGTCCATGTTATCTCTGTAGGTCCTGGGAACCAGCAGATCTGGCGTTCCAAGGTCAGGGGGGACTACCTGCTGAGCTCTGCCCACGGGAGAGTGGAGCTCAGTGGGCTCAGAGAAGAGTGAGACCCCCCGACCTCCTCTGGAGCTGCTGTCTCTTTCTTACTCTTTATTAACCAGAAGAGAAAGAAATTTAGCCCTTAAAATAAATTCAGTCTCCAAAGTATTTTTCTGACCTTCACTGCTCTGCTGCTATATGACCTTTGACCTCCGCACAAAATCTCCTTTTTTAAAAGCTGTTCTACAAACAGTCTCTTGCAGGTCAGAGCTCTATTCTTTCAAAATTTGTTCTTTACCTGCAGAGAAGCTCGTGCCATCCTCTGCAGGCTGCTCTGAGAGGAAAATGAAGCTCCCTGCAGGGATCGGCAGAGGTACACATCGCATTAATGGAATTTATTCAGCACAATAAATGAATTCTGTCACACACACACACACACACACACACACACAGAGAGAGAGAGAGAGAGTTTGTATAGTAGCTACAATCTGCTTCAGGCAGCGGGAAGAAAAGCCTGGAGAGATGGTTGACCGGAGGCTCCAGGCTAACAAACATCTATCCAGGAAGTGTGAGCAGAATTTGACCCAGAAAAGAGGAATGATTTCAGTACTTTTATTTAACTCTTTCTCTTTGTGATTGATATTTTAGAGGCTCCACATATGAAGCGCCTCAGATTTTCATTCCTCGGCAGCCTGTATTGCAGCTGTTAATGGCTGTTTATTGGAACAAAGAAGTTTATTAAGATAGATGGAGAATGCTATAATATGTTATGTCTCATGTAGTCATTTTCTAGAATTTTTTAAAATGCTGGCAGAGGAGGAAGTAAGGAAGTGTGTAAGGATGCACATTCAAGCACAAAGCTTCATGTGTCCAGTTTTTGTAAAACAAACAAAACAAAATAAAACCAGTATTTTACACCTTCATGAATGAAATAACTCTTCTAGGTTCCTGATCCTGCATAAACTGGCTTCATCACAAAATAAATTTTCAAACTTTGTAATGACACAAAAAGCTTTAGCATCCAGACACAAGCTACCTAAAGGAACAGTATTCCTTCTGCTGAGTCATGGATCATAATTCCTGGTGGTCATTGTCAGGGCATTCAGTTCATGACTTATAGTTTACTCTATATACTAGCATCATTTAAATAAAACTAATAGATAATTTAGCAAACTAAAAGATAATCTCAGAGTTTTAAACATTAGTAATATAATTAGATTAAAATTTAATGCATTTGCACCACCTGACCTTTGCTGCTGTTTTCAGATTAAACTTGTATTTACTTTTGTGTTTGGAAGCAAGACCATAAATTTGATTTAATAAAAACTTTTCCCTAGTTTTACACTGGTTGTACCACCTGACATGGAAAGTGTGTCAGCCTACATACAAGTTCATTTAAACTTTTTTTAAATTGATATTGAAGAGATTTTATTCAATATTTTTGCTTTTATATTTCACAGAAGTCTCAAATTCTTGTTTGCTCCAATTAAATCAACACCTGTTTATAAAATGTCTTATTTCAATGATAAAAATAAATTGCCAGTTTTATTTTGAACTTATCATTTAAGTGAAGACCTTTTTCATATTTTTTTCATCAGACAGCTGTACCACATTTTTGGATTTCAGATGCAAAAACATAAAATATATTTGAAAATGTATTCAAAGTTAAAGGCTTTATAGAATAAACTCCTACAAGTCATTAATTGAACAAATTATTAACAGAACTTGGACACGTGTCAGTGACCTGTGTATCACTCTAATGGAGATGATTTTAATGACTTGTATACAGATGGGTACCTTTATCTCTGTAATGGCTCAACCCAACATTAGACAGGAAGTCATACATGAATAAATCAACATGGTGAGAGAACCCGGCATGGTTGTACATGTGGTAAGTGAGTAATTAGCTGATGGGAAGCAGGTGAGGCAGGAAAACAAAGGGAGGTAGTAGAACTAGCAACAATAAAACCAGGTCAGTGATTTCAAAATAAAGCAGGAAATAGTTATATGATACTGAATTATTATAGACTAGAATGACCCACAGTTGTGGATTTAAAAATTTTAGAGTATTTAAAATCAGTAAATTAAGAACTTTAAAATAAATTATACAGTATTTCCATCCAAAATATAGAAAGCAACAGACAATAGAAATACCTCAATACTGTACAAGTACATTTGGGAAAGTACTTGAATAAATGTACTAGGATTAATAGTGTTTTATCCCAGTGATACTGGTTGGAGGGGGACTAGGGGTCCAATCATATTTCAGGAGTTGCTGGTTATACCCCATAAGCCTTTTCATAAGCCTGTTCCTTTACTCTTGTCATAATTTTACAGCCACTAGTGGGCGCTTTCACTTTTATTGAATTGACTGACACTGAAGGGTTGGTTTACATAACTATGGGTTGTAATAATTTATATAAAATACAATAAGTTCTCTGTGGGTGTGTTTTTTTAAAAGAAGTCTCAGTCTTCATGTTTGGGGTCCTGGGAAGGTACATACGGTCCTCACAAAGACATAAAAACAAACGTGTGGGTGTGTGTGCTTGTGTGTGTGCTTGTGTGTCAGGTCTTGCGTCATTATGTTGACACTTCCAGCGATTGCTGCCATGTTTAGGTGAATGTTGCCTGTTTGTGTCCTGATGGGTGCTGATTGTGTTTGTTTCTGTGTTCAGAGCTTCTGGTTATTTCGGTAAACTTCACTGCACACAGAGCACGTGCCAGCTGCAGTTTGTCTTTAAATGCAGGTTTAACAGTGCTGTGTTTAACCTTGGTTTTATTTTTTTTTAAAGGTTTAGCTCTCAGTCTCTTATCAAAGGTTAGCAGCTTCAGTCGGCTCTATTAAATGTTCAGAATCGTTTCAACAATACAATTTATTTTTTGACAAGATCTGTTTTATCTTTCAAGGACACGAACCATTTTACTCACTCATATCTCGCCTCGCCTTTATCAAGAGCCTCTTCACCTGCCTCAACCGAAAATCCATCAGGCTGCTCCAGACTAAACAGAACTCCTTTCCAGCGTCCTCACACTGGCTCCAGACATGTTTCCGAACTAACTTTAAGGTCTTAAGGATACCCTTCCAGTTGCTTCATGGCTTCTGTTCATATTATTTACCTGAGGATTAGTAGATAGAAACTTTATTATCCCTGAGGGGAAATTTGCATTGCAGCCAACAACAAAATGTCTCACACAACACTCGCAGTCAGAAGTTTGGACACACACCTGTACACCCAGAGGTAATGAATCACATAATAGAATTCAAACAGGTAATAGTGGTAGGAACAAATGAAAAGTTAAATCTCTTTGTTCTACAATGAGGCAAAGAATAGCTCCTTCCTGAAGGCAGTCATGAGTACTATCACCCCGAATCCTCTCTGCCTTCTGGGAAGCCCTAACTTTGTACAGGAGGGTAACATCATTGAGCTTTATACCTGAGTCTTTGCTGCACAGTTTCACAGTATAATCCAAACTCTTTTTATTCTTAAGGCTGAGAGACCCAAACCAACAGAATAAAGAAAAAGTTGGAACAGACTCAACAAAACAAGAATAAAACATTTTCATAAAACCCACCTGCCCATCCCTGTGCAGGTGGGTTCACAGCTTCCTGACCAGCAGACCACAGGTGGTACGAGTGGGTCACCTCACCTCATCCTCCCTCACCCTCAACACTGGATCCCCCCAAGGCTGTGTGCTCAGCCCTCTGCTGTACTCACTGTACACCCATGACTGCGAGGCCACGTCAGAGTCCAACGTCATCATCAAGTTTGCTGACGACACCGCTGTTGTGGGACTAATCTCTCACAATGAGGAGACAGCCTACAGGAGAGAGGTCTCCCGCCTGGAGAACTGGTGCCAGGAGAACCACCTCCTGCTCAACGTCAGCAAAACAAAGGAACTGATCGTGGACTTCAGCAGGAAGCAGCAGAGGGACTACCATCCACTTGTCATCAGTGGTGCTGAGGTGGAAAGAGTGGACACTTTCAAATACCTGGGAGTGACCATCTCACAGGACCTGTCCTGGACTCATCACATAAACATCACTGTGAAGAAGGCCAGACAGCGTCTCTACCTCCTCAGGCGGCTGAGAGACTTCAAGCTCCCACTCAAGGTGCTCAGGAACTTTTACACCTGCACCATCGAGAGCATCATGCGTGGGAGCATCACCACCTGGATGGGAAACTGCACCAAGCAGGACTTCATGGCCCTAAAAAGGGTGGTTCGTTCAGCTGAACGGACCATCAGAACCACCCTCCCCAACCTGCAGGACATTTACACCAAGCAGTGCAGGCTGAGGGCCATGAAGATCCTAAAACAGCCCAGCCACCCCGGACACTCTCTCTTCTCCCTGCTCCCATCAGGCCGGCGTTACCGCTGCCTGAGGGTTAAGACTGAAAGGTTGAAGAAGAGTTTTTACCCACAAGCCATCCGTCTGCTCAACTCTGAGCCCTAACTGGACCATTATTGCACAGTGTAAATATTATAATTTAAAAAGTGTGTATAGTGTATAGTATATAGAGTATAGTGTATAGTGTGAATTACTTTTTTTAATTTTTATTCTTCTTATTTATATGTGTGTGTATATAAGGTTGCAGGTACAAAATACATTTCACTGTGCATTGTACTGTGTATAACTGTGCATGTGACAAATAAACACTATCTTATCTTATCTTATCTTATCTAAAAGCATTATCCACATTAAAACCTCAATGTTTCTGATACAAATACATCAATTTCCTGCCTGCATGCAAAGAGGAGCTCTGTTAGAAGATGTATAAGCTCATAAGGTCAGTCATGCTCACTGCTGCTGCTATGTGTCGCCATTTCCAGCACCCAGGTGATGTATTACAAGCATTACCTGTGTTTTACAAAAATTAACCAACATTATCCAGAGATATGATTTCATATCTACGCCATCATCCTTTGAGAATTTGTTCTTTTGATGGGTTTGACTGTGTGCTTTCTAAGAATGGGTCTCTATGCTGTGCAGCAGCACGAGTCAACCTGCAGTCCCAACTTTCCTTTATTATCATCATCCACAACCGTCACTCAGGAGATGGGCAGAAGAATGTGTGGGAAAACAAACAAAAGAACTTCTATATGGAGTTACTGATTGGTGAAATATGTAGGTAATTCATGGCGCAATTTTTATATAACACATTTCAATCATGACATATTTGATCACAGATGAACTGTTACCAATTACAAGAGGTCCTCAGGTGATTCTAGTTGCACACGAGGCTTTGCAGCTAAAGTCCTAAAGGCCAAATACCCACAGGCAGAAATCTACTAGCTTTTAGCGCTTAGTTGAAACACTTCCTGTTGGCGTGTTCTTATATCTGCATCCATCTACTTGTTTTAATTGATTTTTACTGCTTCTGTTAAGCACTTTGTGAATTACTGACTACAGAAACTACCAAACAGCAAAATGGTCCAAAAATAAAAGCTGCCAGGTTCTGTCATTTGATGGTTAAGAAAATACAAACTTGTTGTAAAGCTTACGTGTGGCTATTATTACTGTAGACTGCAGGTCGGTTTGACACATTTGGAGTTGTCTGAAATGCTAGTTATTTTCACTTTCCCTCCCTAAGCGTATCTGAAGTCTGCAGGTCAGTCTGATCTCAATACTTTCATGTACAGAAATGTTGTTGTTGTTCTGTCTGCTGCACTTCTCAGTTTCAGAGAACCTAACACTTTATGCTGATTTTTTTCAGGAGGTATATTTTCTCTTTTCAGCAGGAATATAGAAAAACTACCATTTTTTTTTTCCTGGTGGTCAAGAATTGGCAAAAGAGGAACTGATTTAATTTGAACCTGGAAGATAGGACATGGCCAATGGTAGAAGAAACCACTCACCCTGCCTGCTTCTAGTTATTATTACTATGATTATGAATTATATAAACTCTTTCCACCAATTCTGGGTCTGCTCGAGGGGGTCACCTCTCAGCTGGCTATTTTCATTGTGAAGGAGCAATGGCTCTACTCTGAGCTTCCGGATGTCTCAGCTCCTCACGCCACCTATGAGGCCGCTAGAGCTCATCTCGGGTGCCTGCATCCACATTGTTCCGTCAGTCATTACCCGGAATAACTGAAGAACAGTCATGGTTGCACGCTTCATCCATCACCAGAAGTGATTGCAAACTTACCTGCCTGCCCACTCCTCAAAACACAGACTAGCCTAGGGCTGCAACGATTCTTCGAGTAACTCGAATAATTCAATTATAAAAAAATCATCGAAGCAAGTTTGTTGCTTCAATGCTTCGTTTAAACTCTTTGTGTGTTGTGTTTGCTGTGCTGAGAATTTCAGCTGTTATTTTTTTCTCTATTTCAGCTGTTAGCTCTGAGAACAGATCACTATAACTAGCAATTGTTCTGTACTGAAAGGACCCCCCCCCAAACACACACACACACACACACACACACCCCCCTGTCAAAATATGTTTTATGCTTTGATCCCTGATTAGTGATTAAAAATAGACCTGCACTAGAAAAGTATTTCGGAGAATGCTTGCATAAAGCATTAAAACATGATGCGCATGCAGACCCCAATTTTTCAGCAGAAACACTGATAAGACAACAGCAGCAGGCAGCTGTTTTACGTCTGTCTGCACAATGAGGCGGGGCCGTTATGGTGAGCTCAGGCGGAGCGAAAGGAAATGTTTTTCTAGCATCCAAAAGAAGCTTTTTTTTTTTTTCCTGTAACCACCTTAAAACCTTTACTGGGAAACAGCTGGAGGTCCTTCATCAACCACCTGATCAGCAACATGAAGAACAGAGAACTTTGTAGCTGCTCCATCCACCCTGTTTGTTTCACACAGAGAAAAACTGCAGTACAGAAGTTAAAATATGCTGATGAGGTGTTAATACGACAAAAGTATTTCTTATCTGATTACTCGATTAATCAATGGAATAACTGATAGAATACTCGATTACTAAAATAGTGGATAGTTGCAGCCCTAGACTGCCTTTGTGGCTTAAACCTGAGCTTGTAAAGAAAACCTTTAAACCACGCTGTGAGTCTGAGTCTGCCTTGGAGTCTTTCTGTCAGTCCGCAATCATGACCGTATATTTCTCTGGTTGTTTTGAAACTGCTCCCAGAGAGAAGCAAGCAAAACAAAACATAAGTATTAATTTCCACTTTGTGGGATTTATTATTTATTAGCCTGATAAGATTTCTTGAAACATAACATCCATCTTGATGAAAGATGAAACCTCCTTTTTTCCTTTTCTTCCATTCCTGCTTCTTTCTCCATTTTCTCCAGCTGCATTCTCATGTCCACTCGCTTCACTGGATGAGACCTCAGGGATATTTGGGATGTTTCCATGGTGACCCCATCACCCCAATGGAGAGAGGCAGATATATGAGGGGGTCGGGGAAATATACATGGAGTAATGAATACAAAAGTAAACATCCGGAGTTCATCTGAGAGGAGGGAACAACAGGCTGCTTTCATAAGCCCGACAGATTTAGTTTCATAAACTTATGTAACATAAAAAAACATTTAGAGGAGACAAATTTCACAAGACTGTTGGGGACAGATAAACCAGATCCAGAATTACTGAGGACACTGCTGTCCAGAGGGGGAAAATGTCCTGTTATACACACACACACACACACACACACACACACATATACAGTTTATATGCATGGCACCTATGGATTCTTCGACACCCAACATCCAGACTAACATCAAAACAGCTGGTTGCTCAGTGTTCCAACATACACAAGAAACAACTGCTATCACAACTAGAGATTGATGAGGTAAAACACAAATGCTACAGTAAGGGGGGAGCCAGGTTGGGGGAGATATCATCCCCACACTCAGAGATTGGGTACCCCAAAAACAGCTGGTGCACTGAATGCGAGAGCAGCTGACCTGTCAGATAAGATCACGGCTAAGTTGGAAACCTCGACCACTCCATGAAGTACCCTCTGAAAGTCTACTAGAAGATGTGAATGCAGCACTATGAGCAACCCCTGCAGGCTGGGCAGCTTGCTGATGTCAGAGTATTGGTGCACACCTACTGTGTCCTTTAGTTTTTTGAGATTTCTGCATGTGGTCTTGTCTCTTTAAGTTACTTCCTGTCTTATTTTGTAGCGTTACCTGCCCAGCGTTTCTGCTGCCCTCATACACTCTGTGTATTAGTAGCCCTTGTTGTCAGTTCGTGAAGTAGTTTTCTGTCTTCCTCCAGTTTCATTGTATTTTGTGCATGTAGGAGCTTCTTCATTGTCTGCTTCGAAGGACACGTTGAGCTGTCATTGTAGCCTACCCATCGCATCGTCTGTTCCACAGAAACTTTAATGTTGGCCGAGAACGATGTGACCTAGGATGTTCAAATTCACACCATAGACGCATCTGCTAAAAATCTCTGACAAGTTTGAATCTCAGTGACCTTGGCATGAAGGTAAAGGTCAGAGGTCAGGTTTTTGGAAAATCTTGAGTTCAATAACTCGAGAACGATGTAACCTTGGATTTTCAAATTCACACCATAGATGCATATTGCTCAAGCCAGACCCATCAACCCCCCCCCCCCCCCCCCCCCATTCACTGAATTTACTATAACAGCACTTTGATGCCCACCACCGCCCCCACCCCCACCCCCATCCCCATCCTTCCCCTTGTTACGAATCCACCGCTCTCTATCTTAGTTCAGCTTTTATACACAGACTTAGACACAGTTACACAGTTATTGAAATATGCAAGATGTTGCCTTGCACATGTAGCATGTTTATCAGTTCCTTCTTCTGTGCCCTTCACTGTCACCTGTTAACGGCCTCATCTGGGTCCTGTAGACACAAAACATCAGACCAAAACACACATTCTTTTCCAGTAAATCATCGGCATGTGAGTTTGTTGTTTCTCTGTTTCTTATTTCTGTCTCCCGTGCAGTGTTATTTCAACACCTTCAACTTGTTGTGAAGATTAATGCTACAATATGCTACTTGATGCTATATTTCTATTTAAATTGTTATATTTATGGTATGTCTAGTGTGCAGCATATTTCCATTCCTTCCTTTACACCCGGTCAGCGGTGCTCTCGTTCACCTGTTGGATCCTTGTCTGGGTTAGACTTAAATAAATAAATAAATAAATAAATAAATAATATGTACACCAGGAATCTGAAAGACCATCGCAAGAAGATATAATACAGAAATATGTGTGTGTGATCCTGACGGGTGTGTTTACCTGTCACCGAGAGAAGTTTTACAGAGAACGGTAGGAATGATTTCCTGAAGCGTTCTTTATGGTTGAATCAGTCTGAGGGAGACGGAGCTCTGCTGCCTCAGCAGTGTGGAGTGGAGCACGTTTGTCCATGATGGAGAGCAGTTTGTTCAGTGACCTCCTGACCCTCACTGACTCCAACACCTCCAACTTCTAACCAATGATGGTTCCAGCCTTGTGAATCAGTTTGTTGACCCTGCTGGCATCTCTGGCACTCTCCTACATGGATGCTGGAAAATGGGGATCTGCTCATAATCAGACCTTTCTTAGGTCCAGCCCTGACTGAGTCTTATCTCCTTTACTCTTTCCTGCAGGATTTTGTACCCTGACAGAGGACCAATAATTATTTTTTCTGTCCACTTGAAGGTCAAAACAAAGTTCACCAGCATCATATTCACTGTGGTATTAGAGCTCGAGCTGTTTAAGGCTGACAAACATAAAAACATTTAGAGAAAGAAACTCTTTTACAAGATTAAAGTCATAAATGTAAAAGAAAAAATGTGACATTGAATTTTATTATTTTTTTCCTCCTTTCCTTGATCCTTAATTGTTTTTTGTTTTTTTTTTATCCTCCAATGACTCTAAAATCATAAAGCTGCGCCCAAAACATTCATGCAAGCGTATTTTGGATTTACAGCCTGCAGTTATTCCACTAAAATGATTTCTGAACAGATTTCTTCTTTTAGTTCACACTGAGGTTTCATCACCTGCTTGGCAGCAGCCTCAGCCTCAGGAACTGCAGCCAGAGGAGAAGCAGCTCTTTGAATAATGAGTCACTACATTTTCTCCACAGGTCATTATAACCTCGTTAGCTAAGTCCCCTCCTTCTGATCAGTGCGCTGGAGGTCATTTTAGAAATAATTCCATCATTGAGTACATATTAAACTTCATACACAGGGGTGTTTGAGGGTGGGACTCACCTGATTGACATTTACAGGTGAGGTGGCGCTAAATGAGAAAGGAGAGGAAGGAGACACAAAGAAGGAAAGAAGGGAGGATGCTGAGGATGAATGGTGCTAATTAGAGCAGAAAAAGCTGTAATTGCAGCTGCTCATTATGGTTTAGGAACTGGAAGCTGTTCTCTCTCACACACACACACACACACACACACACACACACACACACACACACACACACACACACACACACACACACATCAGCACTAATTACCTTGCTAGTGAAACCACAACAGCAGGTGGGAAGTATCAGATTGTGTGTTTGTGTGCTTGTTGCCGCTCACACTGGAAGGACTCAACTTAACGAGGCAGTCTGTGGACGCCGGTGCTGCTGAGAGGTATTCTTACCTTTATCCCGTGCTGGGTCATGTTTTCACGTGCACACACCTGCATCGGGACATACAAGTGTCAGGTTATCCGCGTCTCTGACGCCACATCACAAACGAGCTGAGGAGCAGCTCACTTTTAGCTCCCAAGCACCAACCTCTGTAAGTAAGTAAAATTTATCTATATAGCACTTATCACAGATAAAAATCACAACAAAAGACAAAATAAAAGTATAACAATATAAAACAATAGAATACAGCATAACAAGTTAATTAAAAGCTTGTCTGTATAAACATGTCTTCAGCTGCTTTTTAAAAGAGTCAGTGGAGTCTGTACAGCGTAAAGACAATGGAAGAGAATCTCACAACCTTGGTGCCACAGCCCGAAAAGCCCACAAGTTTTGAAACAAGTGGGCAACGCCAGGAGGTCAGATTAAGATAAAATAAAAAGTTTTCAAAGACCCGAACTTTATCATCTGTAGCTCAAATGAGAAAAGCCTCTGTGGCTGAAAAGTGAAGCTGCACTAACTGTAGCATACCAGGAACATCCTGCAGGCTGGAGAAACTCTGAGTCATTTTAATTTGTTTCACACTGAACCGCAGAGCAGGCACAGCAGGGGGTAACCTGAACCTCAGACTTGTTGAAACGCATCGAGTAGATCAAGTCCTCCAGTGGAGGTTTTCTTTTAGGGGTAAAGCCAGAGTAGAAAGATCAGTGGCCTCATTTTAATTATTGTTCTTATTATCACGTTGTTTGGACTCCTCCTGCGCTGAAGCACCATAAGTTTGTATATTCATGATCTGGACTGAAACAGACCCTAAAGCTGCTTTCTGCCCAGGACAGCGACTCTACTGAAGGTTCCCTGATGGCCACCTGTGTTGAATCCCAACCAAAGCGATCTGATTGGTTTAAATGACGAGTCTGAGAGGGGTTAAACGTTGACATTGACTGGACGTCAGCTGTTTAGTGTCAGCCCTCAATCAGCCTTACCGTACTCGAGCTCAAAGAGTAACATAGTTCTGATGGACTTTGTAACCTTGCTAGTATTCCTCCCTTGTGGTCTTATATAATTAGTTCATCATTTGTGTTTCACTATTTGTCTTTATTCTAGGGAGTATTTAGTTTATTCCCTGTTTTGAAGTTTAGAAATCTTGTCTGTGGATGGTGGTGCCTTATGGATTGAGTACATTCAGTTCAGTTCTTGTTACTTTTAGTTACTGTTGACGTGCATCTGGCTGCTAGTTTGTTAGTTAGTTTTGTGTTCCTTGGTGTCCCAGTCCCTTTATCTTTCCATGTCCCCCTGCCTAGTCCTTCTGTCCGCCTCTATGTCAAGTTGACCCTTGTTTCCTGTTCAGTTGTGCGTTCCTGTTTTATTGTGGTAACTTGTTTTCTGTGGCTTATTATGCATATAGTTTCCAGCCGTGTGTCCCACCTTTGACCTCTCCTGTTGTTATCCTGAGAGCGTTTATTAGCTCAGCTTTTGTTACAGCCATGGCGGCAGTGTCTGCTCCACAAAAACTTTAACACTGGCTGTTGGGTTTCAGTCCTGAGTCCACCTCCGGCCTGTTCCACAGCACTGCATGACAGCAGCACAAAGAACTGAAGCTGAGTTATATTCTTGCTGTGATCTTATTTCCCCACCAAGCAGTTTGTGTTTTTTGCTGTGTGGGTCATTCTGTCTGGAAACATGATAGTTTGTAAAGTTTTGTAATGGTGTAGAGGTCAGAGGTCATGTTAACAAGCCATTAAAATTTGGCTCACATCCACTGAAGTCTTCAAGGTCAATTTCATGATTTATTGGTCGAAAACTGACAAAAAGCCTTAAAGTCTTACCTTTACAGTTATTTAGCTGTCATCCATCGTACATCATGCCATGATCCTGGGTCTGTTGGCACAGCGTGTTGGTTTTGAGCCTCGACTCCATTTTATGTTAAGTTGTTGTTTATTGTGGTTTTGCAAATTTGGGTTTTGTTTTCCTTTAAAGAGATTCTTTTATTGTTTTATTTTGTGGGTTTTGGAGTCCTGCTCTGGGGTCCTCTGCTTGCCTGCCGCAGCGGTTACACGACACATCGTGTTTGTGTAATCAGAGTAAACGTCTGTCATGCTGCCCTGATCTTCTGCTGCGCTACAAACTTCTTAAAGTACGTTTAAAAAGAAGAAAACAAAGTTAATATTCAACATGAATACAAAACAGTTCCCTCAAAGGAAGTACTGCAGTTTGCACTGTCAGAGCGCTTCCTGTTATTATCAGATCAGTCTTAGCTTTCTGCAGCTGACGTGGTCCCGTTAGCTTCACCGTGTGGAGTGTGAAGTGCCTGAGAAGAGAATTAGCACCTCCTAATCTGAGGTCATGGTTTTCAGCTGGAAAAGAGTGGAGAGCCCACTCTGCTCTTCCACGTGGAGGAGTTCAGGCATCTCAGGGTCTCGTTCAATCTCAGAAGTGGCGCCGACCACAGATGCTGTACGGGTCTGTTGCAGTGAAGGTGAAGCTGTAGATTAACCAGTTTATCTACATTCAACTATGGCTACGAGCTGTGGGCAGTGACTCAATGATTGACAATACAAATGGGCTTCATCTGCAGGGTGTCTGAGCTCAACCTTACAGATAGTAAGGACCCCAGGACCCAGACCCCCAGGACCCACACCCCACGGACCCAGACCCCCAGGAGCACAGATAAAGTTTGACTGAGAATCCCATAGTTTTAAAAACTGTTGGTATCACAGGAGGTGCAGGAAGCCGACTCCAATACAGGCAAAGTGGAGTCAAACACAACTTTAACAGAGCTTCACATCCAGTCCAAAAATACAAAGTCTGGTCCAAGTAGAGCTGAAGTGTCAGAATAATCATGGAAACAAACCGCCACATTAACCCACAGGCTACAACAGCCTGACACTTCTATGTGTAAATTCTCCTGACCAACACATCTGGACAGCTGCAGACATCTTCACTGTCCGTGACCTCTGATGCTGCTGCCTGGGTGAAGATCATCCTCCATCATTTCTGAGACAAAAGCACTTCAGTGTTATAAAGAGCTACTGTTTATTAAATGCACTTTTCTTCAGTTTTATAGCCATTAAATGTCTTTGAAGGACAGATCCAGTTTCCAGTGAGTGAATCTCACCCGGTGCTATTGATCAGACACTCGAGCACAGAGCTGTGATCCAGCTGCATCCATCCTTTACTCCTCTGTGAAGCCGCTACTGTCTCAAACGGCAGTGCTGATCTCGGACCAGCCGGCGGCTTCTCGGGTCGACCCCACGCTGCCTTTGGCTCCGGATAATTGGCTGAGGCTCTGCAGGTCCCTACTTAGTCCAGGAGTCCTTCCTGGAGCCACACTGGGCCCTCGACACTTTGAGGCGCTGCCTTCTCTCCTCTTTCATCTGACGGACTCTCGGCTCTTCCTGTCTTTGTCAGCTAAATGCCACCGGCCCCGCAGCCCCTTTTCCTCCCTCCTCTTCCTCCTTCACCTCAGATCTTTTTGTCACTCTGTGGTGATTTTTGCTGAATTGCTTGGTCAGAAAAGCCATCCAACTGCCACCTGAAATAATAACGGTGAGGATGTCTTGTTTAGATTAAAAAAAAGAATAAAGACTGAATCCAGTTCAGATTCAGAAACGGAGTTGAAACCACTTTTGTCGTGGTTTTTTTTTCTCCTTTCTTGCTCTGTTCCCCTCCTTCCTGTTTGTGTCTGTAAATCTGTGATAATCGGCCATCTCCACTGTTTGCTTCTGTGAGCCTCCATCATTAAATCTGCTTTGTTCAATTTGGCCTCTCGTGTTGATTGCTCTGATTTCTAACAGCTCGTCTCAGTGCTTGAACACACTCGCGCTGACTTAACGCCGCCGCTCGGCCCGACTGCTCTTAAAAAACAGGCTTCTGTTGTTTTGAGTCCTTTTTGAATGTTTGTCTGCTGCCATGTTGATTTTCTGCAGCCAGACGTCTTCCTTAGATGTTTGAAAGGAGCTGACCTAAAACAAGCAAAGAGAACGTAATCAAAACGATCCAGATGTTGTTTTTTGTTTACTTTAATACAACGAAAGAGACGTCTTTATTATTTCTTTTTAATGAAGCGAATCCACCTGCTTCCTGTGTTTTATTAATAAGCCACCTCTTACAATTGTCCTAACTTCAGGTGATGTAGTTGCAGAGCAACAACGTCAGCCTCAAGAGGAGGTCAGGGTGGAGGGGTGGGTCAACAAAGCTTAACCCCACTGATGCTTTTCACCTGGTTCTGAAACCTTCCCATTTTTTTCTAAGCACAAAGAAGTGGTTTTGTAATCATATTGGAGCTAATGTCAGCTTATTTAGCAAGCTAGAAAAACTGCTTTTCTTCTAATGGCCCTTGAGACTGGCTGAGGAAGTCCCCTCATAATGCAAATTTTTAAACTTTAAAAAAAATATCTGTCTTCATCTTTGGATTCTCTCCTCTGCCTCCATCCTCCTCTCTGCGACCTCCACCCCTCCTCAGCTCTGTAGCCGGGCAGAGATTTCATATTCAAAGTCAAGGTCGGGAAGCGATGGGGAGGCCGGAGATGAGCATGAAAGCTCGTGGAGGGTTTGAACCTCCCAGAGAGAAGGAGAGGAAGAGGAGAAGAGAAAAGGAAGCCACACAGAGGGACGCTCAGACACAGAGGAGATGCTGGCATCGAGTCTGCTTCCTGCCTTTTGTGGAGAAGGAAGTTTAAACAAGGCCGCTGCTGAAGGTCAAAGCTTGTTGTGTCAGAAAACTGAGTTTAAACTCCAAACTCCTCCAGTGCTCCTCTTCCTGCTCCCCAGCTCACTGGACAGTCCTTCAGTGTGTTCTTGTAAAGGTGGGATGATTTCCTCTGGAATGATGCAGCTAAAATAACATTCAGATCTTCCTAAAGGTTTTCTTCATGTCACAGTAATCAAAAAATAACTGTTTTTACATCCATGAATCACAGCACACATGAGCTGTGGAATAAATGACTGCTGCCTTTAATGGCTCCAAATCCAGAGAGCAGCGACCTACCTCCCAAACGGGCTGCTTTCACACAAAGGCTGATGAAATGCAAGAGGAAAGAGGAAAAAAAGATTTAAAATTCAAGGATGTGGCTCTGGCCAGAATTTAAATTACTGGAGGATCAGCTGGTTCACTGAAAAACAGGAGCTCGCTCCAGATGTAATTCTAATGGGGTGGGGTGGGGCATCACTGTATTTTAATCAGCGACCATTACGCTGATATTGACACTGATGGACTGGGTAATGTGTTAGGAATGAAAGGATGCCACATCGTTTGATGGCAATGAAAATGATCAACCTACAGAGGCTGAATTCAAAGACACCCTGAAAATCAAAGTGATAAAATGAGGCCGGAGCATTTAGCTGACATTTGACTGCAGTAACTCAAAATGGTACTCAGGAGTTTGTGTGTCTCCCACGTGCTTGTATGCATGCCTGACAACCTCAGGGTTCCTCATGAGACGAGGATCTCCTCGCAGATCTGGACCAGGGCATCACTGAGCTCCTGGACTGTCTAAGGTGCAACCTGGCAGCATCAGATGGACTGAAACATCCCAGAGGTGTTCTCCTGAATTTAGGCCAGTGGGGGCCAATCAGTGGGATCAATTCCTTAATCCTCCAGGAACTGCCTGTGCAAAGGAGCAGATCCCGTCCTGCTGATGGGTTAAGGACCTTCTCCAGCTCTCCTAGAGTAAGTCCAGGTATGACGTCATGCTACCAGCAGTGACACTGACCAAAACTAATGATAAAACAGAAAAGATGAGGAGGGAAAAATGTGAGTGTCCTCCACCTGTAAAACATTCCTGTTTTGGGTGTTGTCTCCTTCTTGCCCCTCTAGTGCACCTCGAGGTTATTATCATTAATGAAAACAAACAAAATAGCAAAAACAGAAATTGAAAAACATTTTCGTTAACTGAATAATAAAAACACACAATAGTGTGTTTACAAAACTAACTAAAATGAACTGAAATTATAGAAAGGGGTAAAACCATCAACATCAACGTTCACCTGAGACACACACACAAGGCGGCTACGGAAACTCTGACCCTACACAGTAACCTGTGACAAAACCTGACCTGCACCCAGGGGTTATAATTGTTTTGGATTTTACATTATAGTTTAGGTTTAGTTAGTTTTAGTTAGTTTTTTAAACTCACAATTCAGTTTTAGTTAGTTATCGATTTTTCCTTTTTATTATAGTTTTTATTTATTTCAGTTAACGACGATGTTTTTTCCATTTCAGTTTTCGTTATTTCGTTCGTTTTCATGAACTATAATAACCCTGATGCACGTCTCAAGAAATGTGACTACAGGTCGGGCGCACGCAGCCCGCAACGTTGTGATTAACCTGTTCAGCACTGCCGAGTCCTCCCGTGCACTTCCGGCTACTTTTCGCTACAGTGTTTGAATTTCTCAGTGAGAGAATAACAATCAGGAATAATAATCAAAGCATCAATATAAGGACTGAAACTATCAGAATGGATGTGAAGGAATGAAGAAAGTGAAAAAACAGGGACAAATATGTTTGCAGCCGGGAACACAGGAAACCTGAGAACTGAAACAGGATGAAACAGAAAGTGAAACCAAGAAGCCTGAGGATAGAAACAATGAAACCAACCAGGAATTACCAGAAAATTCCTGCTCATTCTTATGGTAATGCATATTTCTCTCTGGTCTTTTGGATTCCCCTCTCGGTCTGGCCTCGTCTGCTCTGCTGGATGATTCTTCGGTACTGACCATCTGTGACCTTTATAATCTTAACTAAATCTATGAACTTGATTTCTGCTTTGAGCCCTTCTTTGCCTTCAGCAGTATGAAGAGCACCCTGTGGTTCATGGGCCTCAGTTTGTTTGCATGTGAAACGAGCTGCTCATTAGCCCAATCTTAAAGAAGTCTGTGTCTTAGGAAAAGAGAAGAGTGGTGTGCTGAGACTGTAGATGACCTTACACTAGTCTCCTCAGCAATGTTCCCCATGTTGAAACTACAATGTGCAGAAGATGGACCACGAAAGGGGCATCTTCCTTCACCTCGTCCTGATCCTGGGTCTTTTGCCAACCTTTTTGTGTTTGGGTCTTTAAGGTCCTGTATTGTTAAATTTGACTTTCTTATAGTTTAATTTCTTCATTCTTGTATTTCTCTTTAGTTTATTCGTAGTTCTGTTCCATGAAGCAGGTTCAACAAACTGAGCTTAAAAACAAACTCTGACATCGGCAACTCTGAGTCCACAACAGCTGATCAGTCCAATCAGCTCTGAGTATGATCACTCTGAGTTAGCGCGTGCACGAGCCATCATCAATAGAGCGCCGATACCAGGATTCACCATGGCAACAGGTAAATAAAGAGCGGAGCCTCATTTTAATCTGATGGGTGGAGGATCACAGCTGTCAGCTGTCACTTTAACCAGCCTGACCCACTCTGACATCATCATAAACAGTATAAAAGTTTGTTATAAAATATATCATTTTATAATGTCTGCTGTCATCATTTACACAACTTGAATCTCCATCAGATGAAGCTGAATCCTAATTTCACATTTGATTTATAAAAGTTAATTATTGAGCTGCAGCCTGACGGACAAACTGCAGAAAGTGAAGATAAAACTGTGGAGAAGCAGCTCAGACTGAGTTTACTGACCGACCTGTGTGTTAGAGACTGAGACAGCAGCAGACCCCGGGGTTTGGGACGATAAAGCATTTTAATTAAAGAATGCAGATCATGTCGGGAAAATGAATCCATTATAAACGGATCCGGATTGGATGAGCGGGGAAATGACTGGAGCCTGAACTGGATCTGGACCTCATCTGATCCTGATCCTCATCCTGATCCGTTTGGATCCTCCTGCTGTGCAGGTGGACTCAGAAATGGTTTGCTGATCTGTTATAGAGCCTATAATCAACAATTTAGGTGATTCTCAGTGGAAAATATGTTGAGATTCATGCTCTGAATTTCAGACACCATAACTTTTAAAATGTTGATTTCAGTCACTTTAAGTCCATTTAGTTCAGTTTGGAAGTCTTCAAATCATTTCAGCCTCATCTTCACTTAAATATTCCCATCAACTCCAGGATCCAGACATTTTTCCATCAACACGACCAATGATTGATCACTGATCACTGATCAGTGTGTTCTGTGTCAGCAGCTTCATCCAGATCAGTGTGATGTAACAGTGATGCTACAGTAACTACAGTAAATGTTTCAGAGGAACTGACTGACAGTCTGACAGCTGCAGCTGCCTCATTATAAATGCATGACATCATCGCTGTCTCCGTCCTTACAGCCTGTTGACGAGTGAACGACTGTAAAAGCTTCATGTTACAAAATAACAAACTAACGTCTAACTGGGATTTCAGTGTTTGTAGAAACATAAACGTCTGCAGATGAATTCGCTGCTCTGACGCTCTGACAGCCACTTTATGAAGGAGGAAATGAATGGGAGTGTCAGACAGGTGGTTCAGGTGCAGCAGGAGGGGCGGAGTCAGAGAGATAAAAACCTGCCAGCGAGCAGGTTAGGTTCAGTCTGTTAGGTTAGCTTTCTTTCTAGAACAGTTTCCTCATGTTAGGGTTACAAACCCAGAGATTTTAGCTAAAGCTGCTTCCTGGAACAGGCCCCAGGCCTCTAGAGTTTATGTTTATGTCTTTAGTTAAAGAGTTCACGATGATGATGAAGATGATGTTTCAGTTTTCCTGCCTTCCCAATGTTTCTGTCTCTGGTGTAAGTTCCTTATCTCATGTGCATCGTGTTCAGTTTTGCAGGTCACCTGTTCTCCCCAGCTGTCTCCACTCTCCCTGATTACCTTGTGTGAGTAATTAACCCCTCAGTTTTCCTCAGTTCTGTGTTGTGTGCCCTCATCCTGAGGTTTCCCTTTGTTTCTGGCTCCAGTAAGGCTTTGTTTTGGTATTTTGTAACAGACTTCAGCATTGAAGATGTCATTTTTGAGTTTAAGTTCTGTCTCCTGTGTCCTGTATTTGGCTCCTACTCTGCCTGCCGTCAGCTGATACAGCATATTCTAACCCTGCTGTTTTCTGCAGATCATTTAAAATGAGAACAGCCTGTGAAAAAATATCCCTTCATGACAAAGGCTGGAATTTTAAAGATGAACATTTAGGAGGATCTGATGGTCAGTCATGTTCTTGGTGCAGGTCAGCTGCTCCACACAGAGCTCAGGCTGTAATGATGCAGCTGTCCTCTGGATGAATCCTGAGCTCCACCTGAGTCTCCATCCTCAGGACCCCACGCAGGCCCAGCAGCTTCTATCAGTGACTTCTCCCTGATATCAGAAATGTGTCGATCCTCCTTCAGCCTCCTCTCATTGATCTGAGCTGCCTCGCTGTCTTCAGACAGAAATGTGTGTAGAACCTGAGCTTACACTGGATGATTTGGATAGTAGGCCTTCATCGCTCTCTCCCTCAGCTCCCTCAGCCGGTCTGCTGGTTTCTCAGCTGCTCTCAGCAGCATGCTGATTATTACTGAAGTCTTTGTGTGTAAATTACAGCACACTGTTAGCTCACCCCGCCATGGTGGCATCACAATTATTTGCCCGGCTTAGTAAATCTGCCCTATTTCAGCTGTGAGTTAAAAACCCAAAACATATCAGCAGGTTATGGCATGAAATGTAAAACACACTTATTATTTACATGATCTGCTCCACTTTTTTATGTTTGTTTTCAGGAATGTTCAGCTGGTCTGGTGCTATGAATTATGGGACGGCATTTACTTCTCTCCTTTCATAAAGGATGGTCCCAGTGTCTCCTCAACTAAAGGAGGCAGTAAAGGAGGCAGTAAAGTTCCTTTCCTTAGATTTTGGAAAACTGGAACAGCTCTGATTGTGGCCACCGTGGGGATACTTCCGGGTCTCTCCTGTCAGTGAGGAACCTTCCAAAAAAAAAAAAATGCAACCAAAGATGAAGCAGAGGGAACAGTCAGGGAAACACTGGGAAGAGTGGAATATGAACAAAATCAAGACAGAAAGAACAGCACAAAAATATCACCCAACCTCAGAGAACCCACAAGATGATCAACACACATCAGGAGGGAGCAGAGGGCAGTTAAAGCTCCTGAAATCACCCTGGGGGGCATTTTGGATTGTTGGGGGGGGGGGGGTGTCTCTGCAGGTGAGAGAGGAAAGATCACTCATACACACCATGTCTGCTTTAAGCACTCGTTCACATCGTGCTGTTTCTCCATCCATTCTTCTCCCCCATCAGTTCAGTCTAACAGCTGAATGAAGCTGGGATCCTTCCCGGTTTCTCTGCAGCAGAGGAGGCTTTTATCTCCTCACCAACTCTCTGATAACAGGTGCTGCTCATCTGCACACAAAGAGGATTCAAGCTGCTGCGATACGCTCAGGAGGAACCGAATGAATCTTTATCAACACTGAACTGTGTGGATCTGCTATTACACACTTTACTCCTTCAGACCTCTGCTGAACACTAACCATGAATTTAACCCCTAACTCTACACTGCTTCAAATGGCACTGTCCATGATTTACAGTGCAAATTGCTTTATTAGATTAGATTAGATTAGATTAGATTAGATTAGATTAGAGTCGGTGACATTTTTTAGGGTCTCCATGTTCCTTTTGGCCGAAGATTCAAACCCAATTAGTTCCAAAGTTTCTAAAAAAATCACTGGGATGAGCAGGTTCTGGTGCAGGCTGTTTATTAGACATATTAGTTACACACAGCACAGACAAAGACCCAAACACAGTAACAAAGTTAAGATTGACATACACACACACACAGAGACAGAGAGAGAAACACAGGGACAAAGAAAGATGCAGAAATAAGAAAAGGAAAAAAGAGGACAGGAAAGAGAAAAGCAAAGAAAAGAGAGTAAGTGTGAGACAAACATTTATATCTTAAACATGATAACTGCCCACTGCCCTTTGACCTTTCCTAATTTACATAAAGTCTCAGCCCATGAAACCTGAACCCCAACCAGTCATCTGTTGAGGCTCTGCCAACTCTTGTCCTGCGTGGGCTAAAGAAACAAACGTCACCAGGGTATCTCAGTGCTTTACAACAGCTCAGCCAGGTGTCATAATGAAGGCTCTCCTTCCTATTTAAACCTCTGCTAAGATAAGACCTCTGGTTCCATCCCACACAGCCAGGTTTAATCTCCCCCCTAATTCATGTTACAAAAACACAGGGAACTCCATTTTTGGAACACACCTGTCATAAGACTTCACTGAAATACAATCATGGGGTTACAAGAGTCCTGTGAAGCAGAGATGGGCCTGCGTCTCACCAACGCCACGAAAGCATACAAGCGCCAGATATAACACACACCCCAGTCATTAACTCAGTGTGTGACTAATATACTTTCTTATTACATGATATAAAAATAGTGCCAATATATATAAGTATAAGGGTGATTAAAAAATCCCCAACATTAGATTAGATTAGCCTTTATTGTCTCTCTGAGGAGAAATTTGCCTTGAACATGTCACTCAAGGTAGACATTAAATCCACAGTTTCACCCATCAGCCTTCAGTGATTGAACTGATAGTAACATGAAGGAAATGCGTACCTGTCTGACTTGCAGGTCGTTCTTCCTCAGGGCATCAGCTCATACTCTTCATGCAGAATGTGGTTTATCTATTTATTGCTTTCAGGCCCTGCTTTATCGCTCTCTGCTGGAGGGAAGATGGAGGGAGTGTGACACGTATCTTTCCGTCCCTTTTTGATCCGATTTTGAATTTGTGATACCGTGTAGGAACACCACAATAAATGGTAAATGGACTAGTTCTTATATAGCGCTTTTCTACTCAGTCAGAGCACTCAAGCGCTTATACAACCTGTTCTGCATTCACCCATGCACTCCCATTCATACAAGCACTTCCATTTTTATGAAGCTAAGTGCTTTTAATTACCTAACATTCACACACATTCATACTCCGACAGAGCAACTTGGGGTTAAGTATCTTGCCCAAGGATACATTGGCATGTAGCCCGGAGTAGCCAGGATTCGAACCGCTGACCTTCCGATCAGTAGGTGACCTGCTCTACCTACTGAGCTACAGCCACCCCTATAAACCTATAAAATCACAGCTGCTATTATCTACCCCACAGACCCTCAGCCTTCTTAAAACATGCAAACACTGACTGCTTCATGAACACACGTATTCCACACGATGACCCCACTGTAGCCGACATTCAGAGTGAACCCCTCAATACTGAAATGTTGTCACTTTCTCTCCACGAATTAAAACTGAACAGTGATCACTGATCGATCTCGGATCAAAGATCATCAGGTCGTGTCTCTCACACCACTGCACCATCCTTTCCATCTCTGTGGTAAACAACAATATCTCCAATATAATTTTGGAGCCTTTTGGAGCATTTTTGATGCAATTATCTGAGCAATAATATGGCTGCTGTGCACTTCGTTAGACTAACAGACTGTCCAAGAAGGCGGAGCTCTAGTTTGCTGAGTGAGATTCTGCGAGTTTGATTGGATGTTATTGATTAGCAGGTATCTGTGTGAGTGATGCTCCCGTCCAGTCTGTGGATGCAGGCTGAAACCAACCCAGCTACCCTTACATCCACATGTGGTCACTTCAAGTTCCAAAAAACCAGCATGCAGGTTGAACTGCTGCCCGGTGGGGTACCAGCCACTGCAGAGTTTGCTTTGCTTTCCTCTGCTCATCCGGCCTTTACTGCCAGACTGCCTTCAGGTCACATGACCATCCTGGCTCAAACTTCTGGGTTCTCTGGGCGGTCCATCCGTGGTCCTCCGTTCCTCTTTGCCATCAGGCCCTCGGCCCGGGCCTCTGGAAACTCCTGCTCCTCCTGACATCTTCACTTAGCTCAGACTCGTTGTTAGGTAGCATCATCTGTCCTGATTTGTGTCTGCAGCTGGCTCCTCATAACTCTCATATTTAATCTGCTGAGACTGAAGCCATCATCAATCAGCTCGGCTGTGCGTGTGTCGCCCGGCTTCAGTTTGAGGTTTTCAGTGTGTTTGTCTCCATGAATCCCTGAATTGATCCCAGTGAGCGTCGTCCATCCTGCTGCTTCTTCTCATCGATGGTTTTCTTTTGGTTTCAACCAGCCTCATTTGTTAAGTTGTCCTTTATCCAATATTATATTTTTAAGAAATGAAGACAAATAAACCACACCTCTGTTCCAGTAATGTGCTGAATGCATCACATGACAGATTTTGTGCTCAGCGCAGACGCCTCTGAGTGCTGCTTTTAACCCAGCACTTTAAAACTTTATTCAAACTTTTATGTTAATTTGTTTTCTTTTCTTTCATCTTTTATTAAATTCATTTTGCTTTCAGCTTGTTTTGTGTAACTTTGTTGCTGCGTCAGTAACAGGAAGTCATTTCTTCTGCAGTTTTTTCTTTATATTTCTGAGCCTCTGTTTATAAGATAAATATATTGTAAATAAATCAATTCATTTTTGGTGATCGTCTCCTTTTTGTTGCAGAGGATAAAAAGGTTCGTGCCTTCCTCCGTCCTGGCTCTCCTCTCGGCCTCTTCGGTCGGTTTCACTGGATTATTTTCCTGAAAACCCGCTGAGCTGCTCACGGCTTTCAGTTTACTCAGCACGAAATGAATCGAGTGCACAAAACCCTCCAGAAATGAAACCTAAGTGTGCCATGAAGCAGACCACAGTGATGATGTGAGGACTTAGTTTTTAGGATTTTGAAGGTCAGAGGTCGGGACTTTGTGCATGAGAGCATCAGAGTGTTGGATCATATTTTTGGTCCTGTACTCATCAGATCTGGGTTTTATGGTGGTCCTCAGGTGCAAACTACGCTCAGCTGCACGAACTGTTAACGGAGCTGGAAAGAAGGGAACACTGGAACATTTTAACAAAGAATATTCAGATCAGATAATGAAGTACAGACCCCAGAACCACGTCCTCAGGCCGGGTTCTTCCCAGTGTGCGTTCAGGGTTCGAGGGGACAGCTTACGGTGGTGGTAAGCTGAAATGAGGTCATGATATGAATGCTCTTTGGTAAAATATTCCAGGATGTTTACAGAGACGCAGGACGCCGCTGCACCTTCTATCACTGAAAAAAATTCTGTCCATAAAGGCATAAAAACATGGTTTTAACACTTCTGTAAACTCACTGGCAAAAATGCAGCTCATTTCCTGTAAAATATTTAAGGTGTACATCTCACTGGGTTCATGTGAGGAAGAGCGGAGCGGCGACTCTTTGCAATCATTCCCTGCAGGAACTCATCAACACCATTCAGATTTGTGAGCACACCTCTACGTTTCCATTGCGGCTCTCATAAAGGCTGCATGATTAGCTGCTGCTCTCCAAATCTTCAGATTGAGGAACCTGAAGCCTTTAATCTGCAGCTCTGATGAACCTGCAGGAATCTGGATTGAGGACGACGGCAGCTCACGGCCTCACATACAGGTCAATGCTGCTTTATGCTCACATTAAACTGTGTTCAGGTTTTAAAACATGTGAAATTAACAGCATTTAAATGCACTCTCCGGGGTTTCTGCAGACTGATTTGGCTGCAGTGCGTTCCCTGATGATCATGGTTTTTTGGCATTAGGCACTGACAGGAAGCACCTTTCATATTTCTGTCTTTCCACAGATACAAACAAGGTCACTGTGGAATATTCGTCGCTCCTCGCAGGTGTTGGTAGGTGGATTTTTGAACTTTGGTGAATCAGGAGCAGGCTGACAGTGAGTGGCAGAGGATCCTGTTCTCATTCTTCAGGCATTGATTAGGCTTTGTGACAATCGTGCCTGACCCCAGAGGACATTATGGCATCGCTGTGAGGGGTCCATCACTCCCGGGTCTTCATTAATGAACAGGCAGGTTCCTGTAGTGAAGAGACGTGCTTCAATCAGGACTCCACTCTTTGGAGCACTTAAACCTGGTCAGTGGGTGAAAGTAAATGTCCAAATGGGACATGAACCACGGTCGGATCTTTGTAGGTCACAGGTGAGATCACAGCAGCATTATGTGTGTGCGTGTATATGTATATATATATATATATATATACTGTACCTACCTGTGCAGAGTCTACCAGTAAACCAGGTGGCTCCTACCTGAGGCCCATTGTCTTGATGTTAAGAAGACATTATAAACTAACCTGGATTCATATTTCTTTCTGGAGGTGTGCAGTCTCAGATGTTCCTGTGGATTTAAATTAATATTCACTTAATTTCGTGATCAGGCGGAGGTGTGCACATCAGGCCTGACCTGGGAGGATAAGACAGAAGGAAACTCTAAGGTTATCTTTCTGCTCTCATTCAGAAATCAACCTGTTGGCCGACATCCCAAAAAGTTTGTTTTCTGCATAGGTCACAACGTTTTACGGCGGGCGGCCTCATAAATCTGAGAGACGACAGAGCGGCAGATCAGATGACCCCATACATCACACAAAGGTCAGCGGCATGATGTGTGGAAGTTATCTGTCTTCTCTGCAGTGCTGAAAGAAACACGTGAGGCCTGAAGGAGGCCTATTAGTATGGAGAAGGGAGAAGCAGGGACCTTTAGAGAGGACGCAGCTGGAGGTAGGAGGTCGTCACAGGCAGAAAGGGTGGGCTGGTGACCGTCACTCAGAGATCTGCAGGAATCATTAAGGGTTAAAAAGCTGCAGGAAGTTCAAATCGGTAAAGGTCGAGATGCTACGCCGTCTTCATTTCTGCTCAAATTTTTATTCTGAGGTGCTGGAGTCATATTTCAGTTCATAAACATTAATTTTGCAGCCATACCACCCTGAACCCGCCCGATCTCGTCTGGTCGGGCCTGGTTAGTACTTGTATGGGAGACCACCTGGGAAGACCAGGTGCTGTAAGCTTGGAGTGGCTGTAGCTCAGGAGGTAGAGCAGGTCACCCACTGATCGGAAGGTCAGCGGTTTGATTCCTGGCTACGCCAGGCTGCGTGCCAATGTATCCTTGGGCAAGATATTTAACCCCAAGTTGCTCTCTGATGCAAGCGTTGGAGTGTGAATGTTAGATAATAAAAGCACTTAGTTTAGTTAGAAGTGCGTGTATGAATGGGTGTGAATGTAAACATGTTGTATAAGTGCTCTAGTCCTTTTACCTGTTTGCTTTTAATGCTGTTCAGTTTTAATTTGAGGTTCATTTCAGCCTGTTTCTCCCAATAAAAAGAAAAAAGATTCTGCCGTTCCACATTTCCTGTTCCAGGGGTGGATGATTGTATTAATCCAAAGCTCGGGCTGCACACTGCTGCACACACACAGTCACACACTACGTTCCTACTCTTGGCTCTGTATGTTGTCACAGAAAGGGGAAGTTCCTATATGGTCATTTCAGACACGGTCACCCAATCAGCAGGGTGGCCTTGAAGGGGGAGGAGCTAAAACACCTTGTTTCAAACGTGATGAACTGAGGGGGGGCACCAAGGCCCAGCGTGAGAAGCAGAAGGATTATTTTGAACTGTGAATCGTGCAGAGCTGCTTTAGCAGAGTCGATCAGGGCTGTTTGTGCTTTTATCAGACTGCTGCTGTGACTCCTGTACACGAGGTGTGTTCTGCTGTCTGTGCTCTGAGTGCAGGTGCATTATATTACCCACCAGCAGAACACCTTGGTCCACTTTAGAGTTTCTATTGCTCTGGGATTCGGGCCACCTTTACACTCTCCAGTTTTGTTGTAGAAATTAGGGAAAACGTCCAGCAGGGGGCGACTCCTCTGGTTTTCTTTCCATCAATGTGGGTTCATTTCTCATCCAGTTCTGATTATTCACTGAAACTTGAGTTTGAAATGCTGGTCAGCAGTTTGATGCCCTGCTCTCACACAGCCTCTGTCTCAGTGTGTCCATCAATTTGGTCGGGATGAGACGGGATGAGGTGTTGTGCTCACCGCCGGCCTGAGGCAGACAGAGAAGACTCATTTTATAAAGGAAGGAAAGCCTCTTCCTGTTGGACTTTCTTTAGTAAAATATCCAAACTTACAGAGTTTCAAGGTCCAGAAAACCAACCATCCAGTGCCAGCTGATAGATTTTCTCTGACAGACCAACTACAGAAGGCAAATCTGAGATAAAAACATGCAATAAGTGACTTTGGGTGAAATATGTCTCATGTACCAGCAGCAGAGACGGTTAAAAATCTGAGCTGAGTCCTTCAATGTTATTGCTGCAGAGAGGGAGAGCTGGGAGTTCACATGGAAATATTACATAAATCATTTATGAGCTGTTAGGGAGCGAGGCCGAGGCTCCCGTGTTTGTAATAAGCTCTGGGTGCCCTTCAGGCCATATTGTTTCTCACTCTCGTCTCTGCAGTCAAAACAAAGCAAACAAAGCAGTTCACGCTGAGCGGGGCGGCGGGACGGAGGGATGGAGGGAAAGAAGGGTGGAAGGGTGGAGGAAAGGAGGGATGGAGGGACAGAGTGGGGAGAGATGAACTGTGGAGGGGTGGAGATTAAATTTAAACCTAAACCAGGTTTAAGTCTGTAATGAATTGAAAATGTCTCAAATCCAGTCAAATGTGTTGAAATTGGCTCAAAAATTTCAAAACACTGAAAAATCTTGTGCCACACAAACCGACTTTTTCTTGTTACCTGAAACCAAAAAGCTCATCAAACAAATGGAGCTCTGTAACCGTGAAACAGTCCAAGAAGTTTGGAGACCTGAAATATGATACGACGACTGAAGGTCATTTTTCTCCGTGGACAGAAAAATCGAGCCGTTTATTGTTGTAATGAAGCGGCTGTGGAGGAGGGCTGGATGCTTCTTTATTGTTTATTCTCCAATCTGTTCATCCATCCTCCCTCACTGACTTCATTTTCTCACCTTCATCCATCTTCCTCCTCCTCCATAGGCTGGAGAACCCAGCCAATGAGAAACATTTATCCTTTGTGTGTGTGTGTGTGTGTGTGTGTGTGTGTGTGTGTGTATGTGTGTGTGTGTGTACAATCGCAAAGTTATTATGATCACTCAACCAAATGATCAGTACAGGCAGCAACACACACACACACACAGCTATCCATCACTGTGTGTGTGTGTGTGTGTGTGTGTGTGTGTGTGTGTGTGTGCATATACAGTAATTTCATAATTCTCACAAACAGGAACCTCCCCATAGTGAGGACAAATACATACACAAAACACACAAACTATCTGATCCAATCAGACTGCCCCCTCAGCCTCGCTGGCATCTCATTGGTTAAAGATCTCAGCCTCCATTATTTGTTTGGTGACTTGTCTGAAGTGAAATCAGCTTCCAAGACAGGCCTGAGACGTGACTTTAAGTGTTTTGTCTCGGACTTCAGGCCAATCAGCTCGAGACTCTGATGAGGACAAACAGCGTACTTGTCCTCGCTGACATTTGGACTGTTTTTTTCCCGTCTGAGCGGCAGCAGCTCTCTGATCCTCGGACGTTTTTTAAATACTTTCTTTTTCATCCTAAAAGCATCTGAAGAGTCGATCTTACAGCAGCAGCAGCATCAAACATGACCTCATGTTTCATCCACGTCACACTGCAGGCAGGCTCGCACTCAAACACACAAACCCAGCTGGATATTCGCTGTGAAGTCAGACTGACAGAAAACATGTAGACACACAAAATCCAATAACATCAACAGCGGCTGATGTTCAGCTAAAGCTCAGGCAGGAGAGGCTCCTTCAGCTCACCGTGTTTGGTCTCTGTAGATAATTTCCCCCTTCATAACAGCTGTATGGGGGGAGGAGGTTTTTATAACTCACCTGTTTAAATAAAGCTTGCATTATTAAAGGCGTGGCCTCTCTGACTGACAGGTGGATGGTGACACAGGCGGCTGTAGCTGCTAGCTGTCTGCTCGGCTTCACTTCAGCTAACTGGAGTCCCTGAACTGGACCTCTGGACCGTGTTTGTGGTGCTGGAGGCTGCTGTGCTTCATTGGACTAACAGAGCATCAGACCAAGGCTGAGCTCCAGTTTGCTTAACCTCTCTGTGCATCAGAGACCACGAGTGAATCTTTAAGTCCTACTTAGTGCTTTTATTCACACTGAGCACATCGTGTGGCCCTTTGAGCACCGGTGCTTTTGCACATCAAGACTGCAGACTTCTAGTATTTTATCTGTAAAACAAAGGAGAGCAGCTCTGCACACCACGCACTCACTGCCCATGTCCAAAACAGGTTACAAAGACCGAGCGCACAAATGAAGGAGATGAAGAAGAGCTGGACTG